>NC_064814.1:38581424-38795732 GCF_023721935.1 Panthera uncia
TGGTGGTGGTGGTGGTGATGATGGTGATGATGGTGATGAAGGTGGTGATGATGATGACAATACAAAGTGGGGGCAGGGCAAGGTACGGGCATACAGGTAGACCCAGAGCTCAGAGAACAGAGCAAGGAGAGGGGTTCATAGCCCAGTGGACAGTACAAGACAATAAACCTGCTCAACTACTTAAACAGGCTGCTCCACAGGGTGGGACCTCACCTCCCTCAGTTATGTGCATGCATTCCTTGCCTCCCATGCCAAGTGAGGGAAATGCAGCAGACAGCCGGGGGCACCCCCATCCCTATCACGGTCCCCGAGGCCTTTCACTAGCCACTGCTCAGGGGCCATCACACATTTCACAGGAGGCAATCATTGGATTCATTCATTCAATCATTCACTGAGCATCTCCTATGTGCTAAATATTGTTCTCAGCCCCAGGGATGGACCAGTGAACAAAACAGGTAAAAATCTAGTCGTGGAAGACAGACAATAAACAAATCAGTTCGTTTATACCGGTAGTATACCAGATGGTGATGAGTGCTACAGAGAAAAATAGAGCAGGAGAGAGGACAGAGGGTGCCATTGAGTTCATTTCAATTTTAAACAGAGTGACATTTGCGCAGCACCTTGAAGATGGGAAAGGAGCAAACCACATGGCCCCTGGGGGAAAAGCATTCCAGGCAGAAGGAACAGCGAGTGCAGAAGCGGGGGGCAGCATGCTTGGAGAGTTTGGGGCAAAGCAGAGTGAGCAGGGAGAAGCTACAAATGAGCGCCGAGAGGGGATCGGAGGGCGTGACTGCACAGGGCAGTGCAGGCCATGGGGGGACATTCCCTGATGGGAAGCCTCAGGACTCCAGCTGGAGCCGGTACCCTCACAGGTGGTGCCTCGGAGAGGAGGAGATGTCACAGCCGCCAACAGCCCGGCACAGCCTTTGGAGGTGAAAGACAGCCGCAAGCCTGGCTCTCAGTGTCCCCCAAAGCAATTAGAAATGCAAATAAGCCACACAATCCTTGCACACAAGTTTCAAGTTCTCTTCCAGCCTCACAAACCACCTGTTATGAAATTAAAGGAGATTTATTTTTTAATTAACGTGACAGTAATTAGCAGAGAGTTCAGATGCTCAGAGCCGGGCCTGCATGGGGAGGTAGGCAGTAAATAAAGAGTGTTGATTTTATTTTTCAAAAAGTTCCAAGCGTGTTTGGGATTCTGTGAGTGCTCCTTTCTGCATTCAAGGTTACCTACAGCCGTGCTTGGAACATCCAGCCAAGGTGTGTGTCTTAAAACAAAAGAGGGCTGGGGCTAGAGCTCAGGTGTTGGGCTCAGCAGGCCTGGGTTCGAATCCCACGTGGCTGTTCATGGATGGTCTGGCCTAAGAAAGGTTTCTTAACTTCTCAGAGTCCCAATTTTCCCCATAGAGATAACAATTCCTACCTCCCCAAGATTGTCACGAGACTATTGGGAGGAATTAAGGCCTTCTTCCAACTTTTGAAAGGAAAAAAAAATTACTGATCATCGTGAAAGCATGAGCATATTTGGTTATGTTGTATGAGGCTGGGTTCACTGTAGGGTCCTAGTGTGTCCATGACTGACTTGGCTTTAGTACTAAAAGTCCCATATCTTGGGCAAACTGGGAACACTGATCCCCCTGGTTTCCTGGAAAGCAGACCCTGAGATGGAGTTTAGTGTGCAGAATGTCTGTTAGGGGCACTCTTGGGATCAACACTTGGGACAGGAGGGGAGGGGAAGAGATGTCAAACTAGGATGTAGGGCTTGACAAGAGCCTTGGCCAAACCCACAGGTGCTCAGGGCTAAATGGCCATTCAGAGCTATCCTAAGCTGGTGTGGCCAGCAGGGGTGAGTCACTGGATGGGGGCTGTCTCGGGAAGTGGGGAGATCGTAGATGGCGCTGAGTAGTCCCTGCAGAAGCTGTTGCCAAGGCCTCTGGTGATAGCACTCCCAGCAGAGGGCACCAGTCTCTCCTTGAAGAGGGTTGGGCGATCACTAATGTCCACATTGACATGAAATCAACCCGTTGCCTGGGAAACGTGTCTCATAAACTGTGAACATACACACCCTGCAAAACTGTCATCAAGATAGGAAATGTACCGTTACTATCTCCATGAAATCCCCACGCACAACCCCCTCCGCCTCCTGACCAAAGGCTGGCATGTGTTCACGAGTGTAGAGATCATAGCAAACACTCGAAAAAAATAAATCTATTCCCTGGACTTGCCCACACTTAGCCTTGGTCATGTTGCCTCCAAATTAGTTTACCCCATCTGCTTTCTCAGAGGCACACCCATCACGGCAGTAAGTAAAGCCAATCTACACCCCCACCCTCAAGGAACACCCCAGAAAGGGCAGAGGAGGAGTCGGTGAGTAGGGCATTGGGAGAGAGCCCCACACTCCGAGATGGAGGTGTCAAGGACCTGGGTGTCCCCACCGGCTGCAAGAATCTAGGGATGGTGCTCTAATTCTGAGACTCTGTGTCCTCACCTGCACAGTGGGGATGACCGCCCGGTCCCAGGGTTGCCCTGAAGACCAGGTGAGTTAAAGATGAGAGAGGACTTTATGAGTCACAGACCTTGCAAATGTGAGAGGAAGGGAAAGGTCAGAGACGGGGCAGCTAGGAGAAAGCACTTCTGCCATCCCAGCCTCCGGCAGATACTTCTTCTCCTGAAGGTCTCACCCTCGGGGGTGACGAAATTACCTTCCAGCCTGGGAGAAAGAGATTTCCATTACCAGGCTGCTAGGTCCCATTAAAAAAAAAAAAAACAAAAACAAAAACAAAAACAAACAAACAAAAAAACCTATTTAATTGAAAATTTGCCAGTGAAAAGTGAAAAAATAAAGACCTTCTGTGTTGTTCTTTTCTGCAGTACTTCTGAGAGGTCTGACCATGCTATTGCGCATTGTAACTCACTAAGAAAGAGTGGTGTGCAGGGAATACTGTTTCCTTCTTTCCTCGGAGGCTCTCCTGGGGTCAGTGCTCTGCAGCTCATTTTGGGAACCCAAGTCTCAAAAATAAAGGCAGACCCCTTAACCTGACCTGGAAACCTCCGTGACCCATGTGCCAACCTCCGCCTCCCAGCCCGGTCTCTCTCCCACCTCCCCGTGCAAACCTCTTCACTCAGCCCTCCTTGCTCACTCCCAACTCTCTGCCTTTGTTAGTTTTCCCCTCTTCTCCCCTTGCTTCACTGTGTCTCTGAATCTTCTCATCCTTTGAGACCAAGCTCAGAGCTGCCTCCTCCTTAAAGGCTGCTCGAGGGCCCCAGTCTGCTGGGATCTCCTCATGTACCCCTGAAACACTCTGAAGCATTGAGCATCAAGACCTTGCAACATGAGGCATTTGGTGAAGGCATCTTGACTCTTGAGTGGGAGCGGAGGCTCCTCCTGCATCCTCCAACCACCTCCCCTAGACCAGCCCCACGGTGCCTGGTATGACCTAGTAGGTCTCTACGGGGCATCTGGAAGAGTAAGCATACCACCAAATCCGTGTGACCTTGAAAGAGAACTATATCCCCCAAACATCAGCTCCCTTGTCTGTAAAATAAAGATCATAATGGTATCTACTCCATAGAATTGTTTTATTACAAATCAAATAGGGAAAATCCCCAGATGACACAACATTTAGTGGCAGACCCTTCGTGGTGTTGGTTCCCTTGTGCCCCTACTGTCAAAACAAAAGACGCTACAGAAAGGGGAAACATTGAGCAAGCAGCCCTCAAGTGTGAAGCACTTTACTTCCATCTTGGACTTTAGAATTATGACTTTACAGAGTCATTACTCCAGGACCATCATTCTGGAAATGAGAAAGCCACAACACGAGGGCTTTCCAAGGTCATATATAAATAGGTGGCAGAAATTAAGGCAGGAATGACTTCACTCTGATTAAAGAAAGAACTTCTTGTTCATCAGTGATAAGACCATGGAATGATTGATTATAGATAGATGTGAGGTTTTGGTTTCCAAAGATGTTCCAAGAAGAAAATGAACAATGTCTCTCCAAGAGGAGTCAGACATTCACTTGGAGGCAGAGGATCCACTTTCCTGATCCTCTAGTTCTGGAATGTTCTGTGAATCCTTCTGTGATTTTTCTGAGCAGCAGGTGGAACATCCATGCCAAAGAAATATGCACCTGCACTGGGCAGGTGGGTGGGAGGGAATCGGATGTCATGATAGGAAATAAAACCCATTTATCTTCAACTGTCTCTTCTCGGTAATTAACTGGATGCTAATGCTTTGATGCAGTTTCCTCCAAAACTGTTATTGAACTTTGATAAGGTGTACAAGGAATTACAGGAAAACAAAATGGCAATCTGAAGCTGAAATGTCAGGAAAGCCGTGTGTCAATTGCCAGCTCCCTAAACGGTGTGAGAAATTCACGAATACCTGAGAGCTGGCAGAGTATAGAATTAACGAATCAGTGAATCACTGAATCTCAGATTTAATGAGTACCTGAATGTACTAATGCAATTACCTTAAAATAATTATCAAGCACCCAGTTTATTGTCATGAGCCTCATAGATTATCTGGAAATGTGAAGGTGTCCCAGGGAAACATATCAAGATGGTTGGCCTGGTGCCTATTCCTTTGAAAACAGTTCCTTTCAAAAGAAGGAAGGAAAGGGGCTCCTGGCTGGCTCAGTCAGTTGAGTGTCTGACTCTTGATTTCGGCTCAGGTCATGATCCCAGGGTCGTGGGATCAAGCCCTGCATTGTGAAGCCTGCTTGGGATTCTCTCTCTCCCGCTGTTCCTCCTCACCTCAAAAAAATGAAAACAAAAAAAATGAAGGAGGGAAAGGTGTAAAGAAGACAGGAAGAAACAGAAAAGAGGGAGAATTGCAAAACAGAGAGCTAATACATGAATCAACTTTCAACCTCACTATTGATTAAATAAACAAAAAATTAAAACGAGAGCCGACATTTTACCCAGAAAAATGGCAAACATTTTTTTAAATTTTACATTTTTAAAAAAAAATTTTTTTTAATGTTTATTTATTTTTGAGACAGAAAGAGACAGAGCATGAACGGGGGAGGGGCAGAGACAGAGGGAGACACAGAATCGGAAGCAGGCTCCAGGCTCTGAGCCATCAGCCCAGAGCCCGACACGGAGCTCGAACTCACGGACCTCGAGATGGTGACCTGAGCTGAAGTCGGACGCTTAACCGACTGAGCCACCCAAGCGCCCCAATTTTACATTTTTTAAAGTTTATTTATTTAGGGAGAGACAGAGAGAGTGGGGGGGGAGGGGCAAAGAGAGAGAACCCCAAGTAGGCTCCACACTGTCAGTGCTAAACCCCGATGTGGGGCTCAAACTCACGAACTGTGAGATCATGACCTGAGCAGAAATCAGGAGTCAGACACTTAACCAACTGAGCCACCCAGGCGCCCCAACATTTTTTTTTTTAGCTTTTGAATCAGATGCTGGTAGGGTTGGAAAAGACACTCATACAATGAATGCAGGAGTGTAAATTGGAAGGAACTCTCTGGAAGCACCTACCAAAACATTAGTTTCCATTCACTCAAATATTAATTAAGCACCTACCTACTGTGCTAGTTCATGTCAAGGAAGCAGCAGGAGACCAGGTATATAGGCTCTTCAGTCACATGTGAATGAATAGCTAACCACACACAAACATTATGTAATGGGTACCTAGATTATGGTAGGTAAATTATACCTATAGAATAGCATAATTTTATAATGAGTAGCAGTTGCATTTTTTTTTTTTTTCTGTGAGAGAGAGAGAGTGCACATGCATGAGAAGGGGAGGGGCAGCAGGAGAGACACAATGTTAAGCAGGTTCCATGCTCAGCGCAGAGTCCAAACTCTGGGCTTGATCCCACAACCTACCCTGAGATCAATCATGTGAACTGAAATCAGGGGTTGGATGCTTAACTGACTGAGCCACCCAGGTGCCCCCAAAAATTATATTTGAAAAGCTGTTTAATAGCATAGGAAAATATTCATGTCCTAATGCTAAATAAAAAAGACAGGATAGGGGCGCCTGGGTGGCTCAGTCGGTTAAGCGTCCAATTTCGGCTCAGGTCATGATCTTGTGGTTTGTGAGTTCGAGCCCCGTGTCGAGTTCTGTGCTGACAGCTCAGAGCCTGGAGCCTGCTTCCGATTCTGTGTCTCCCTCTCTCTCTGCCCCTCCCCTGTTCATGCTCTGTCTCTTAATAATAAATGAACATTAAAAAAAATTTTTTTAATGAATAAATAAATAAATAAGACAGGATAAAAGACCATCAATGAATATATTTCTATATGTGTTTGGAAAGGATGGCTGGAAAAATATCAAAATATTATGATCACTGTGTGTTATAGGATTATAGGATTTTTATTTTCTCCTTTATGTTTCTATATTTTCCATTTTTCAACCAAACAAATGCCAATCTGAATATATGTGCTAACTTTTTAATTTTTTATTATTACTCTTACAATTAAAATATTATTGGCCAGTATTTACTGGGGGCTGAGCAGGACCTCTGAATGCTCTCAGACGTGGTTGTGTAATTCTCACAATTAAGCAATAAGGAAGGTATTCTTATTATCTCCATTTCACAGACAAGGAAACTGAGGCACAGTAAGCTTAAGTAAGTGGCACAGTCCTGGAAGTGGAGTTTGAACCAAGCAGTTTAACCTCAGACCCCATGATCCTGATCACTGTGCCCTTTGTAAAGGGTGGGTTGGTATTTGAGTACTCTTCCTCCGGTTCACCCCAATACGTATGTGGAGAGGAGCGTGGTAAGACTGAACGAGACCTAAATGTGAGGTCAGGCGACTGATTTAAGTCCCAGCTTTGCCATTTCCTGGTGACCTTGGACGACTTGCTTCTCCTTCGGGAACCCCAATCGAATAACCTGTGGAATGGGTTTTATCATCCCTGTCCTGGGTAGCACAAGGAGTGTGTGGCACGTGCTGATGTTCCCTTGCACAATCTGACATTCTCCTTGGTCACAATGTGACCAAGGTACCTTCTTGCCAACCTCATGGGGCTGTGGGGCAGGAGAAATGGCACTCGGGTGTGAAAACACCTTATAAGCTTCGGCTCTACTGTATATTGTCAAGTCATTGATTTTACTATTTCACATTTCCCTTAGGCTTGGTGATTTTTGTTTTTTTTGTTTGTTTGTTTTTGTTTTGTTTTTTGTTTTTTTGGTTGATCTGAGTCAACTAGGGAGGGCTAGTTCTCCTCCTGCCTCTGTCCCTCTCCAGGCCTCAGCGTCCTTAGCCGTTCAATAGAGAGAAACAGGCTCCTTGACCTCCAAATTCCCCCCCAGCTTGGACACTGCAGGATTCCAAGTGAATACACAAAGCTAGGCACCCTGGCTCTCCGATCGATGATGAAAACCAGTGCTGAGGCAGGTAGACCCAACTGGGAAAGGGATAGCTCTAAGTCAGAGCCAGATTCAGCCCACAGTCTTGTGAGCATTTATTTTTTTTTTAGTTTATTTTATTTATTTTTTAGTTTAGTTTATTTATTTGGAGAGAAAGAGAAAGAGTGCTGGGGAGGGGCAGAGAGAGAGGGAGAGAGAGAATCCCAAGCAGGCTCCACACCTTCAACACAGATGGACACAGGGCTCGAACTCACGAACTGTGAAGTCATCACCTGAGCCAAAACCAAGAACTGGGCGCGTAACCTACTGAGCCACCCAGGCACCCCTTGTGAGCATTTAAAAGTGGTGATAGATATACCATGCTCAGTAAATAGGAGTCCCCTGCCTTCCCCTGCATGCCAGCGGGGTCACATGGGCACTGGCTCTGGATCTCACTGAAGTGTGGGGTCATTTCTGCTCATTAGAAAAATCATCAACAGCTCCTCCTTGAGTTAAAACTCACGGTGGAAACAAGAGGAAGATTACTTTGCCTCTATACCACAGCTTCTCCCGGACAGTCCTGCTGTGTCTCATTAAATGTAAAAAGACGACAGTGAATTGAAACTTGTTAGGGGCCAGCACATCCTCCAGCCCAGGCAGAGGTGTCTGTTAGTGCTATCAGCCCACCTGTCCTTCTAGATTTACACACCAGCTGGACCTGTACGATGTCTTTTGTCAAACCATGAAAACGGTTTCTCTTCTCAGACACGACTAAATTCAGATCTGGATTCACAGTTCTCGTGCAGTTACTAGCCCATCTCAGGTGTTGACCTCAACCAGCTTCTCCGTCCCCTTATTTGCTTTTTGATTTGGGCTTTTTCTGATAATTTTCAAACATAATTTTAATGATTCACGTGACATGTTCTGACATATGTAAGTCTCCTCAAATCATCTACAATGGCAAAAATAATAGCACTCCTCCCATATACCCAACCCCTGCAGTGTTCTCCAGGTTACCGAACCTGACCTGGGCGTGAGATGTTATCAAACCCTTCCTTCAAATGTGGGGTACAAATAAGCAAGCAGGTTTTCAGAGTGGAGAGTGGGGTGCTTTGAGAGACATCAAGCAGCAAACCAGAAACAGGACCAGTGAAAGCACGAGACTTTGATTGGACCCGTTGGTGGACGTCGGGCACTGATAGCTCCCCCGAGTCTGGCTTGCTTTGGGCTTGGTTTCCCCTTGAGAATGACTGAAATGACAAAGTCCCAAACAGATAGTGTTGGGTTTCTGGCGTTTATCATGTAGACTTCTAGATCCTTCCAGATGCTTCCTCTGCCTTCCTTCCTCCCGGTCTCCCTTTAGCTGCTCTTTGGAATCCAGCCAAAGTGAAGGGCACAGGTGGGGTCACAGTCTTCTTCTGCTGGCACCAAAGTCCCCTCCCAGCTCCAGAGGCACAGGCTGGGTGTGGCATCCTTTCTTTGTCCATTTAACCTGCATGGAATGTTCTTGGGGGCTCTCAGCCAGCTTGCTGTCTGGAAAATGGGATCTCAGTGTCACATATTCAATTCCAGAGGCCACCTGTTGCCCAGTTTTTGATAACGGGCAGCTGAGTCAGGTGTCCACAGGGAGCAGACCCAGAGAGCAGATCTCACCCTCCATCTGGCAGCCCTCAGCCGACCAGGTAGGGCTTCAATCCCCGGCTCTGCCCCTGGATCAGTGGACATGGGCCCCTCCCTTACCCTTCAGGGAGTCAAGTTCCTCATCTGTAACAAGGACATAATCCCTCCCGTCTTGTCAGTTCTTATGAGGACTGAATGAGAGATGATGTTTTCAAAGTCCTCAACACAGCACCCAGCACCCAGGGGGTTCACTAGTCACTCATCCTGCTGCCAAATGAGGACGGCATGTCGTCCTTCCTCACTCCAGTGACTTCCAGGGATTTGTCACTGCGTCTGAGGAGGCAGGATGGGAGCCGAGCTCCCTGTACCCCTCTGTGTCATGACACACAGCGCTTGCCTGAGGCCATCGAAGGATATTCTGAGACCAAATTAGAATCTGCTGACGTGATGAAGATGGGGGGCTGTTGGGAGGAGGAAAGGTCTTGAAAACACCGTTCTGGACACTTTTGCCTCTACCTGCCTGTGGATTTGCGCCGGCTGTGATGGGAACCCGAGCCGGGCCTCCAGGTTGGCTGTGGGGCTCCGCTGGGCATGGTGCCAACACTTAGGGCACAATTCCTGGAGGCCAGTCTCTCGGCAAGTGACCACGAGGAGGGGCCCCCTGCACACGTGAGCTGGCAGCTTCGGTCACGGGGTGGAGACAGTAACCAGCGTTCATCGGCGCTTGCTCTGGGCCAGGCACTTTACCGTCGGGATGTCATCAAATCCTCCCAGTCGCTTCACGAGTGAAGGATTATTACTCCATTTTTATAAATGAAGAAATTGAGATTTCAAATATTTAAGTAAGTAACATATTGTCAGGAATACGGAAGTAGGCAAGGGATTTCAGAGAGAGGGCATGTTATCTGGGGATTTTGTGATGCGTGTCGGAAGGCTGAAGAAGCAAATGAGGAGTCCTAAAGTAACCCAGAGATTAGTGACTGCACAAAGCAATTACCACCTTCTAGGACCGAGGAAGGGAAAGGGAGAAGTGTCGCCAGAATCTAGTGGCAAGCTGCTGCCAGGCAGGTGCTAAGCAGATGGTGACACGGGGTGTGATGGTTGCTCAGGCCACAGAAGGGGGTGGTCGCTGGGGACAAGGTGCTCACAGGGCTGGCCGGGCACTCTTGCCGAGTGTGGTAACAGATGCTGGAGAGAAGCACGTAGCCGATGCCTGAGGGATGCTGGACTCGAGGCTGGTAGACAGTCCCTTCTCCATTCTCCTTCCCCCAGGCCCAGTCAAGGCCACCCACACCTGTCAATGTCCCGGCAAAGGGGGCCTGAGGAATGTAGTTTGCAGGGTCTGGGCCCCTTTATTGGAGAAAAAAATCAAAGTGTGGAACCAAGAGACTATGTGTAAATAGCAAGTAAGAAGGGAGTTGAAATCTGACCTCGGTCTGCCTCCCAGGGGTGAAGGAGCACTGACTTGGTGGCTTCCCGGTACCAGACCCAGCACTGGCCCTGGGGATGCAGAGATGAACAGGAGGCAGCCCTGTTCTCAGGGAGCTTCCCGGCTAAAGAGCACAAAGGAGCAGTGACTCCAACCAGATGCATCCTGTACTTGCCAGGCTCTTCCACATTATCTTCAGGAGGGTAATTTTCTGGAAGGGTACGAGTCTCACTACATGTCCTAAGGCCACTGCTTTGTATCCATATAGATACCTGTATAGTGGGGTGGCCCAAGTCCCCACCTTTCATGAGCTCTGGGATCCGGAGACTGTTGGTCTCTATAGACAGTCTGTAGATTCTCCTCCCCTCCTCCACCTCCTTCTTCCCAACCCCCGTCCCCTTCTTCTTCCTCCTCCTCCTCTTTCTCCCTCCTCACCCACCTCCTTCTCCTCCCTCTCTCTTTCTCTCACCCCTCCCTTCAGCCCTTGGTCTGCAGAGGGAGGACAGGGCTGCCCATCAGTATGCCTGGTGTTACAATACAGTCCATGTTCCCAACGACAAACCGAGTTCTATCTAAACTTGTTCTAAAAAATTCCAGGAAAGAAACTGGTTGCCTAGCTTGGGTCAAGTGCCCACCTTGTGTCAACCACCTGGACCAAGAGATCAAGGCCACATAAAAGGACTGCCCCCCAGGCATTGTCAGTTCCAAAGAAATGAGGGCGGTTCCTAGACACAGACAGGGGTGGGCAACAGACTACCTATATTACATTGAATGAAAACACCACACCACATTTAATTGTTCTGTTGTTGGACATTTCTTGTTACTATTTTTTAAAGATAATAAATAATGCTTCGTATATTTCTTAAAGCATACATCTTTCCAAAGTTAGACTTGTTTTCTTTATATATGTTCCCAGATGCGGAATATAGCTTAGAGTTTAAGTGGGTTTTTTAAAGATCAGATTATCAAATACCATGACTGATTTTACTATTGTTACTATGGAAACTATTTTCTCTGTTGCTAGGCAATTGGTAAAAGATTAGGTCATGTAGACTGGTATTAAGATACAGACTGTCTGTAGAGACCAATAGTCTGGAGTCCATGCAACTTTTTAACTGACTCTGTGACCTTGGGCAGGTTGTTTGATCATTCTGGCCATTCTCTGCTCATCCAAACATGGGATAAAAATAGTTTTCCTCGCTGGGTTATTTGAAGGGGTAGGGAAAAGCAAATGCAACCATCACGCTGCCTGGCACACCGTGGATTTTCAATACCTTGTACTCCTTAAATTATATTTGAAATGTTCTTCAAAGTAGAACAATTACCTTGCATCACGAAATGAATACGATTCAAAATATGCAACTCATAGCATCAGAGACTGCAAGAGACCTTAGCACACCGCTAGTCCAACCCACAGCTGTGGCCAGATGTTGTCCACCTGAGATGTCCACAGTTCAAAGAAGAGCCTTACCTGACTAGCCAGCACACATGAACTAGGAAAGGGTCATGATAAAATAATGTCTGTTTCTCCAATGAATGTCTTCAGAGGGAACGGTCAGTTTTACCTGAACAGAGGTGTGGTCATTAGACCAAATCTTGAAAGATGGCGCCATCTTGGAAGTTGGAGCCCACTGGACTAGGGAGGGGCTGGGCATTCCAGACAATGGGAGCAACATGTACAAAGACCCCAAGAGAGGCTGCTCTCTCTCTTTGAGTACTCCAGGCTGGGCATGCACTGACCTGTCATGAGTCCAGATTCTTTAGGCAGGAGTCTAATTCTTTATCAAAGGATATGGCTATCCTTTGAAGACAGAGAATGGATCTATAAATATTCAGAAGAGGCTGAATGATGAGGGGATTCGTCTCTGCATGCTAACTCTTAGCTCTCTATCTTCGTCTCTTTTATCACAACCCAGTCCTCTGGGTACAAATTCTACCTCTAAACACGATGGAGGGCCCAGTTAATGAGTTAGGTGTCGCAAACACCTGAGCCTATTTTCTCAAAGCCCACTTTTTTCAGTCTTCCACTTTACTTCGTTGCCATCCCCACTCCCAAGATAAGCCTTGCCATTCACTTATTCATTTTTTTTTTTTTACTTGGTATTTACTGAACTCTCAGGATGTGCCAAACATCATGCAGAATACTGAAGAGGCAACAGGGGACAAACTCCTGTTCTTCCCCCTGGTGATGTTTAGAGAAGATCCAATGGGGGAGACAGATATTTATCAAGAAATTTACACCCTCAGATGTATGCCAGTAAGGTCTAGAAACACAGATACTATTTTTTTTTTTTTTTAACAAACTTGAAGATGTCTTTGTTGACATTCTGTTTCCGGGCTTTATGGGCAATGACACTATGTAACAAAAAGCTCAGAAGGCTAAGAGGCTGCTTCACAGAGACTTAGAATAAGGATTCAGGGGCACCTGGGTGGCTCAGTCAGTTGAGCGTCTGACTCTTGATTTCAGCTCAGTTCATGATTTCAGGCTTATGAGATTGAGTGCTGAGTCACATTCAGTGTGGAGCCTGCTTAAGATTCACTCCTCTTCTCTTCTGTCTGTTCTCTTCTTTCTCTTCTCTTCTCTTCCTCCTCTCTCTCTCTCTCTCTCTCCCCTCTGCTCCTCCACTCATGCGTGCTCTCTCTCTTTCTCTAAAATAAAAACAAAAATAACTGGAGTGAAGATTCTGGAATACGAGAGTGATAAGAACCTCAAGGTCATTAAAGACTGGCTTAGTGAGAGTGGGGAATTAGTAAGAAACACCCTGGAAGAAACCAAGGTCCTTACCTCCTAGGCCCGCTGCTGCCCTAAAGCTCAGACTATAAATTAGTGAACAAAAGTTGAAGTGCAGAAAATGGCAACTGCATCTGTGGGGAGTGTCCACCATCCCCACAATGCCCTCTTTTCCTCGCCTGAGCTTCAGCTCTCCATCCCTCTCCTCTGTCCCCTGGGAAGCCTGACTCAACCCTGCAGTGCGTGGGTCAAACCTGGAGTCACAGCTGTAGCGTCGACCCATCCCCAGAGCTTGGCTTAAATCACCAGTGTTTGCTCTGTGCTTGAAGGAACGGAGGCCGCTGAGTGAGCATTTAGCAGGACATTTTATGCCGCTTTTCCTTGCCAGGGAAACGTCCCCTCCCTCTTCTCTCCAGTTTTCCCCCGAGCAAGATATAAATTATTTTAACTATCTTTACTTAAAAGCCAACAACCTGTAAAAGAAAGCTGGTTGCCTTCTGTTTTTTACTGCTTACAAAGCAAAGGGCAGAGCCTCGGGGGCAACAGAAGCTTCCGGCTGGAAGAAAAGGGGTGTTCTAGACAGCCTCTGGGACAAAGGGCAGCAAACAGCCCGCAGCCTCAGGGAGGGGGCCCTCAGTCTGATGGCAGAGACACGGTCCTTCTCGGGAAACCTCCTAGTCAGATGAGGGGAGCACAGTCCTGCCCTAATGGGAGCCCCAGTCTGATGGGAGAGGCACAGCCCTGCCCTTGATGAAAGAGGCCAAGTGTCTGAGGGGACCCCCCTGGTCCAATGAGGGGGATAGGCTGCTGTCTTTCTCTACAGATGAAAAACTGCAACCCGAACCATTGCCAAGCTCAGTACAGATTATCTGCAACCGCAGAGCTCTGTAAGAGGCCACTGTGCTCATATACTCAAGCTCTGCAGCCCCCGTCCAGAGTCAAGGCCATCCCCACCCTGCCACGGTGGGTGTCTTCTGGCTTTGCTTGGGGGCCTGGCACTGACCCCCAAGGAAGCCCCAGTCACCGGGGGTAGCCCAGGCTGGATTTAACAAGCAGTCCCGCATGGTTTTAATAATGCATATAGCACAGAGTTGCTAATTAAACTTTAATAGTCCTGCACAGGGAGCAGAGGGGCTCACTCAGGACAGAACTTGGGCTCTAGGGGGCTGAGTTCAGCAAAAGTCATGCCACTTCTGCCAGGTTCTCAAGATCAAGTCTTCCGTGAGTCTCAGTCCAAATATGCCACGTGAAGTGAGAGCAACCTGAAATAAACCACGGCGGATCTCCCACCCCGTGGGTGGAAGGAACCAGTTCTCTGTGAGCCTATTCAATGTGGCAGCTACTTTGCAGATGAGTTTATTCTCTGTAATCCTAATCACAACCCTGAGATTACTGCTTTAATCCCCCCGTGAGAACAATGCAGATACAGGGAGTTAGGCGATCTACGTAAAGTCACTGAGATCATCATCGTTTAAACACTGGTCTAATTCTGATGCACCTGCTATTTCCACTACACTATGATCCTCTTGGATGTACTCCAAAGATATCCTGGAGTTGGGGACCGGAGGGAATCTGTGCCGACACTAAGCACGTAGCAAAACTTCAGAGCATGCTCAGTGGGCCCAAGTAGCTAGAGGGAGAGGTAAGTGTGCAGTCTGGGGATTTCAGACATAATAAAAATAAACCAAGATTCTAAAACATCAGGACTTAGAAGAATCACCTGGGAGGCTTATTTAAAACCCAGATCGCTGGGTCTTTACCACCACAGAGTCTGGCTCAGTAGCTCCGGGCCAGCCCCAGGAACATGCATTTTATAACCATCCCCGGGCAGCCCTTAGTGCAGCTGGGGAAACACCCAAACAGCCCTTCTTCTACAGACAGCACGTTACCCTTTATAAACACATGTGCTTTCGTCATCTCCCGTGATTCCTGCCACCTCCCGGGCAGGTGGGCAGGGCAAGACCTATTCGTCCCATTTTATACGTATGAGAACCGGGTCTCCAGAAAGTAAAGGGACAGCATAACAATGTGATAGGTAACGGAAAGACAGGGACCACGTCCCTGGACGTTTCCAGGACGTCACGTCTGCCTGCCTCCAAGTTTCGCACTGGTTCAGGCATGTGGTCTTATCTGTCTGGGCGGCGGGCAGGGGTGCAAATACTCTTCAAGGCGTGGTCCGTGGTGAGGGTGTTTGGGCATGGGTCCTTGAGACCAGGGGCCCGTCTTCAGGGCCTGCAGAAAGAATGGCCACAGGGAAGGAATGAATGGGGCTCTGGAAGCAGGACTCGGGGCCAGGGAGACTGCAGTAGCCAAGGCGAGAGATGATGGAGCCTGCCCGGGGTCCCTGAAGTGGTGGGAAACAACATGAAGGAAAGGAGTGTGGGAGCCCTGTGCCCAGCACATTGTGTGCCCCCAATAACTGCCAGTTAAGTGAACAAAAAGAGGATCATAGTCACCAACCCTTTGTCCGTAGAGGCAAAGACAGAATGAACTCCAGGATTTTCCCAAGAAACCTTACCTTGGGCCCCACAGAAAGGATGGATGGGGGGAAGGAGCCCCAAACAACTGCAACCTTACCATATTTCTCTCCAGTTGGGGCAGGGGTGGGACTCAGGCTGAGAGGTCTGGAGGGTATGAGCCAGGTGGCTCACCAGGAAGCAGAAGAAGTGTGCTCCCAGCATATAAATAGTCCCAAAGTTGGGAGAGACATGACATTCCTGCGGTCCTAGCATCCGGGGCAAAGGTGATGGGAAGAAGGCAAGAGCTGAGGATGATGGGGGCGGTGGGGAACTGGCAGCCCAGGAGTCTTGGAAGGCTGGAGCTGGAAGGAGCCTTAGGGATTGTCAAGTCCTACCATCTCACGTTCCAGGTGAGGACTGAGAGGCCCAAACATGAGAGGTGACCTACCCAAGGTCACACACCTGGGGGGTGAACGCAGTGACTTCTGATTCCCAGGCTCCAGCCGAGGGCATCTCTCCAACAACCGGCATCAACCCACTTACTAAAAAACTATACGATCCTGGACTTGGAGACAGAAGAGGCAGCCAATTAAAATATGCAATTTTTTAAATGTCAATTCAGGATAGTGTATTAACATAATCCCCAGATGGAGGCATTAGCATTCATGCTCTCTCACACTACCTGGCAAAACTTGCTGACACGTCTAAAATTGCAAATGTTATTATTACTACCTGAGGTGGCAGCCGGCCCTCCAAGGAGCACTTGGGGTGAGGTGGAGGGTAGAGATGAAGTAAGGCACCTGCGTCCCAGGGCTGCAGGGGGAGGGGCTTGCACGGAGGGCAACTGGGCGGGGCTTCATTCTCATCATGGAACTCACAGGTCGTGAATTCTCCGCCACAAGGAACACTACTGGTGCAGGAATCCAAGTAAAGTGCTCACCTAGTGAGCAAGAAAGGTGCGTTCTGAGCAAGCTCAACTCTCAAAGAGCATTGTGGGGTGACATTGGGGAAGTCCCTTCCCTCCTCTTTCGTCTTCACGGTTCTTTGCATTTCAAATAGGTTTTGGGGGTGATGGGGCACCTGGGTGGCTCAGTCGGTTAAGTGTCAGACTTCAGCTCAGGTCAGATCTCACGGTTGGTGAGTTCCGGCCCGCGTGGGGCTCTGTGCTCAGAGCTCAGAGCCTGGAGCCTGCTTTGGATTCTGTGTCTCCCTCTCTCTCTGCTCCTCCCCTGCTCGTGCTCTCTGTCTCTCAAAAACAAATAAACATTAAAACAAATTATTTTTAATGTTTTGGGGATGAGATGATCCCCAGAGCTTGGGCCCCCCCAGCTCTGACATTCTCTTTGTGTTTCCCTTACACCAGGGCAGCCCCCAAGCTAGTGCCTCGTAAAAGGGACATGCAGGCATATGCTGGCCCGCCGCCGCCCATCCGTCGTTCGTCACTGATACTTTGTACCTAAAGCTTGTCTCTGGCTCACCAGCCTCCATCCTGGCTTCTCTCAACAAGAATTCTGGCATTCTCAGTGCCTGATTCCTTGGGTAACCACCTTCCAGGACCTTCCATCCCCTGCCCTGCTTGGTGCCTCTACCCTATAGTGAGTCTCAGGCCCCGTGCCACGGGTGTAGCAAGCACACATTTGTGCGCAGTTCTAAATATCCCAGGAGAGTCCAAACTGGAAGAAATGTTTGCATGCACCCAGGCCATCTGCACTCCCACTGTGGTAATCCATGTGGTCGGTCTTTTAGGCTAAAAGGGAACAGAAATGGATAAGTTTGGAAAAAAATAGATTAGGGCCAGTCCATGGAGGGATTTTGCACATTATCGTGTCAGCCAGTGTTAACCTCAGAAAGGTCTATGGAACCGTCATCTCGCCGAGGGGTCTCAGATCCAAGCATGGACTTGGAGGTCAAGCCAAGCAAGGGACCTGTGGCACCTGCTGGTGGTGCTCTGTCTATATAGTCTCTGCTCTGCCCTGTCCAGCTGTCAGAAACTTTCTGCAAACCCCTGTGAGTGTCTGCCTGGGAGCATTCTCTGGGCACACACACAGCTTAGGCCTGAGCATCGGGCAGGGGGGACGTTCTTAGAGGTTAACACCTCAGGATTCTAATTATATAATCAGGAGCAAGCACATGAATGGCCAGCTTCTTCCCCATTCTGGTGTGACAGCCCTGCGGTGTGTTTTTCACCATCTCTTAGTGTCCCCTGCGGGACTAAGACCCAGTCACCGCGGCAGGAAAACTGGCTCGAAATGCACCCTAGATGGTTTTACCTTCTCTCCCCTGCCTCAAGTCCACAGCCCCCATACCAGGGCTTCCTGAAGCCACTCCCAAGTATACCACGACCCTTAAATCCTAGCCTCTGGAAGGACCCTGCCTGAGATAGAAATAACATATGCTCTGCCCTGTCTTGGAGATTCACAACACATATTGGTATATTAAAGGCCCTGAGAAGTCTTGCAAAAAATAAACATGCCTACCTCCGGTTAGCCCAGCACTTTCTAACCTGTTTGACCACAGAGCTGTTTTTTCTTTTCCCTAAAGCATATCATAGAAATAGTGCTTTCCTAAAAATACTTTGGGAAGTGCCATGCAGGTGAACAGGCACTATGAGAGTCTTGCTTTGGAAAGGTGGCTTGCGGGGTGCCTGGGTGGCTCAGTGGGTTGAGCACCTAACTTCAGCTCAGATCATGAACTCAACATTTCGTGAGTTCGAGCCCCGCGTTGGGCTCTGTGCTGACAGCCCAGAGCCTGGATCCTGCTTCCGATTCTGAGTCTCCCTCTCTCTCTGCCCCTCCCCTGCTTGCGCTTAGCCAGAGGAGGCTCACCCATGATACGAACAATAGCTATTAGCAGTGTTAGCTACCTCCCACTTTTGCAAGGATGCTTTAGGACTCCAAGATTGTCACAGCAATCTTGTGATGGTTGATGGAGACAGTATCATTACTTCCACTCTACAAATAAGGAACCTCAGACTCAGAGAGGCTGAGACATGCGCAAGGTTATACAACAAGTAAGGGGCAGATTCCGTACTCCGAACTCCCTCTCCCCCTTTGCAGTGGCTTTTGTAGTTAGCAGCGGGACTGGGGATAGAACCCATGTCCCCATCACCCTAGTCCAAGGTTTCTCCATCCACCCCAGCATTGAGGTCAGCCACAGTCCTCCCGAGGACTCTTGGGAGTGAGCAGTGGTCCCAGGAGCTCGAAGGGAAGTGAGAGGAAAGCAGAGAGGCCACGGGTTGTGCACGCTCTTTAGGTATTAGGTCCCTTGTTCTGATTCAGCGGCAAGCTGCTCTGCAATCACTCTGGAGGGATGTTTTCCAGAACCTGAGCCAGCCAGAGACAGCCCGCACACGACAACAATAACAACACACACACACACGCACACACACACACACACACACACACTGCTTTATTCATGCACACATATATGGATTTCCAGACATGTGTGCCCTCAGATATTTGAGCAATCTGCATCCATGTAACTTTCAATATATTGCACTTTGTGGTTACTACTTGTTTTATTGTCTGTGTCTTCCCTTCTAGACCTCTGGACTGTATAACCCACAAGAAACTATCTCTTTCACCACGAGAACCCCAGAAGCAAGTATGGTGTCTGGCACACAGTAGGTGCTCCATAAATGTGTGGAATAACTGGGCGCATCAACACACAAATATGCACACTGGGCTTATCTATATAGACAACAGTGCACACATACGTGTTCGCATGCACAGCCCTGTATGTGTATGCAAACACACACACACACGAGGACACACACGTTGATCCCCAGTGCCCCTTCCAGAGCCCAAGGTCAGGACATGAACGTCACGCCTGCTGCCGTGAGTCTCCTGAATAGATTCCAGAGAGCCCCCAGCAAGCCATCACTTTGCTATCAGTCAATCTGCCCCATTTATACTTGAAATAAAATGTGTCACGGCTGCTTCACCAGAGACCAATGTAGACATGGAGGGAAATGGAGAAATATCGGCCCAGCTTGCATTCTGGCTCACTGGCTTGGGGGAGCTTAAGGCATAAACGAGTTTGGACTTAATTGACTTTTTTATTGGGCTTTAATTCACTGGTACTTTTCCAGAGGCTGACTCCAACAGGCAGAAGCAGGGTTGAGCCGTCTCTGGGGCCGCCATGCCCCCATGCCTCTCTCCCCACACCCTCAGGCCTGCTCTAAACCACTGCCCACATAAAGCCACCCTTGGCCCCAGGGTGATGTGAGGAACGCAGCCGGGCCCCCATCTTTGGCCTCTTCCCGACCAGCCTCTCTTGTCAAAACTCTCTTCCCTCCAAGGGCATTTCAATCTAATACAATAACATTGATTGAAAGCCAGCTCTGTACCAGGCCATGTGTGGGGTGCTGGGATGCAGAGATGAACAGAAACAACCTTTGTCCTCCGGGAGCCTGGCATGAAACCAAGAGGCAGGCATAAATCCCGCAGTATAAAATTACCCTATAAACAAGGTCCAGAGTGGTAGAGTGCTTCAGGCAAGGCTACCAGATGAAAATGCTTCCAGTTCCCCCTGAAAGGACAAAGGGTGCCAGGAAGGGCACTACCAGGAAAGAGGTACCAGGCAGGTGGAACAGCAGGTGCGAAGGCATGGAGGGATGAGACAGTGGAGCCTGTCGGGGGCACTTGCCAGGGGTCTCACGTGGTGGAGGAAGGAGGGGGAGGGATGCTTGTGAGGGCAGCTGGGCTCAGCGGAGCAAACTCAAGACTAGAAGTCAGGAAACCTGGATTCCAGTCCTAACTGGTGGTACACCCTGGGCAAGTCTCTGACTTAGCTGGTGCTGCTTTTTGAGCTTCTCTGAAGAAGCTGACCACGGAAAGCCCAGGGTAAACTCTTGGTGTCTGTCCATCTCTTGGGACAGGGAATGCACTGGAGCACCCCCCCCTCCACCTTTTAGGCCTCTGCCCTGAGTCCTGTGGGCTCCAGGAGCTCTTCCCAGCTGAGTGGGAGAGCAAGGCCAGCCCAGGGACAACACCATGGAGTGCCCTTTACTCAGGCAGGAAACCCCGGGCTGCATTTCAAAGTGCACCATCCAGAATCATCCAGATCCTAAAACATTGTGTTTTAAAGGATGAGCTTCAGTTATCTGGGGACCTTTCCCATTTCACCATATAAATGAGGCATGACTAGAAGTGGGAAGATGCTTGGAAAAACTTTCAAGCCCCATGCAAGTATAAATAATTCGCCCTTAGTACAGGGTGAGCCTGTATCCCAGTTTGTTGGGACAATGTCAGGTTATGCCTGTCATCCTGATGTGATTACTGAGAACGCCCTCTCCTTCCCCTCTCCAAAGGGTCCTCCTTGGGGCAGTAAATGTTATGATTACCCTGGTCACTAAGCTTTTGAGGGCAGGGATGATAGCCGAAAGGCAGGGTGCACTAGAGAAGAGGAATGGACTTTGGTACTGCAGTGACCTGAGTGTTAATCCCACTCTACCTCGGATATCTTGGAGCTCAGCTTTCTTGTAAGTAAAATGGGAGTCGTAACACATTTCACATTGAGCTGCTTGAAGAGGTTGAGGGGACAGAACATGTGAATACCTAACACGTTATGTACTCAATATATATCCCCTCTCCTATGTCTTTAGCAGCTGCATAATGGCGCTAGGCGTAGAGGAGACTGGGTGTTGGGGGCATGAATGAATGAGTCCATCGGCCAGTCCTGCATAGAGGCATAAATTGAGGGCTCTTTTTGCTCTTCTCTCTGCACCCCAGTTCCCTCTTCTGTCCAATGAGCTGAGTGCTCTGAGACTCTTCCACTGTGGATGGATGGTTTGATTCCTTTGCCGGCCTCTTCCCCCTCCCCCACCCCAGAGTCTTCTCACAGTCCTGACGTTGATATTTCTCTGCTCTTCTGCTTTTGACCTCCATTCAACCTCTTTGTCCTTCTTCTTTCCTTCTTTGTGGTGGTACCGATGGAGGCTAGGGGCAGCGCTTCATCTTCACTGCACCACGCGACCCGGAAGATCAGTGGAGACTTTGTATTTCCCAGAGTGCCTCATCATTTCCAGAACTGCCTCATGGCACAGCATTATATTCTTGGGGACGTGTGGACTCAGGGTCCGTGGATGAGTTTGAATCCTGGCAAAGGATTCAAGGGCTTAAAGGGCTGAGTTTGGCATAATAATTTGCTTATGGTAGAATGTCTTATAACTTCTGAGTCACTTTCCTACCTTGAAAGAGGGCGTACATAGAAAACCGCCCTGAGCATTAAATACATAATTCTGGGGGTGACCGGGTGGCTCAGTCAGTTGTGCATCCAACTTCAGCTCAGGCCATAATCTTGGAGTCCGTGAGTTCAAGCCCCGCATCGGGCTTTGTGCTGTCAGTTCAGAGCCTGGAGCCTGCTTGGGATTCTGTGTCTCCCTCTCTCTCTCTCTCTGCCCCTCCCCCACTCATGCTCTGTCTCTCAAAAACCGAATAGACATTAAAAACATTTAAAAATAAATAAATACGTAACTACATAAGTTGCCCCGCACAATGCTGGCCTCAACCCAGCATCAGGATCTTCACAGCCTTGCCCAACCCACCTTTCCCATCTCATCCGCTGCTTTTCTCCCCCACAGCCTCCCCTTCCCCCGACCAGTGTGCTCACTGCCTCCAGGACACCCTCTACATCCACACGCACCTCTGTGCCTTCGTTCACTCTGTTCCCACTGCCCTTCCCTGCTTTTGTTGTCCTGAAATCCTCCTCCTCCATCCAGCCACAGTGACGATCGTATCTCGTTCACAAAACCTCTTCTGATCCCTCAGGTCAGAGCTAGTCATTTAGCCCAACTCTGAGTCTCCGCATGTATATTTAACTGAGCCACCCATTTATGGCATACTTCCTTCTACTATTACTCATTTGCTTACACTCCTGTCCCCCCAGATCCTTTAGGGTAGGAACCTTATGTTGCTCATCTCTCTATTATAACAACCTCAAAAACTTTGTGAACAAGGGAGGATATGAGCAAATAAAATTAAAATTCCAGTCACGATTTCTAGTTCCATCTCCATGATGGACTGAGCCAACACAATCCTATCTTCCATTACACACACATAGAAATGCAGGATAGAGTACAATTTAAAAAAAAATTTAATGCAGAGCCAAGCTCTAAAGAAAGGGAAACTCCATATGCCAGCAATGAGAGAGCCCTGGAACCAAGATGCCTGCATAAAGCCAAGACCCAGGCATAGCCACCTCTCCGTGAAAAGGGTCTGGAAACTTCACCTACCTACCTAGGAAATGGGTTTCTGCTGGGGGCTCTAGGTGGCCCGCGTGTACCTGTGCATGTGTGTGTGTGCCTGTGGGGGTGCATGTACGTGTGCATATGCACGCGGGCACATGTGTGTGAGTGCTTTGTGTGTGCGTGCACATGTGTGTATGTGTCTGCTCAGTTCAGATCGAAGCCCCTGAATACTGTGTGCGATCCCCAAGCTGGAAACACATGGCCCACTGTCCCCTCCACTTGGATGTTAGAGTGTGTCCTCAGGTGGGCAGAGACCCTTGCGGATGTATCCACTGTTGTCCTAAACCCTTTTCCCATATCGTCTCATGACAATATATACCTCATGACAGCTTTGTAAGGTGGGGGTTATTACAAGGAATAACTGAGGCAGGGGAGGGTTAACTCAAGTCCCTGGGGCAGGGGCAGAGCCAGCATTTGAATCCAAGCATTTTGATTCTCAACCCATGAGTTTAAATGCCATGGTACATAACCTCATGCCCCATGGTAGGTGTGCAAAAATAGTTATTGAATGGAAAACTGAGTTAGTGGCCAGGAGGCGCTCACAGAGCATTTCAGAATGCTGTGGTCAGGGCCGGGCCAGGCAGGCCCAGTCCAGGAAGTGCTGATGGGCCAGGGTCCCAGCATCCAGCCCAGCTCTCCATAAAGGGCACTGATTTTAAGTGAAATGAACTCCCCTGGTCAGTATGTTCTTGGGAGGTGCCTTTTCCTGCCTCCGGATCTGGCCCCGTTTCCTCGGAGTCTCTTCTCAAATTTTTTCCCTCCCTGCTGTGCATCTGGCTTTAATTCCCTTCCCGGGTCCCTTCCCTTGGGTGGTTACCGCTTATGTTCTAAAACGCACCATTAGGCTTCTGATGTATGGTGCGTGCGGTGGGTGGCCGTGCCGGTGCTCTGAGCCTTGCCGAGAAATGAAGAGGCGACTGCCATCTGCCGGGAGCACCACCTGCTGCCAGTGGCTGCCAGCGGGCCTCTTGGGGCTCTGTGGGCCCAGCTGGAGGAGGGTGGGCTGGTCCTCCATCGTCGTGGGTCCTCCAGGGACACAAGCCCCAGAGCGGGCAGGCCTGGCTGAGGCACCTGTCCCCACATATAGCTCAAGCACCTATTTGTTTACTTGGCGTCATTTATGAGACACGCACTGTATACCAGGAGCTGAGATAGAGAGCTAAAGATGCCTCTCCTATCTATGGGGTTCCCTATGACCCCGGGCCCGGTCAGAACTGGCCAGAGTCTGGAATGGGGTCACAGCTGCAGCTGAGTGGTCTGGGGACCATGTGAACTGCCAAAGGGAGACTGTCCTAGGCAGCGTGGACACACAGCCATCCAGCACCGTGCGCCTTTACAAGAGATGGGGATAAGCTAGGGTGTAGAAAGCCCCAGCATTACTCCAGGAAATCACTGGGGATCCCTTGAGAATCCTGGAATTTTATCAATGGAAGGGTCCTTGTAGATTTTTTTCCCCTATCTTTTAAGCCAAGCTGACCCGTTCAGACACCATCCCCTCTTTAGCCATCCCTAAATTGTGTCCCTTCAGTGGTGGCTGGTGTCTGAGATCGACCTTCAAGTCCTAGTTCCTCCTCCCCATTGGCACCTGCCTTGGCTTAGGCTCATCTCCCCCTTGCACACAGTAATGACCGTAATGAGCATGTCTGTCTATACTAACTTAATTCTCACAACTACCCTAGGAGATGGGTCCTATATTCCATTTTCCAGACAAGAAAACTGAGGCTTATAGCAGTTGAGCGCCTTGGTAGAGTCACATAGCTAGTAGCAATGGCATATGGATCTGTGACTCCAAAAATTCATGTTGTCACTGATTCAGACTACTTTGCAATCCCGTGAGTCCTTACCATGACTTCGACCATCCCCCCGTTCCATCCACTCACCTCCTGGCAGGTGCAGGGGCCTTTCCAGACACCTCGGGTACCTGCCCTGCCTGCACCCCAGCATCTCCCACCATCTGGAGTGAGGCTCTCTGGTGCTGGTTCCTGGCTCTGAAGATTCTAGCTCTCTTTCCGACCCTCAGCCAGCTTCCCTCCCTCAGGAGGCAAAGGGTGAGGATCTTGACCAAGACTGTCTGACCCAGTCTCCTGCTCTTGTCAACATACTCCAACATCCCAGGTTCTTGCGGGGTGAGGGTGTTGAGAGGATGTCCATGGTGTTTGCATAAAAACTTCTAGTGACAGGAAGCCCACTATCTCCCAACATAGCCCATTCGATCCATCTTTGTTTAACAGTTAACATATATCTGGGCGCCTGGGTGGCTCAGTCAGTTAAGCGTTGACTCTTAATTTCAGCTCAGGCTATACTCTTTCAGTTGGAGAGTTTGAGCCCCACATTGGACTCTGCACTGGTGGCATGGAGCCTGCTTGGGATTCTCTCTCTCCCTCTCTCTATGCCCCTCCCCTGCTTTCGTTCTCTCTCTCTCTCTCTCTCTCCCCCCCTCTCAAAGTAAATAAATAAACTTGAAAAAGTAATTAACATATATCTATTTTTATTACAAAAACGTTCACACATAGACAAAGTAAACAGAATAATATAATGAACCCCATGTGCCGCCATCCAGATTGAACCATATTAACATTTTGATGTTCTTATTTCCTCTGTACCTCTGCTCCCCTCCATCCCTCATTTAAGGATGATAATGATGATAAGGATGATTTAACATTTCCTTTCTGTTATCAAGTGTGTGCACGTTGAAATGCACATGTCTTACCTGCATTGCTTCGATAAATGGATACACTTGTGTAACTATGTCTCTATGATAGAGATTTATGTCCATTTCTGCATAAAGATTATTGTTGGACTTTTTAATTAAGTTCTTCCCTACGACCAGCTGAAACCCTAGAACTATTCCCCACAGGGGTAGGGAATAATACTCCCTCCTCCAAATGGTATCCCTTCAAATATTTGTAGATAGCAGCTGTGGTCCTCCTTAAGTATGCTCTTTTTCATTCTAAATATCTCCAGTTCCTCCAGCCATTTCTTTGTTTTTGGAGAACGGGGGCCTGGCTGCCTAAGACACTGTCAAAAGGAGACTTGGTCTCCTCCTTACCAAATCTCTCCCCGGGGCCCGTTCGACCTGGAGCCATTGGTAGGCAGAGGTTTGCTGTGGGAGGTCCTGCCCACCTGCTAAATTTTCCACTCGGAAGAGGCCGGGTTCCTGAGACGGGGCCATACAGCTATGCTTACTTGGTGCAGGCTTGGGACAGCAAAGTTGTGTGCGAATTTATCTTTCCTCATGAAACAGATGGCAGCGTTGTTTCTTTTAGTCTTTCTCTTTTAATCATTCACTCGACAAACTTCTATGGAGTACCTATGAGAAGTGGGGCTCTGCATAGAGCCCTGGGAGAAACAAGGAAGACACGGCCCCACAGTGCGGGGATGGAGAACAGAAAGCAAATAATGGATGCGTTTATTTTGGCATCTGTCCAGCACGTGTTGGTTTCCTTCCAAAGCCCCTGGAACTGAGGCCGATTCAGGGACTATGGCAGCGTGACGGACGCTCACCCTTGCAGGACTGAGCCCCTCGCCCACCCAGTGACTGGCGTACTGGCAGCAGACAGCTCTCGAGTCCAGAAATTCCCTCTCCGGGAACTGTCCTCTAGTGCAGAGAGGTACCCCACCCAGGGTTCTGTCCTCTCCCCGGGAGAGGCCCAAACCCAGTGAGCGTGGGATAGCTGGCCCCTTGTCTCCATTCAAAACAACCCTGAAGGGCCACCCCAGCTCCACGTGCGTCGGGGGACTTCTCCTGGCTCCTTCGCTCCCTTATGGGGGTGGTATGTGCATGCATGTCTCGAGAACGCTGGCTCACGTGATGCACCTCCTGCATGCAAGTCTCTGTCTCCTGCCAGCTCCCCAGTGAACCCAGCCAACGGGTTTGCAGCCATGGAAGGGTTTAATCCTCCTTCCGGAAGGAGTCTGCCTTCTGGAAAGATCCCGTGGCCACTATGTGGAAAATGAACGAGGGAAAGGAGTGGGGGCAGGGGGCCACCATGCAGGAGGCTGCGGCAGGCAACCAGAAGAGATGAGCAGCACCGTCTTGGCACACGGCTGATGCTAGGGGATGAGGGGAGGAAATTAGCCGGAGGGATGTTCTCAAGGTAGGAGCTACAAGACTTAAACCTGCAGAGAGCTGCTAACCTGCCCCTCACGTCTCCAGTGTTTGGGGAACAGGGCTGTGGAACTTCGGCTGACCTTTGGGGACACAGCAAAGACTCATAACATGACTCGGCGACACCACCGGGCCACCCGGCAGAGCCTCAAGCCGTCCCTCCGCCATGCCTAAGAAGCAGCTGGCACTCACCAGGTTTCACGCAGTGGCTTGCCTTCAGTTTCATTTATATTCCGGCAAGTTGCAACATGGAAATCATAGGTTTTGGTCCATTGCTGAGAAATATTAGCAAGTACTTTTGGTGGCTGTGTCATAGTGGGATACACAGAGGCTTCTTCATCCTATAGATAGGGTGGAGACCCTGCTCTGCCCCTGCCTTGCTGCATGAGTGGTTTAGGTTCTTGTGGATCCTCTTGCTTCTTCCCTAACAATGAGAGCAATGAAAGCAGGGTTGCCGGGAGGTTTGGATTGGGATCATGACAGAAGCGCATCAAGGAAGCAGGTATTCAGTCTCAATTATCCCTCTAGGGAAGATCTGCGCCTATCATCGGGAACCTCCCAAAGGCTCACCAAACAAATGCTCACCGCCCTAAGACCCCAGGAGAACAGTTGACAGGGCTGGAGACACAACAAGGCCTAAGGAACTGACATTTCATCCTGCCCACAGTTCTTGAGAGCTGACTCCGGGTTGGCACACCCATCATCTCATTTGGTGCCCGTGGCATCTCTGTGAGGCAGGTGTGGCCAGCCCATTTGACACATGGGGAAGCAGGGTCACAGAACCGGAAGCTAGAAGTGCCTGGACTTCGTCACCATCTAACCCTGAGAGGCACTAATATCCCCATTCTGCAGATGAGGAACCAGAAGCTCAGAGAAAATAAGCAACTGGCCCAAGGTCCACCCGCGGATGTGTCCTAGTAAATAGCCCGTGTGTGATCTTCCACTAATCCTGCATGCATTTCCCTGCTCCATGATGCCTCTAAAGTCACTCACCCTCTCTAAGCCTCAGTTTCTTCATCTGAGAATGGGACAACAGTGTCCATTTTGCAAGCTTATTGTGACAACCGGTTGTCATGCTGCTTTCATCACCAATGTCTCCACCCATCTTTATCTGGCTGTGTCTGGAGCAGGGCACCTGGGGTACAAAATTTAAGGAGGTGCTCATTCTCAGGTGGGTGTGACTTCAGCCCCAGGAAGGGAGTGCCTCCTTAAGTGCCATGCCCTAGACACTTCATCTGCCCCATCCCAGTCCAGGCCCTGCTTTGGAGGTGAGGAGACCAGGTGGGGCTGGGGAGTGAGGCAGCCTGTAGGGCATGCTGATGTACAGGCAGGAGCTAAACGGAGGCCCTGGTGAAAACGCACACAGATCAACAGGGATGATGGGCTGGAACAAATCCTACACGAGTGGACTTTGCTTCATGTAACTGTCCCTGCAGAGCTGCATTCTGTAAATTGATCAGTGGCGGTCTTACAGCCGCTCTGTCTCCCTGACGATCTGAAGCTGTTTTATCTCCATTTCTACCCGGATAGCTCATGAACTACCTGAAGGTGGTGTCCACCTCTAATTTATCTTCGTATTCCCAGGACCTAGCAGCGTATTCAACATGTAATAGTTGCTCATCGGCTATCCAATGAACTAAAAAATGCTTCGTTTCCGGTTTTGAAAGCCCCTAATCTCTCAGGTCCTTTGATACTTGATCAGAAGTCCAGGAACCGTCGTGCAACAAAAATCGCAGTCTCCTAGGGGGTCTGGTCTACCCATCTGAGACATGGAGAGGCTCAAAACTATTAGTGCCATTTAAAAAGCCAGGAAATGCCAGAAATGGGATTTGATTCCAAAGCCTATGCACGTTCTATCCTGGTACCAAAGCCAAGTCGAAGCAACACCTCGCAGTGTGCAAAGTCCCACCTCTGCCTCTGTCACCATCTAGAGCCCCTTCTACCTTAACTCCCCAAAACTGTGCCCCTCACATTGCCCATACCTTCCCCCACTTTCAAGAATTGCCCCTTGTTACAGAAACCCTGGCACCACCGGCAGACATTGCGTTCTTCTGGCACAAACAAGGATGGCAAACAGAATTCGTCTCTTCCTTATTCATCGAATGGACTCATAGTGGCAACCACTGCTGGGCTGGGGGAAAAAAAAGAGTGTCCAGCCCAGAGAGAAAGAGTGCTGTAGCCAATCAGTGGGACCTATGAAGGAGAGTGGCGCCATGCACACTCTTTGTCTGCCAGCCAGGTCTGCATTCCACATGTCAGGAAAGCAATCTGATTGAACTACCGGAAACCCTCCGCATTTCTGAATCTGTGATGGTTTTGAACGTGCTTTGCTACTAAAATGACATGCTACCCAACCTCTAAGACCAGCCCTTGGGAAGAGTAGAAGACAGTGACGTTCTCTGAGCACTTCCTAGAAATACGTTTTTAATGAGAAGGCGTGAAATCGGTAAGAATGGAGTATGAGGATTTCAGTGCCGTGTGGGTAGTTACCGATTTGACATTTTCTTGATCAGCTTTTAGAGTCAGCCCACCTTGGGATTATTTTCAGCCCTGGCATTCATTGGAATGTCCGCTTTTCCTGTGCAAACATCATAAACCGTCATTTGGTTTTTACTGACGCATTGTTTTCCATGCAGCCCTGTAGAATAATGTGAAATTAGTCAGGAGCACAGCAGAGCACATTTCTGATTCCTTCCTCTCCCCTCCTCATCCCTCACCTGCTCAAAAAAAAAAAAAAAAGCAATTCCCAACAGGTGGGCAATGAGGCAGGTGCACAGAGTAACTCACGTCTTATCTCAGGGTTGGTCATCCAGGTATAAGACACACTCACAGTGGGAGGTGAAGCCCACCCGAGCCCCGGAAATAGGTGGTAGGAGGGTGAGGGAAAGGTGAAGTTCAACTGAGCAGAAATATCCAGCAAGAGTATTGCAAACTTCTTATACAAGAATAGCCAAGGAATGCTCCAGAAGAGATCTGGCAAAGCCACAGGGCAAGCCAAGCAAGTAACATATTCCCATAAGTCCAGCAGGCAGGATCAAGCAAACGACTGTAAAAAGAACTTGGATTGGGGACCGTGAACCCAGGTACATCCATCATCTTGTGAGTAATCCGAACATAGACTAGGAGGTGCCCCACTCCCCACAACATCCAGATGTGGCAGGACTCGGGGCCACATCCCAGTGCGTCCGGGCTGCTGTGCCTTGAACACATGCTGCCCCCAGTCTGCCTTGCCTGGACGCTGGCACAGACTGGGTCAGCAGGAATCAGGTCAGTAGGGTCAGCAGAAGAAAATCGTAACAGGGCTATGGATGGTTTGTGACTGCATTTTCTCCTCCCCTTTTTCTGGGCTTCTTTCCTCCTTAAAGGCAGGGGACCCCTCCTGGGTCCTGCTCCCCATATGTGGTGACAGAGAAGGGGATCCTCTTCCCAGTCAGACTTGACTCACTGGAAATGTGTTCTTTTTATTTATCCACTTGCTTTGGCCCTGTGACCTTAGGTTTGGCTTGGTGACCTGTTGGCAATGGGCAGATTAGAGAGCCAGGCTGGAGGGCGGCTGGGGTGGGGAGGTGGGTGGGGGCGGGGGGAGCTCTGGGACTGACACAGCATCCTTGGGCAGAACCGGGTGCCAAACGCCTCTCAGTCACCTCATCTCTGTCTTAATAATTATCTGCTATCTGACCACTAAGCTCCATTAGTCATTGTGCACGGTGTCTGGCACATAGTAGGTGTTCAGCCAGGATAATCTGACTCCAAAGTCTGTGTCTTTCACAAACCTGCCCACCTTTTAGCAGAAACCACAGTTGTCCAGGGTGTTAGGTTCCAAAAGAGGAAGAGAGCTGGAAAGACGGGCAGGTAGGCGGGGCTCAGCCAGGCAGCCAGAGGCCTGGACTGGTACCTCTGGCCTTCCGGATCGCATCAGCATGGCCCTTCTTAGACCAGGAGCCAGGCCCAGGGGTTCGTCTCAACCTGCTAAATACCCTGGTGTCTAGAGAGAATTCTGCAACAGGCACCCAGAGCCCCCTCGCGCACAGCCTCCCAGGCATCTGCCTTCTGTGCGTTCCCACAGCACCCGGCACCACCCAGGATCATCTGCAGGGCCACCCTCTGGGCCGGGCAGTTCCTAAAACGTTGACTCATTTCTGTGTCCCCAACGCCTGAGGCGGCGCCTAGAACACAGGAGGTGTTCTGTAGATGTTCGCTAAGTGAATGAACGGACGAGCTGACCATGGCCCCAGATGGAACATCTCGGATTCAATTCCCACGTCAAAATAACAGCTCTGTCCCTCCCCTGCTCCTGCAGGGCCTTGGGCATGATGCAAACCACAAACAGAAATGCTCCCCCACCTGGGCTGAGGGTTTTTTTTCCACACAAAGCACTCTCAGACCCATTATAGCCCTTTTGATCTTTACAATTCTACTGAAAGGTACTCCTGCCAGCGTCTCCTAGATGAAGGATCAAGAGCCAACGAGATGAAATGACAGAGGCAGCATTGGAAGCTCCGGTTGCCTGGTTCCCAAGTGCACGCTGGACTTTTCTCTTTTACCCAGACATCTCCCATAATGCCTACTATGTGCCGGCCGTGGAGCCAGGCGCTGGGGATCCAGAGATGAGATGCCACGGCCCTTACTGCCCAGAGGAGGCAGACAGTGAGACCTCAGCAGACACAGCAGCCAACCTGTTGCCGAAGCCCGTTTGAAACTTCTGTCAAGTCAGGCCCCGGGCCCCCCACCAGCCAAGCCGCAGCCGGACTTGAAAGACGTCTGTCTGGCTCCCCAGTCCCACTTCATAACCTCAAGTGGAGCCCCGTGTGGGATTCTCGCGTGAGCTGTCAGGAGGGATTCAGCAGCAGAGGTCTGGCATTTCCAACGACGCTCCAGGTGAATAACCGGAGCTCCTTCCAGTTGCCCTGTGTCTCCATGAGTCATCCTCCACGAGCACACTTGCTCACAAAACGTCTGAATCGGAGGAGAACACTCAGCCACCCACCCCTCCCCTTCGTGCTGTTTTCTCAGCTGACAGGCTTGCAGCTGCTCGATGCTCTTTCCTTCTGCATGGGGCTCACACATCCCCTCCTTCACGGTATCTAAAGCTCTCTGGACAGTTGCCCGGTAGACAAGACCCCGGCTGCACTCAGGCTTGGAGAGAGGAGGCAGGAGGGCCTTTCAGTGAAATGCACACGGGAAATGTCACATCCCAGCAGATGGGTGCAGGGGCGTGGAGGAAGGGGTCACATCACCGTCTCATACATTCTAATAATGTCAAAAGGACTTCTGACAACCTTTGAGCATAAAACAAAAGGTCAGGTGAACCACTCTTTAGCTGTAGGACCTTGGACAAGATATTTAGCCTCTCGGAGCCTCAGTTTTCCTGTCGGCACCCTGGGAGGGATAACGCCTACATCAATGGGCTTCGTGAACTTTAAAGGATAGAAGGGTCACTAAGCGATCGGCACAGCGCTCGACTCAATGCTCAGTGATTGTCCGCTCTTCCCTTTCCCCCCAGGAGGGAGCCTCCACGGAGAAAGATATTAACAATGTCCTAAAAGAGACGGTGACCCCCTAGTTGGGAAGAGGTGACAAGTGGTTGCAAAGAGACCACGTCCCCCTCGCTCCCTCACTTCCAGGAATAGCACCTACCACGTGGAGGTGCTGTCACGGGTATTGGCTGAAATTGCCTTTCTAAATCTCCTTGGAGGGAAAACACAGTCGTGCGGCAGTCGTTGGAATGCAAGAGCTAGTTGAGAGTTCCTGTCGCAGGCACAGATGAATAAGCAGACATTTTAACAAGATCCGGTCCTTGCCTTCAAAGAGCCGACCGTCTCAGGCAGCCTCCTTATGCATCCGTCCCTCTGCTGTATTTCATTTTCAAACACGTTAATTGCAATTTCAGGAAACAAAACGCCGATTCATTTTTGCATGCTGGAAACCCGGTAACCCGTTTGACAGACTTCCTCACTTCCCAATTGTGCAAAATGCGTTTGAGGAGTTTGAAAGAGGAAAACCAAACAAGACTACATGGTTGGCTTTAATGTGTGTGTTGTGTTGAAAACAGCCTAATGAGAAATTTCAGTAACTCGTTGAAAGGAAAAGTCAGGCAACCGAGGGCGGGGAAAGGCTGGATTTTAGACGTACTTTGGAGCTGTACAGTTTCATTTCCTTCAAGTGTAATAAGCAAGAAGAGACAAGAAACTCACTGCCTAGGAGAAGCCCTAAAGGTCAGGATTAATGAATGGACTAGAAGGTTTGAAGCTTGCAGGCTTAGTTGTGAGCTGGTGAGTGGATATTTCAACAATCCTTAAGGGAGCTTATACATAATTTATTTTCTTAAGTAGGTACATGCTGGAGAAGTGTTGTTTGCACTATTAATTGAACCAGAAAACTGTGTCTTCATGGGTATCGGCCGTTCCTAACCTTCCCCAGAAAGGGCTCCACTTTGCATTTCCCGGACTCCGTAAGGCAGGGGCCCCTGCCAGGTCACTCTGAGCCTGGATGCCAGCAGCAGTTGCCAATCTTTCTCTTATTCCTGGACGCAACGCCCTGAGAAAGGAATCCTGGCCATTATCTCTAGCCCCTGGCGTTAGAGGAAGAGCAAAGGCCCAGGCCATCAAGCCCAGGTCAGAGCTCAGCTCTGTTCCCAAACTACTGCAGGCAAGCCCCTTGCCCTCCGTGGACCTTGGACTCACATGTGAAAAAGAGAAGTTTGGATGAGATGCCTGCGCTTTTCCACGATGCCTCTGACTCTGAGACGTACCTCCCCTACTACCAGATGGGAGAACCCTGTGTTAGCAAGCCACTGCTCTCAGTTGGCCAGGAGCAGAGCAGTTTGGGAGGGGGGTGCGGGTATGAGCTGTACCTATGAGGGACGGGGGACAAAGAGTGTCGGCTTTGGAACTAGGCAAAAATGGATTTTGTCCTGGGTTCTCCACTGACCGGCTCTGCGACCTGGCTCAGCTCCTCTGGGCCTCGGATTGGTGAAAATGGCCACCTCATGGGGCTGCTGCAAACGTTAGTAATGGCAAATGTAAAGTGAATGGCACTCCGGGGAAGGTACCAACTTCAGAGCTACTCCAAGAGCTCTGGGAAGGCAGTGAGACCCTCTCCCCATTCCCACCTCCATGTCCCTCTCATTTAGAACGTGCCAGCTTCAGATTGGTGGTGTCTTTCCACTATGCCAGTAACTAGTTACAATTCGGTTGGAATTCACATGCAGATTTTCGAAGTGGGTTGCAGGCATGGGAAGCATCTCCCTCTCCTACAAAACTCCATGGCCCCAGTAATCTCATCAGCTGCCCAGGGCTTCAGCAACAGGCTTGGCATTATTAAGGAATAAGCAATCAGTAGCACACAGCACTTTTCATCTCCTCTATCTACTTTGAGATAAGCTTGGTATGGTAGGGCCATACGCAGAGAGGACAGGAACCCCCAACCTCCCATTCCTCAATTCATTGTTGACTCTCTACCTGTAACCCAAATGACTAATCTCTCTTCTGCTGAAAAGGAAAAACGCAGTGGCTCCCCCCTAGTGTGGACTCATAACTAGTGAAGATGTCTATTATGTAATCCTGCAAACCAATCCACTTATATTCTCTCACTTAGGCCCTCCAACCACATGGCAAGATTATCTTGCAGGGGTCACCTGGGTGGCTCGGTCAGTTGAGTGTCCGACCTGGGCTCAGGTCATGATCTCACGGTTCGTGAGTTCAAATCCCGCCTCCGGCTCTCTGCTGTCGCCATGGAGCCTGCTTCAGATCCTCTGTTCCCTTCTCTCTCTGCCCTTCCCCCGCTTACGCTCTTTCTCTCAAAAATAAATAAACGTTTTTAAAAAGAGATTATCTTGCCGGGTTCGTAGATGAGGAAATGCATTGGGAACAGAAAATGCTGTGTTGGGGGCCACGGATTTGACAAATAAACAGGGATCTGTCTTGATGGCATCCTGTCTGGTCCCAAAGCCCAGGCTTCCTTCCTCCTGACTTCCTTGGTGATAAAGCCTCACCTGCGAATCCCAGCTCTAGCACCCACCTCCCCAGCAGCCTGAGTCTCCTCAACTATAGAATAGGGATGTGATCACAAGATGCCTCCCCATCAGGAGAGCTAGACCATGATCAGGAAAGAGAGAATACCTATGGACATGCCAAGCAGGGACCTACACAGAGGACAGGCTCAGGAACTGTTAGTTTCCTTCCCTTCGTGGGGCCACTGAGAAAGATGACGCTGTACGTAAGCTGTCTACACCATAATGCGCCGGGCCAATGTTAGCAATGACGGTGCCGGGCACGGAGCTCATTTTTATCTCAGGAACCCTCCTCCCTCTTAGAGAGCCAGGTATGAAATGTGCATCTCTAACTCGTACAACCCAATCCGACTGAGTGCAATCCTAGACTCTTAGCAACCCAGCAGATCCAGTCCGGCCATCCGTGATGGGGCCATCAGCACTTACCGGAGAGCAGAGGGATGCCTGGGAGAATGGCGGGTCTGAAGGAGCAGCGAACTGGGCCTGACAGTCTGGACTTCAAAAAATTATATTTTCTGGCTGGGGACGATAAGACCTAAATCTGAAACGTGTGTTACACTTACGCATCGTTATGCCTCGAAAGGGGGAAGGAGAGCAGCATCTTGTCCCAAGTTTGTAGCAAAAATTGTGTGGTGTGTAAATAGCTCTGAGGCCTTTGATGTTGAGCAGAGAGGAAAATAATCCTCTCAGAAACACCAGGCAGGAGCCGAGGCCTCGTCAGCACAGGCAGGGAGGCTGACAGAGGTGTGCAGCCAGCGTGAGCCTCGCTGCCTCTGAGCCCCTTCTCCTGCCCCCACAAAGGTAGACTGTCTTAGTTCCTAGAGGATTATTTCCTATAATACTTTCATGCAGCAGCAAGCAAAACCGCTTAGGTACAATTAAGTGGGAAGCTGAGACGGCCTCAGCAGGCAAAGGGAGGGGAGGGAGGGGGGATACGCGGTCAGGCCCAGCTCCGGCCAGAATCAGCAAGGCTGGCCGGCCCCGAAGGCCACCTCCCAGGGGTGGGCAAGGGATATGGGTTGGTAGTACCTTAGCCCCTTCATTCGTTCATCCAAACGGACCCAGTCCCTGCCCTCTGAGAGCTTACAGTCTGGCGGAAGATGTGCCCAACAGACAATCACATGAACAACCATCTAGTTACACACTCTGATACGCACTGTAAAGGAAAAAACAGGAGGTATGAGGTCGTAAGATAGGATGTCCCAACTGAAATGGAGGCCGGGAGCAGGGGTGGTGGGTGGTCAAACGAGGCCTCTGGGGAAGCGATCACAGGAAGGAGGGTGTGCGGAGAACAAGGTAGGGGAGGAAACAGCCTGTGGAAGGGGCCTACAGGGGGAAGAGCTTATTGTACGTTCCAGGAACTAAAGAGGCCAGTGTGCTTGAAGCACGTGAGAGAAGGGAGGACAAGAGACGGGGCTGAACCATACAGGGCCCCGTGACGATTTGGGGACTTACCCTAAGTGCACCAGGAAGATGCAGAAGGGGGTTAGGCCTCTTTTTTTCTTTAGGTTTATTTATTTACTTTTTAGAGGGGGGGGGCGCAGCAGAAAGGCAGAGAGAGAGGGAGAAAGAGACAATCCCAAGCAGGCTCTGAACTGTCAGCACAGAGCCCTATGCGAGGCTCAAACCCACAAACTGTGAGATCATGACCTGAGCCGAAGTCAGATGCTTAACCAACTGAGCCGCCCAGGTGCCCCAGGCCTCTTTATGGTGATCCTGACTTGAGAAAGAACCTGGCCATCTCTCAGACATGGTGTGGTCACCCACCAGCGTCCTGCCTCTCTGGTCACCACCACGCTGACCACACTTCCCTGCAGGAGCCACCACCTGGGCCTAGGACGAGTACCAGGCCCGGCAAGGGGACAGCCACGGATGGGGAGTGAGTCTCTATCACAAAGACCTGTCTGCTCCCTCCTCTACATGGGAAGACTTTAATGCATGAGGCTTCCAGTTGCCAGCCCAGTGCCCGCCGCAGATCAGGCACTCTTGTCAATGATCAGCTGAAGGTAGCAATCCCTTAGAGCCTCCCTCTCCTGTTGTAAGTGAAGAAGCTGAGGGAGACTGGAGTAAAGGAAGTGCAGACTGAACCAGGAGTCTGGTCCCAAACAGACACGGCCTCACTGAGCAGCCTCAGGCAAATTGCTTCCTCTCTCCCAGGTCTGCGTCTCCTCCCCTGTGAAGTAAGTTGGGTGGGCGAGATGGTCTGTAAGACCCCCTCGGAGTTCTCGTGCCTTGTCATCACCCTCGGAAGCTCACGGAGGGTCCATGCCCTTTATCAACAGCCCCCACCCAGCGCATCCGGGATCTCAGACACTGGGCTGGGATCACCGTCGACTCTAGGAGGAGGCTTCACATTCTAACCTCAGCCCAATATTCTGGAGTCCAAGTTCCAAGTGGAGGTGGGGCAGGGGGGGTGGTTGGAATCTGCAGGTAATTTGGTGCGAAGATGAAACGTACTTTTCCTTACAAATCTCCTCAGATAGATAGGCAATTAATAGTATAATTAATTTTGGAAGCAACAAGTATATTTAGTGGATCTACAGAGAAAAACTCTATTAGAGCACCCAGAAGTCACTCCAGATGTGTTCAACCCCTTGCAAAAGATGCACCAACTATAAAATTCTCTCATCCATTCATTACAGTGGTCCCCGAGAACATGTCTCCAGGGGACAGATTCGTTAGCCAAGCGTGGTTGCTCCACACCATGGTCATGATAAAGCTCAGGGTTTATTTTTTTTTGAAAAATCCAGTTCCAGCTGTTCTCCCCCACCATGAAGCAGAAGAAGGGTATGCCTGTCCTGAAATAGTGCAGCTGGTCAGGGACTCAGAGACATTTTAGACGGTGAAGAAAATGTGGTCTCTGGAAGCCGGGCTTGTACTTCTCGGCAATCCTCCTAATTCTTGCATATAGTAGGAGCGCATGCATATGACTATTGACTGGCTGATGGAAAAAGCAAGGCACAGAGAAACAGTATATGGCTCAGAAAGGTCCCAGGGACCAAGACCCAGGAGAGCACATCCAGAAAGAGCATGTGTTAAGACACTCATGGATTTGTGTCTCAGCGTCGCTATTTATTTGCTGCGTGACTTAGACGAGTCACTTAACATCCCTGGGCCTTGGTTTCCTCCTCTGCACAATGGGAGCAGCAATACCCACAGCAGTCGTGGCTGCAAGAGTTAAATCAGATAACACAGATGAGTGACTAACAGTGTGTCTGGCACACTGTAGAGGCCTCTCTTCCTTCCTTTCATCAGGCCTTCAAGATCTGCATGAGAAAGGCAGCTTCCAGCACCCACCCCTGCTATTTACCTGCCCCCGCACTGAAGGATGGGAAACCAAAGAGCCGCCTCTTGGCCTCCACGATGCAGGAGGGGACGGTGCAATGGAGCATGGCCAAGGAGGGGCCTGGGCCCAAACCTCAGTGGCCGCAGAGACCCAGTGCAGTTGGCCTGGCTCCCTTCCAGCCAGTTTTGCCAGATATAATTTGGCTTCAGCTCGAGGTTCCAAAGCAGTTATGTAAGCATAATAACCCATAGCATTTGTAGAAAGCTTTTAGAGTTTTCAAAGCACGTTTGCATGTATTACCTCGGCTGATCCTCTCAGGAACCTTGAGAGGTAGCTAAAGAAAGGACAAGCACTACCATTTTATAGATGGAGAAGTTGAGGCCTGGAGGGCTTACTTGGTTCACCCATAGTCACATGACTAATAAGTGGCAACATCAAACTTGGACAAAGATCTCTGCATCCCTTGCCCCGGGCCTTTCCCACACCATCACACCACGTCTTTGTAATCATGTAATCCGTCAAGCCAAAGAGGTACAAACACCTACTGTGTGCCAGACAATTTGTTAAGTCCTTGGATTCAGAAGTGAATGGCAGAGTCAAGTTCAGAAGAGATATAAGACCAACTATTTGGGGCATGTGATAAGCTGCCGTGGTGAAGGAGCGAGGGGAACAGTGAAAAGGGGAGTAGCCCAACTTGGTCCAGGGGCTCAGAAAGGCTTCTGGAGGAGGAGACACATCAATCCAGTCTTGGACAACTGTTAGAGGCTATCCAGGCAGGAAGAGGGGTGAGAGGAGTTACAGGCAGCAGAAGCAGCAAATAGAAAGCCACCAGTGTAGGAACCAGCAGGGCACATCCAATAGTGCTATAAGTCATCTGATCTGGCTCCATCCACCCACTCACTCATTCATTCATTCATTCATTCATATATATCTGGAACACCCCCCATGCGAGGTGCCGTACTAAGCACTGGAGATAGACACCTCAGCTAACAAGCAGGTGTAGTCCCCAAATGCACGGAGCTTCCCTGCTCATGGATTTCCATGGACACAGATGGGAAGCTGTAGGATGGGGTAGGCAGAGGGCATCACAGAAGGCTAGGTATGGAGGGCCTGGCTTTCAGCCTATGGGAGCTGGGGAGCCCCGATGGATTGTAAGCCTAGGATTAACAAGACGAGGCTTGCATTTCAGAAAAAGTGAGTCACAGTGAACTTGGAGAATGGACTGGAGAAGGTGGTCTGGAATCCAGGGGCCCAGCTAAGAAATGGCAGCAGCCCAAGCAAACAATGGCTGGGTCCTAAGTTATGGCAATGCAGTAGGAAAAAGGCAAAGTGTAAGCTGGGCGTAGAGACAGCCTTGCCCAGGCCCTGCTGGCTAACTGGACATGGGGGTGAAGAAGAGGAAGAGTGGACAGCCACCCTGAGGGTCTGGCTTGAGCCTCTCGGCACATGGCGATGCTATTCCCTGGGACATGAGGGCAGGGGACCCATCTGGTGGGGCAGAGAACCCGAGGATGTTTGTTCCCCTGGGACTCTCTGAGTGTCAGAGGACCATGGGTCCCCCTGAAGTCATGCTACTCAGGCAGTGGGGCCAGTGTGTGTGGAGCCCAGGAGAGAGCTTGGGGCTGGAGATGCAGATTGGCTTACAGATATTCAACATTTGGAAGTGGACAGGACCACCCGGTGTCCCGGGGGGAGTAGTGCCCAGAGGGAGAAGAGACAAGATCCCATGGCAACAAACACCAAAGGGTATCCAGATTTTTCTTGGATTTGTTCTTGGATGCCAGAATCCCACTTGGCAAAAGTCAGACCATTAGCCACAGTGAGGAATCATCGGTCCCCAAGAGGGCTTGACCATGACAGGCTGTGGGGACTCTGGCCTGATGTTGCACTTCTCGGGTCTCACCCATCTCTAGTCTGAAGTCACTCACGTGCTTCTCTCCCTTTCATCTCTCCCCCAGGTGTTTACAAAATATGGGAAGTGTTACATGTTTAACTCAGGCGAGGATGGCAAACCTCTGCTCACCACGGTCAAGGGCGGGACAGGCAACGGGCTGGAGATCATGCTGGACATTCAGCAAGATGAGTACCTGCCCATCTGGGGAGAGACAGGTGAGCTGGGCACAGGGACTTGGGCTGTGGGTGATGGCGGAGGGGTGCAGGACTCTGAAAGACTGGTTTGCTTCAGGTGGGCTATCTTGAGGGACTACTGTCTATCGAGGAGCGGGGGGTGACAACATACTAGCGAAGGGTAAAGATGTCCCTGCATGGACTGTGATGCTCTGGGTTTCCTCAGATTTCAGTAGGTGGGGGAGGGGCAGATGATAGGAACACTGGAAAAGGAAGGCAGGGAGGCTGAGGCAGGTGTTGGGAAGGAGGCATGGAGGAAGGTATGATTGGACAGGCAGGTGGCTTGATTTCAGGGAAGAGGAAGACATGAACACATGGGTCAGCCATCTTCCTCTTCCAGCCATCTTGACTATCCCAACCCAGCTGGGAGGCCCAGCAGAAAGGAGAGCAGGGTCCTCCCACTGGGGGAAGGTGGACGAGCTTGTAGGGTCAGAAAGCCAAAGGGTATGGACTCAGGGGCCTGACACCATGCTTGCATGAGCCCCTTGGGGGAGGGGGGAAGTGGACATGTGTACAGGCCCCAGAGCTATTTCATGTACATGTTTATTCACTTATGTATTCAGCAAACTATTCATTAGCCATGTATACGGTGTCAGGCTTTGCACGAAGGACATTAAGGTAAAAAAAGACCAGGTCCTTGGTCACACAACCTTGAGGAGGAGACACAGAATTACAGTCCAATGTGACATGAGTGTACCCATGCCACATAGACAGCGTCCTCCCCCTGAGGGGAGGATGTTCAGGAAAAGCATCATATTCCCCTGGGCATTTGTACAGAGTCTTGGGGGCACATGGGTGTCTCTGTCAGCTGAGTGTCTGACTTTGGCTCAGGTCGTGATCTTGCAGTTCGTGAGTTCAAACCCCACATCGGGCTCTGTGCTGATGGCTCAGAGCCTGGAGCCTGCCTCAGATTTTGCATCTCCCTCTCTCTCTGCCCCTCCTTCCCCGGCTCGTGCTCTGTCTCTCTGTCTCTCAGAAATAAATAAACATTAAAAAAATTATATATTTGAACAGAGTCTTGGGATTACTCTGAATTACACAGGTGGGTCCTCACAAGAGTGGCACAGGAAGGTCAGACAAAGAAGAAGGTGAGAGAAGCAGAGACTGGTGTGATGCAGCCAGTAAGTCTAAGGACACCGGCAGCTTCTAGAACTCTCCCAGATGAAGAGAGTGAAGAGGTGCCCACAAGTGGGACATGGCTGCAAACTAGGCCCAAAATAAGAGTAATGCTGTGTTCTGGGCATAACAAGGAGGAGCAGGCAGGGGTCAAGGATGGGCCTGGAGAAGGGCTTCATAGAAGGGAGGAGGAGAGAGAAGATTCCAGAAGGAAGGAGGCCCTGGGCCCTCAGATTGGAGCTGAGGTGGGTGGAGGCCAAGCAGCCCAGCCCCCACCTCTTGCCACCCTCACCCCGTGATTCTGAAAGCCTGGCCCCCCGATCCTGAGATCCGGCCCTCACCATGCCTGGGGCCTTCTGGGCCTCTGAGGGCAGCCAGGACTTCCTACCCTGGGGAGGACCCAACACAGACTCCGAGCTGCCCCCACCACCACTCTCTGCCTCCCGTGTCTATGGCCCAAACGCCCTGCGGGGAGAGGTGAGCACAGCCACTTCCTTCACAGTATGGTTGGCCCTGGCCCTCCCGCACTAGCACCTGAGAAGCAAAATGGCCCCCACATACGTCACCCCAGCAGTGCCTTCTGGTGGCTCACCTCAGGCTCCAGGCCATCTGCTGCTTGCCGAAGAGATGCTTACTTGGACCCATCCACTTTTCTAAACTCAGTACCCCTGCCCTCCAGCAAACAAAGGGAGGTCTGCATTCGTGCCGAGCTCTGGCATCCCTGGGAGCTGACCGGCAGAGCCTGGCTTTCCAGAACATCCCTGAGACCAGCCTGTGTCCTGTGACCATGGGGATCTGTAGACAACCCTGAGCCCTAGGAGCTGGGTCTTGATCCCCAGGAAGAGGTTCTGCCTTGCAGACACCAGGACGTACTTGTTTATCGAGCCACATGTGGAAAAGGAGGGAAAGGGGGCAATAAAAATGAGTCCTGGAGACGTCACGCCCACAGCCTGACTAGAGGTTAGTTATGTCTTTGGACGATAATGTTGGATTTCCTGCCCTGTTACCTTGGTTTGGGAGCAAAAGCAAATGTATACACATATGCATACACACATGCACACACACTCACAACGCCAGGCACCTGTCAAAGACATCTTCACACAGCACAGCCCCCCGTGGGGTCTGGCCTTGGGTCTGAGCACTGGTTGCTGATAAAATGAGCTCCAACCACAGGGGGGTCCTACCCCAGGGAATCTGTGCTCTGTCTCCCGAAGCCATGGATGGAAAGAGCAGGAAAGCTCTGAGATCATCTATTCCAGCCAATCCCCTTGTGCCTTGGTGGAGGGAGAACTGAAGCCTGGCAGGAAGTGATGGATGTACTGGACATCATGCAGTAAATTCACTGGCCCGGCCAGTGCTGCACTGACCCAAGCCCCTTGACCACCAGTTAGCCCTGGTGGACCATAAACATGATCGAGGACCTGCTGCGTGCCTAACACCGTGCAAGGCATGGTCGGGGATACACAAGACACCAGATGCCCTGCCTTTCAGGGGCTTATCCTCTCATTAAGCAGCCACCCTGGCACACAGAATGCACAAGAGGACAGCCTCACTCCTGCCGGCAGCTTGAGCTATCTCTTAGTGATCCACCAGCACTTCTCACTTAAACAACTGCCTCTGAGGCTGGGAAAGGAGGCTCATGAAGAAGGAGGGCGTTAGATCAAGGGCAAGGGCTGGCAGAAACTGGTCAGAGGAGAGACTGATCGGTGCTGTCCCAAAGAATTTTCTGCAGCGGTGGAAATGCCCTCTAGCTGCACTGTCCAATGCCGTAGGCACAACTGAGCATTTGAAATGTGGCTCGTGGGAGTGAGGAACCGGTGGCCTGAATCCTTACATCCAGGCTTCCTCGTTTCAGGCTGAGAAGTCACTGAGCAATGAGCACCTGTTGGAGACTCTGGTTGGCTCAAAGCCACTTGTTTCCTGGGCTGGTGAGGAGTGAGTCTCATGGAATTAGGAGTGAAGGTACACACCTGCTGAAGGATGAGGGATGGACTCTGGCAGGTGAGGGATGCTTGTCCATAGGGCCACCTGAGGAGGCATGGCCACACCTTGCTGCTTGGTTTGCTCCAAAGGAATGTGGGCAGGCCTAGTCCCACCATGGCCCTCAGGAGGGAGGCTGCCTGCTAGACGCCCCCAAGCTCTGTGGCCCCATAGATGCCATCTGGCTTCCTTGGCATTCCTACCTCCTCTTAATTCCCAAGTCTTTATCAGAGATATCTGAATGAAGATGGAGAAGAAAGGAACTGAAATATGGCTGTTGAGGGAGCACCCGCAGACAACTTGATGACAGGCAGTGTAGTAGGACAGGAAAGCGATGTTAGAGAGACCAAATCCCCAGCTCTTCCTTTACTAGCTATGTGACTGAAGACAAGTGACTAGGCCTCAGCTTCCTCATTGGTAAAATAGATAACACAGATAAACCCATGGACTTCACAGGATGGCTGAAGGAAGCACATGAGAGCTTTCCGCAAACTGTAGACAGTAGAACGGTGATAATGATGACCATGGGGGGACTGCCAAACCGTCCCAGAACCAGAGCCTCTTCCAAATAGTCCCGCCAACCCTATAACGTGGGTGGGTCCTGAAGCAACTCAACATCTGGGAGTCTCATCTGCTCAAAGCAGAGCCTCTGCCACACCCTTGCCTTGCCACGTGGACAGCTTCATCTCTCGGAAATTTAAGGAAGTAGGGGCGCCTGGACGGCTCAGTTGGTTAAGTGTCCGCCTCCTGATTTCAGTTCAGGTCGTGATCTCACAGTATGTGAGTTGCAGCCCCAAGTCAGGCTTTGCAATGATAGCACGGAGCCTGCCTGGGATTCTCTCTGTCCCTCTCTCTCTGTCCCTCCCCTGCTCTCTCTCTCTCTTACTTTCTCTCTCTCTTTCTCTCTCAAGAGTGAATAATAAATTTTTTTTAAAAAAGAAATTTAAGGAAGCAGTGAGGGAACCACTCTTCTGGGTGTAATTCTGGCTGACTGGAAGGACCTTTGGTGCCTGACTGAATTTGAAAAAGGCACCGTCTTAGAGAGGACCCAGCCTTATGGGCTCATGCTTAGTGAATAGAGATGACTATGAAAATTATCAAAAGTGCCCTTTCCTCCAGGCTTATAATGCCCCCACACCGGGATGCCCTCTTGGCCAAACACTTTTTTGCAGGGCACCCTGGGAATATGCCACTTTAAAGCAGGCAGGCTTGGGGCACCTAGGTGGCTCAGTCGGTTGGGTGTCTGACTTCAGCTCAGGTCATGATCTCACGATTCATGGGTTTGAGCCCCGCATCAACCTCACTGCTGTCAGCACAGAGCCTGCTTCGGATCCTCTGTCCCCCCTCTCTCTCTGCCCATCCACCACTCATGCTCTTTCTCTATCAAAAATAAACGTTTTTATAGGAAAGAAGGAAAGAAGAAAAGAAAAGAAAAGAAAAGAAAAGAAAAGAAAGGAAGGTCCATCACACATGGACCTAGACTGTATAGACCCTCTGGAATGTCAGGATTGGAGATATTACATGTCACAGAAAAACAAGGATCTGGGCACCCTGCTTACATGAAGTTAAATGCATTTATTCATTGCAGAAATTCTTTAATATACTACATCATGAATCTCCAAGAAAGTAATATTACACACAGCATTTATTTCCCAAATGCCTTTGACCATGGAAACCTTTTTCATGGAGGAACTCACAAAATAGAAAAGGGACAGAAAAACTGTCCTAGACCGTAGAAGTGCAGATTTCATGGCCAGCATTTTCTAAAGGAAATTAAATTGAAGGCAGGTGGGAGGTTGTTAAAAATGAAACTTGGTGTAGACCCCTCTGAGTAACTTCAAAGATAAAAGAAATAGGCAGTGGGTTATCTAGGTTGCACATGAGAGAAACCAAATTCAAACAAGCTTAGGCATAAAAGGAATTGTATTGCCCCCAGAATCCAAGGCAAACTTCAACAACCAAACAGCAGGAGAGCAAGAATGCAGCGTCAGAAACAACTGGAACCAAGAGCTAGGGCCCCCCTCCAGTCTCTCCTTCTCTCACCTCTCTTCTTTCTGAGTTGCTTTATTCTCTCTCACTATAGACAGGTCTTTTCCACACATATATTTTTTTCACCCATGCCTGCTGATAGTTTTATATTTTACACATCCTATCACCAGCATGAGACGGTTCTGAGTCTCTCCCCAGGGTCCTATTAAAAAAAAAAAAAAAAAAAAAACAAGGAAGGGAATCATTGACCCATTGGTCATTTGGGTGCCCATGCCTGGACCAATCAGCAGTGGCCAGGAGAGGGAGTTAACAGAAGGGCCCAAGAGCCCCCAAGAAAGCTGGGCGGATGGCAGCCAGTGAAGGAGTTCCCAAGAGATAGTCCTGTGAATGGTCATGCTGGGGGAGGGAGGGCTATGGCAAGGGTTGGGGATGGGTTATCTCTGAGGAAACCAGAATCCATGTACAGGGAGTTCTCAAATGAACTCAAGTTCTAGACAGCTATGCCCAAAAGTTAGAAGGACCCCACATAGGGCCCCTCCCTTTCTCATCACCTTCTAGTGTTCATTCACCCCCTACAAAATACACTTTTTATTGACTATAGTCTGACTTGATTTCCCCCAATCCTAGCATAGTAGAAGAAAGACCACACTGGCTTCCCCAGGACACCTTGAACACTCCAGGAGCACTCTTACTTGAGGACATCTGCATTCTCCGCTCCCTCTGCATAGAATTCTCTTTGCTCAGACCCACATTGCTACTTGCCTCACCCCTGCCACGTGTTTGCTCAGATATCACCCTTTCAATGAGGGCTACCCCACCAACTCGTCCCCCTCGTCACCCCTCTTTATCTGCTCTGCTTGTCCTTTTCTCTATGACATGTGTCACCTCAAATATGCCATGTGATTTTTTTTTCTTGTGTATCGCTTTCCCTAAAACATATGGTCCAAGAGGTCAGGGGTCTTGGACTGTCCAGCTCACTGATGTCTACCAGGGCAATAAATATTTGTTAATATATTTGCTGACAGAGGAAAAAAAATGCTATAACTGTGCACACCGATGGAACCGGGGTGAGAGAGAAACTGGCATTAATGAGTGGTTGCTATGGAACGTGAACATTCTATCCCACAAATTCTTTCAGCCACCCTACCAACAAGGTGTTACAATCCCCATTGAAAGATAAAGACACTGGGGCTCAGAGGGGTTGAGCAAGCTTCCCAGGAACACACATCTCATTAAGTAGCTGAACCAAGCTAAAAACCCACGTATGAACCGAAAAGCAATTCTCTTTTCACTACATGCCTTTAATGTTAAAAATGTGATTGCAAAAAGCATTGCCATGAAAATAGCTCAGGGGGGAGAAAGAAAAACGGTTCAGGTGACATCTCTGAAGAGAGAATGGCGTGTAATGATAGGTCTGTTAAACTTCTTTTCTATTCCCCCCCCTTTTTTTTTCAATAGCAGAATCCTTGAATTGAACAAAAGCTTTAGCACAGCCCCAGTATGTAAAACAGATAAAGGTAGGGCAGCTCTGGTTCCCCTGGAAATGGGGACCTCAATGTGATTGTCCCATGCTTACTATGGCCATTCCTGAGGAACCCTAGGACTCCAAGGAACCCAGTTTGAAAAGCATTCGATGGAAGATGGATGAAAAATGGTCTCTGTTGGTTCTGCAACTATGTACATCCCAAAGACCAGCACCAAACATCTCTCTCCCTTCTCCCTGATGGTGAAAACAGATCCTGGTATGTCGGCTGAGCTCTGGAACCTCGGAGAAGCTGACAGTCTGGATTCCTGGTCGAACATGGTGGGCGGAACATAAGTGTTTTTGGAGGCTCCCTCCACACATCCCTCCTAAATGAGAATCATGGATTTTTTTTGTTGTTGTTGTTAAGTATAAACCCACAATGACAGAGAGGATGGGAGAGAAGACACCGGTCAACATCAGCAAGTTTTTGGAAGATGGAAGGCGGATGCTGATTAACTTGGCATGTGGCAGACAAGGCTGAGAGATAAGGGTCTGCACCGAGAAGCTGACTAAAGCCACACAGCTGTCACCACGGGACAGCCAGGAAGGGTCAGGAGTGGGAGGCATCGGACCCTGCTAAAGACAGCGATGAGAGGTGGAGCTAAGACAAGGAGGATTAGTTAAAAGTCTTTAAAAGGAGCTGTTAAGTCTCTCAGATATTTGCTCATGGCCCAGAGCAGCTAGCCAAGTGCCTCTCCCCACCCCAGCACAGGACGAGATGACACAGTCTGGTGCTGGGTGTGGGGAAACCAGGCAAAGCTGAGACATGGGTAAAGTACCCTACAGAAACCAGGGAGATGAGGTGAAGTTCTGCCTACTGAGTAGTGAGACCCCCACCCCCCGCCACGCTAATCTATCCCACCACCCCCCAAACAGAAGTCTGGGACTATAATCCCTCACTGGAGAGACTGACAGACTCAAGAGAGAAGATGCACGGAGAATGACAGTCAGGACTCCCCGGACACAATGTCCTGGTTAGATCCCCCCAGAGTGAAGTCCCTTAGTAAGTCTTCCAACACCCAGGAATGACTACAGTTTTAAGTACCTCGTACTTAGGAGTGGACAGCCAGAAAGCCAGGCTTTGGGGGGAAACCACTAACAGGAACCAACACCAGCCCAACAAAAAAGAAGCTTTGAGGGGCGCCTGGGTGGCTCAGTTGGTTAAGCGACCGACTTCGGCTCAGGTCATGATCTCACAGTCCGTGAGTTTGAGCCCCACGTCAGTCTCTGTGCTGACAGCTCAGAGCCTGGAGCCTGCTTCGGATTCTGTGTCTCCCTCTCTCTCTGCCCCTCTCCCACTTATGCTCTGTCTCTCTCTCCGTCAAAAATAAATTAAAAAAAAAAAAACATTAAAAAAGAAGCTTTGAGGAAATACAGATAATGATTAAAGGCACAAGCTCTAGAGCCAGAGCAGAGCCTAGGTTCAAATCCTAGCTATACAACTTCCCAGCTGGGTGACCATGGGCAAGTTACTTAACCTCTCTGAGCCTCAATTCCATTACCTCTAAAATAAGACTAATATTGGGGGCATCTGGGTGGCTCTGTCAGTTAACTGATCTCAGCTCAGGTCTTGATCTCAGGGTCGTCAGTTCAAGCCACACTTTGGGCTCCATTCTGGACATGAAGCCTACTTTATTAAAAAAAAAAAAAGTATTATTATCTACTCTGTTAGGTTGTTAGGAAGATTGAAATGAGTTAATATGTATGAAGTACTTTGAAAAGTGCCTGAAAAATATTGGGGACTATGTAAGTGTTTAATAAATACAAAATAAATGCAGGGAGCAGAAGGAAACATCAAACCACTTTTAAAAAATTCTCAGGAGATGAGAGAAGATATTGCATCCATAAACACAAGCCATTTAAATAGGATGCTATTAAAAAGTAACATGCGAAGGAAACGTCTTTTTTTTTTAACTCCTGGAAATGAAAATACGATTACATTTTAAAAAAATAAATAAATAAAAGAGTTGGAATTGAGGAAATGTCCTGAAAAGCAAAACAAACAGACAAACAGATGGAAAATGGGAGGAAGAAAAAATATGACAACGAGAGGGTAAATCCAGGAAGTCCAACATGCTACTACCAGGAGTTCTAGAATAACAAACCAGAAAGAATGGAGAAGGGGACCTTGCCAAAGAAGTAAGAAAAGTTCCCGGCCAAAGCACATGATTTTCCATAGCTAAAGAGTACACCAAGTCCTGTCTGCAGTTAAGTAGAGAAACAACCAGACCAAGATGCACCCTTGAGAAATTCGGGCTAACAGAGGTAAAGAGAAAACCTTAAAAGTTTCTGGAAAGAAAAAACAAATCAATCCTTCTTTTCTAAGATAGAATTCTCTACCCAGCAAGCTACAACTGAAGTATGAGGGTAGAATTTGGTTTCAAATATATTCCAAATCCAGATATCGTACATATATCATAATTAATATATAAATTATATTTGTATGTCCTGCCAGTAAAACCTTGGATTGCAAGTAACTCGTTCTGTGAGGGCTCCACAAGACGAGCAAACATCTCTGATACACTGTAACTTGATAAATGAGCGATGTCTTGCGAAACAAGTAGCACGTGGAGCCACATGTCACATGATCACAACTGAACCAATGGTTCCTGAAATTCACTTGGGTAGACGATTGCTTTGGATCACAGGCATGTTGCCAGACCTAATTATGCTCACACACCCAGGTTTTACTATATAATTAATACGTAAATTATATATTAACATATAAAACATACTTTTTTGGTGAGAACATTTCATTCTACTCTCTTAGCAGATTTCAATTCTCCAATACAGTTCCATCAACTGCAGTCATCGTGTCATATGTTACATCCTCTGACCTTATTCATCTTGAAAGTTTGTACCCTTTTAACAACCTCTGCCTATTTCCCCCACCTCTACTACTCCCTGGCAACCACTTTTCTCCTCCGTTTCTAGGAGTTTGACATTTTTTTCCTCTTTTGCCATTTCTGCGGTAGATACTTAGCAAGCCAAACCAACCAACCAACAAAAAGAAAGGAAAAAAAAAAAAACAGAAGAATTTCCCACAAAAAAGATCAAAATCATTACATACTACAAGGCTGGGTGTGGACAATATTTATCTAATTCCATAAAAGCTGGAGACTGGCTTAGCCAAAATGTCATATAACTCTACAGGAGGATGGAAAGAAAGGAAATACAGCAGGCCCCCTCATGGAAAGGTCTACGTCCTAATTTGGTAGATAATACCTAAAAGCTTTTAAAACCAAGAAATGTCTTTCAAGCAATTGATGACCACAGGAACATGAAAGTAAATACGAGAAGAGACAGCTCAAGCAGTTGAAAGCAGTTGTCTCTGAAAACTGGGACCCAGGGGTTGGGGAGAGGGGGAGCCCCAAACCGCTGCTTTTTTTTCATTAAAAGCCTTGCGGTATCATTTGGCTTTTTAAATTATGTACATCTATTGCTTTGATAAAAATTAAAATTAAATGTAAAATAATCATAACCTCTCCGCATAGCTGGAAGGCCCAAGCAGCTATCAAGGGTAGCACATTTTCTATCTTCTATCACAAATGGGACATAGTGAGAGTGGATGCAGATGGTTGCTATGGTTTCTCTGACATCTCTGCTCCCAGGAAGCACTCTTGTCATGGTGCCTGGTGCTGAGGACCTTACCAGAAGGAGAGGTGCTGGCTCCAGCCTGAATCCTGAGAGTCTGGAACACCGGGATGTGTGGCAACCAGGGGGTTCTGGGCTCACTCTCAGAGTGGACCTTTGCGCTGGATGGGGTGGGCATGGGGGGCTTCCCACAGGTGCCAAGGACTCAGGAGAAATGATGTCACAAGTCAGAGGTACCACTGGAGGCAAGCATCCATTAGGCAGCCAGAAGCCTGACTTTTATCATTCTGAGAAGACCTGCTTAATGCACATGCTAAGTGCTGTGCCGAAACCATACATCAGAAGTCCCAGCCAGGCAGGCAGTGGTCTGAGAGCAAAATCTAGACTAAACACATTCACCTCAGAGATCATGTCCTCCTATTCTGTAAATTTCCAAGACTACCTACTATCTGCCAGACCCTCAGGGATACAGAGGAACAGCCCAGTCTGGGTTTTCAAGGAGTTCACAATCCAGGGACTATCTCGAGGGGTCCTATTAAGTACTGGATGGAAATTCATTGATCCAACAGCGCTCACATAAAGTGCCTGTGGAGTGCCAGGCTTCTGCAATCTGGGGGGCATGCGAAGAATTAAATGTCATGATATGCTATAAACTCCTAAGAAGGAGCAGACGATGGGTTCCAGAAGGGAGGAAAAGGGCATGTCAGGAGAGGCTTCAGAGAGAAGGTGACCTTTGGGCCTCATCCCAGGCCTGTCTGCAAGTGGCTAGGCAGAGTAGGGGAGTTAGAAAGGGGGTGTGTCATGAGCAGGTGAGAGGCCAAACACAGGGAGGGAAATCCAGAGCCAAAGCCAAGAACATCCCAAGGTGTCCTGGGGTAGCTGGATCTAAGGCTGAGACCAGGAGCTGGACAGGGAGGCAGAGGCCAGACCACCACGGGTCTGGTATGTTCTGTGAACACATCAGCGTTCTCCTGTGAGTTCTTCTACCCAAAGGATGGTCATCCAACCAGCAGCACCAGTATCCCCTCGGAGCTTGTCAGAAATGCAGAATCTCAGAGCCCAACCCAAATCTGCATTGTAAGAGGACCCCTGGCTGATTCACGTTCTAGTAGGAGAAGCACTGATCAAGACCACTGTTTCCCACCCTTTGGATGTATGAGGATGCCTTTTTAACAACCAGATACTTCTCAGACATCACCCCCACATGAACGCTATCATGCTTTTTATATCCATTGATTGAGAAAATATTCAATGACAAAAAGTCATGCTTTGAGTGACTTTGACTCCTGTAATTACATCACGATCTATATATGTGCTCTGTTCAGCAATCTGGTTGTACCTAGCTTCCACCACCAGCGCGTGCAAATCAGAATTTTTATAAGTAGAATCTTAATCATCCACCAGCCTCCCCTTTAATTTTGGATACATGGCTCTTCCCGATGGCTTTTCAAGGGTGGTATCTCCTGCTCCTGCATGCTGGTTGCCCACCCAGACTCATCAGCCTTCTTAGCAAATAATTTATAATCTCTGAGCCTGGATGCACTAGGGAAACTCATTATTTAAAGAATCCTTGGAATAAATCTTTTTACAATGAGACTAGACCCAACTCTACACGGGTGCCTTCACTGATGTATGTTTTGTAAATATTCTATCTAACAGGAATGTGTCATGTGAAGCCACTTTCCTCTGTTGCATATCTCTGACCCAACGTGAACCCCTCCTTCCCCAACGTGGGCACGTCCCTCTACAGTATATAAGGTGCTTCAGCTGCCTTCTGTTCTCTGATCCTCATACACTCTTACGACATAGAGCAGTTCTAGCCACTTAACAGATTAACCCATTTAACAGATGTGGTAAGTAAGCAAGTCTCTGAAATGCTAAGTGGCTTTCCCGTGACCTCATGGCTAAGAAGTATTGGGACGAGCCCTTGAATCACGTCTCTGATTTGGTCCTTGGTTCTCTCCACCATGAGTTAGTGTTCCTTAATAATGAAAACAGAAAAATAGAAGAACACTTGGTTTACCAGGGTGACATTTTTGCCAAAGCACGTCTTAGTCACCTTTGAGGCTCTGCAGGAAGGGGCCGAGCTTTGCAGCCGTCACCAAACCGTTGTGGCCACTTGATAAGGAGCTGTTAGTGAGAACCCCACTACCTCATGCCACTGCCCTGAACAGACATAATTGCAGCCCATCCAGCTTGGGGACACAGTGCTGATTTTTCTTCCTCTGGAGCTGGCCTAGCCTCAAAATGTCACCTGTGAGCAATGGAGCGTGAGCGTGCCCATCTCCATGCTGGGTTTGGATTTGCTCACCTAGACACGCGGTGCAACTGGGCCTGTCAGGGGAGGGGTGGGCGGGGAGCACCCTTGGCCCAATTTTAGCCAGGCAGAAATTCAGGGTTTCTTTACAAAACAGCCTCTGCTGACTTGTGACTGCTGGGTGGTCATGTCTTTTTTTTTTTTTTTTAATCTAGTTTTCAGGAAATTAAAATGAGACGCAGTGAGGTTAGGAGACTTGTGTATGATCCCCAGCTCACAGAATTTCAGGGCTGAGAGGAACCTGAGGGATCAGTGATTTAAACAAGAGGAAACTAAGGCTCAGAGAGGCAATATAACTTGCCTGAGGTCACACAGCTATTAAGCAGTGGGGCTGGGAGTCAGATCCAGGGCTCCATGATTTCAGAGCCCATGCTTTTCTTGAGACCTGCCCTGGCTCCCCTTTCCTGGGGCCCACCTTGGCCTCCTTTGATTCCTCTGTGCATGCCAGAAGAACAGGAGGAACCAAGATGGCACCTCCAGTTGACTGCCCAAACAGTGTTCAGCAGACCCTTTCCACCAGGGCTCTCAAGGGCTTGGGCTAGGACCTCAGTCCCTACCATGGTCACTGTCCCACACTGAGCTTTCCCCTGAACTCTGAGAGGAGAGAACACAGGCTGCTGAACCCAGTATCAATTAAACTATTCTCCCCCTCCTTCCCTATACAGCTTGAAACGTTCTTGGCTTGTCACCTGGGACCATTGCTTCCTCTAGCCTACTGGCAAAGAGCAGAGGAGAGTGAAGAGTCAAGATATCTGGCTCCTGGGCTCTGCCAGGCCACCACTTGCCCTCTCTGTGGGCCTCAATTTTCTTACCTGAAAGATGAAAAGTTAGTTGGATTAAAGCAGCGTCAAAGACTCTCCTTAGTTGCAAAATTCTATGCAGCCATGAATCATAGACCCTGGGGCAGTCCTTAGTTTCTCTGGGCTTTGGTGTCTTCATCTGTAAAATGGCTATGATGTAAAAAAAATTACAATCTTATATATATATATACATAAACTTATATGTATACATAAGATTGTAATTATATTTATATACACTATATATATATATATATATATATATATATACATACACAAATATATGGGGATATTGATGCCTGTCTCAGGACGGCTGGAAGGATCTGATTAGGCAAGTCTGTGAAGACCCCAAAGCTTACCATACATGTGCCAATGTTGTTGTTTTTCACGTCCTATAGGAGATTCAAAGCTGAGTGGCTCAGAGTCCTGGCCCACAGGCTCTCAAAGAGAGCTACTCAATGGGGAATGGGACCAGTGACACCAGAAAGGCACAATGTCTAAGCAAGGTCGGGTGTTGGAGGGCAAAGAGCAGAGCCTTGGATACTGACCGCCAGGGTTTGATGTTGGATTTGCATGGTGTGACTATGGCAAGCTGGCTGCTCTGAGCCTTTTTCCTCATCTGTAAAATATTCGTTTTCTCATCTGTAATAAGCCTGCCTCTTGGGGTGACCGTAAGGAGTAATAAAGTGACTATCTGGCCTCTGACCACATCCCTGTTGCTCTTAGAATAGGCAGAGGTCACACCTGTCTCAGGGCTTCTGCACCTGCTGTTCCCTCTGCCCAGAACACTTGCCCTGGGTCATCCCATGACCCAGCTGCTCACTTCAGTCGGGTTCCCTGTGCAAACGCCATAACCCTGAAAAGCCCTGCCCTGCCTCCCATCTGGAAGAGTCATTCCTGCCCTGCCCGTCCTGTCTCACTGTCTTCTCCCCTGCTTCTCCCCCCAGCACTTGTCATTGCTGACCCGATGCTGCATGTGTCCCTGTCTGTTGTCTGCCCCACCATACACACACACACACACACACACACGCACACGCACACATGCACCCCAGTCCCAGAGAACTGCAGGGCCAACCCCCAGCATCCAGTCAACAGTAGCAGCCAGAGAAGCCCCTGGGAGGTTGGGGTGACCCAGTGGATTGATGGGCCTGGCCCCTCCCCTGCCTGGACAACATGGACCTGGACACTCCAGGCCTCTCTTCCCGATCATGCAGAATAGTGAGGCCCAAAAGATGAGTCTCGTCCCCCATGGCTAAGCCACCGTGATGTCACGGGCAGCAGAAGCAGGCAGATAGTAGCCACACAAGATGGTAACACAAGCTGGGTCCCTTCATGGGGGAGTCACAGGTGGTCTTTGCTGAAGCTTTGCTTCAGCTTAAGTCCCTACACAGCTGCCCACCTGTCTCTTACTCACCACCCGCCACCTTGAGACTGGAGAAAAGGGTCTCGAGCTGGCTCAGCCTTGTGTGGACTCAGCTTGGCCAAAAGCTCACCGTGAGACCCAGACAAATGCGTCATCCTGTCGGCATCTCTGTCTCAGCTGTAAAATGAGAAGATGGGACTCCGTGAGTCTCAGAGATCAGCTGTGCAGTTTTGCTCACTTCTGAAAACGTGTATGACACCTACTGTGTGCCGAATATTATGCAGATACAATAAATAAAACAGTGACCCTGTTCCCAAGGGTCTCCCAATCTCAGTGGAGACAGAGAGTTACATGAAAAAGGCAAGGCATCCAAAGGAGGAAGGCTCCCAGGAGGCAGTGACAGTGAAGCTGGTGAAGTCAACCAGATGAAAGGAAAGAAGAAGGGCCAGTCTAGATGCAGGGAGTCACATGAGGAAGGAGGAATAGGAAAGAGCAGCTGATCTAGGTGGATTTTGTAGAAAGCCAGAAACACTGAAAAATGATGATGATAGTACTACAAACTAGTAAGCTTTTCTTTTTTGTTTTTAATTTTTTTTTAATGTTTATTTATTTTTGAGAGAGAGACACACACAGAGTGTGAGCAGGGGAGGGGCAGAGGGAGAAGGAGACACAGAATCTGAAACAGGCTCCAGGCCCTGAGCTGTCAGCACAGAGCCTGACGCGGGGCTCCAACCCACGAGCTGTGAGATCATGACCTGAGCCGAAGTCGGTCACCCAACCAACCGAGCCACCCAGGCACCCCAATTAGCGAGCCTTTCTTAATCACCAGACTCTGTGCTAAGGGCTTTCTGTGCAATGTCAACAGTCCTGTGAAGACGGATCCATTATTATGTCCAAACTCATTCTGCAAATTTTGCAGGAAAACGATGCTCCAAGAGATTGAATAACTTGCCAAAGGTCACAGAACGGGACTTGACCTTACCCCGTCTGACCCCAGAGGCCCAAGCATTTAACCAACTGTCCGAGGCTCTTTCTGGCTCTGACTCACCAAATAGAAGAGCCATGTATCCACCTGTCTTAGAATGCCTAGCTCACTCTCTGGGGAAAAGAGTTCTCTACTCTGGGTGCGTGCAAGCTCTACTCACTTTGGCCCCACCCAGTGCCCTCAGGAAGTCCGTATACAGTGAAGGCTACTGGCTGTCCTGTGGAAGGTGGGGAGAGGATCCTGAGCTCCTGCACACAGAAGCCCTTCTAGGCCATGCACCCCTCTGAGCATACCTCTGCTAGCAAAGCCTCCAGAAATGAAGGCACACTGGGGTCAGTGCTACTGGGGAAGGTTAGCATGGTGGAGGTCACACTATTTATCTTCAGATCCTTGAGGGGGGTGGCAGGTGGAAGAAGGGTTAGAGCTGGGAGCAGGGGGGAGATCTGTAAACAGGCAGTTTTCAACTCAATGTAAGGATGAACTTGGAGAACCATGGACCGTCCTGTGGGCAGTGAGGTCTCCTCTCTAGGGAGTGCTCGAACACAACGATTGTCATCAGTGCCTGGTGCTGCATGGGTGCCTCCTGTTGCCCTTCAGAGCTTAGGTAATAGACGCCCTCTGGGAGCTCCACCAGTGAGGACCCAAGAAGGGAATCGACAGCACCCACAGACCGGGCAATACAGGGAAAGATGAATGAAGGACTATCTACCAAGGTGTGGGCAAGGCTTAGGGAAGGCAATACGGGGGGTGCATTGTCCTGGGCCCGGTAGCAGGACAGCCGCCACCATGCCTAAGGAAAGCAGAAAATAGAGCTGGCACCAGAACTCAGAGAAAGAGAAATCCCAGAGGGCTTCCCTCAGCACCCCCCCAACCCAGAGCTGCGGCTTGCTAAAGTGTCACACACTAACTCGCAGTGATCCGACACATAGAGTTAAGAGACCGAATGTTCCAGACTGACTCCTCTCTCCTCCGGTTTCCTGCTGATGCACCACTGGCGAACCCAACTGGAAAACGGGGGCCAAGGGAGCCCATCAGGTCAGTCTATACAAGTTCAGCTCCCAGGGCAAAGAGCAGAGTGCAGAGGACAGTCCAGGGGACACACAGAAACTATCCTCCACTACAACCCCCCCATGTGGCTTCCTCCCTCCTACCCTCTCCCCTCCAGTTAGCTATCCTTGCCACTGTTATAAAGTCAGCTTCCGCCAACACGGATTGCTTTGTATCAGCACATCCCTGCCTTAGCCTAGAAAATTCCTCTGGCTTTTCAGAAAATCTTCCCTTCCTACTTCCCTCGTGTTTATTTCCTCGGCATGCTTCCTGTAATTTGCAAAGATTAAAGATTTAAGCCTCTTTTATTGCGATGTACTTTCCCAGCCCCATTATGCATTCTGCCCGTTGCTTCCTGGTCTCCTCCCGCAGAGGTTCCAAAGCCTTTCTGCACGCACAGAAAATGCTCTACAGGTAGACTTCACCTTCGGCCGGCCATGGCCGTGCTCCTAAAAAATGCTACAGTATTCCGGCTTCTGCAGGGTGAATGCACTTTACTCCCTCCCTCCCGATTCAACATTATCTTTCCTGTTTGGTCGCAATTAACAAGTGCTCCTAGCACTGTGTTCGTAGCAGCTTCCCCTTTTTCTGTGCTCTCTCGAGCTCTTTCTATCTCTCGGGGGCTTTGAATCCTGGTGTTCATGATGTGTAAACAAATCCTTCACTGAACCAGGGGCCTGCACTCTTTGAAGCAGCTCAGTGTTGAATCATTTGGTGATGAGGGGAATATGAGGCTGTGAATGGTTCTGTCCACGTCAGTCTGCTTTACCGTCAGGGCTGGCTCCTTACGTGTGCAATGTGTGCAGTCCCCACAGGCCCCCATGCTCAGAAGAGCCACACTCTGTGTAACGCTCTGCGATTGGCTGCCTTGAAATTCTTAATCCTTTTTCAATCAGGGGCCCCACATTTTCATTTTGCACCGGGACCCAAAAGTTGTGGGGGTGGTCCAGATACTGTTACTGTTACAGTTGCTGCTGCAGCCGCTGTTGTTTTATGCACAACCCACCTCCATCTCAGTGGGAGAGACGTCTAAGTCCTGTGACATGGACAGATAGCATGTGGTGCTGGCACGTCCCTGTGCCCAACCAGACCCTGGGCAGACTCCCAGCTGCCAAAGGGCAGGAAAAGGTGGACTCGGCAGAGGACTCTTTCCCACTCATTTGCTTCATTCACGATTACTGAACTCCACCCGGTTCCAGGCACTGCGCTGGGGGTTTTAGGGGATGTGGCGTGAAAAAGCTACTCCCTTTCTCCAACCCCCAATCAGAAACCCAGAACTATGGGGATGCCTGGGTGGCTCAGTCAGTTAAGGGTCCGACTCTTGGATTTCGGCTCGGGTCATGATCTCATGGTTCATGAGACCAAACCATGCACTGGGCTCTGCGCTGACAGGGCAGAGCCTGCTTGGGATTCTCTCACTCCACCTCTCTGCTCCTCTCCACCCTCTCTCTCTCTTTTTCAAAATAAATAAATAAAATTTTAAGAAAAATTTTTTAAAAAGGAAAGAAACCCAGAGCTAGGAACCAGGGCATCTGCTCGTGGAAATAAACCACACCCCTAGTGAGGTAGAAAGAGTGTTTAATTGGAAATCAGGAGACCTGACTTCTAGCCCTTGCTCTGCTCTTGACTTGCTGTGTGACCTTGGGCAAATCACTTCCCCTCTCTGAACTATATCACTGCTTGCCCAAATGTGTTTGGCCTCAGATAACCTATCGCCAAATCTCTGGAAATGCAGATACCTGGGCTCCACTCCGGAATGACCGGATCAGAATTTCTAGGAGTGTGTCCCCAAAATCATCACCCAGAGCTCCCTACGTGATTTTGATGTGTGTTCCATTTTGAGAACCTCTGAGGCACATGATCTGAGCCTTTGGCTCTAACCGTCTATGTTTGATAACTTCAGCTCTTAAATTAGGTCTTCATAGTTGCACTAATAGCATGCATGTCCAGGCAGGAAACATAAAAGACTGTGGGCGGGCATAGGGCAGAGACTAGAAGGGGACTGTTCCCTAATCAGACTGGAGAATGACCCACAGAGAGCTGAGGGCAGGTCCATGAAGGAAGAGAAACAATCTGGGAATAAGTAGTGCTTTGGGGAAAAGCAGGGCCAGAGAGGGTCTGAGACTCCAGTCGTGGGCTGGCCAAGAATCCAGCTGCTGCCCAGAGCCCCACCCAAGTCACCCAAGGCCTGCAGACCAGAGACCCCCAGGAGCACCTGTTTAGGAAAGCAGAGGGGTGGCATCCTTGTCGTCCCTGACGCTCCGAGACATCTGGGGTCTGCTCGCAGCTCACATTCTACAGCTGCACTGCCCACTGAGGTGGTCACGGCCGCCTGTGGCTATTAGAATTTAAGTTAATTAATTAAATTTAAATTCAATTAAAAATAGGGGCGCCTGGGTGGCTCAGTCGGTTAAGCGTCCAACTTCGGTTCAGGTCATGATCTCACAGTCTGTGAATTCGAGCCCTGCGTGGGGCTCTGTGCTGACACCTCAGAGCCTGGAGCCTGCTTTGGATTCTGCGTCTCCCTCTCTCTTTCTGTCCCTCCCCCACTCATGCTCTGTCTCTCTCTCTCAAAAATAAATAAACGTTAAAAAAAATGTTTTTAATTCAATTAAAAATAAAGAAAGGAAGCCGAAAAGGTAAATACGTGAGGTGATAGGTGTATTAATTAATTTGATGGGACCCTTTCAAAATGTGGACATGTATCACATCATCATATTGTATACTTGATCTGACAATTTGTCAATTATACCTCAGTAAAGCCGGGGGGGGGTAATTAATTAGTTAATTAATTAAAAGTTCAGTTCCTCAGTTGCACTTGTCACACCTGATGTGACTAGCGGCTACTATGTTGGATAGCACGGATTCTAGAACATTCCATCTGGGCAGGAAGTTCTCTAAAGAGAGTGGAAATCTTATCCATCACTCTCTTCTGTGCCCATCCTGTTGCTGGATATTTGTAACAATAGGAGGTTATTTAGGAATTTACTCTGCCTCAGCCCCTGCTGCTTCTGGAATAAACTCCCCTTCCGAATCCCAGCCCATCCTGATTGGCCTTAGGCGGCTCTCACAAGGCAGGCATGCCTGGCCTGTCTGCTTTGCCCATTACTTGAAGCATTTCTGACAGAAAGGCTTCACTTTTCATTTTCTCCCTGTAAGCCAGGGGACCCCTCCTTTGAGCCTGTCTTACTGGCTCTAAGGTTTTCTAAGCTCAGTTATACAGCAGGCACGCAGCTTCCAAGAGCTTCAGAAAACAAGTTTTGGCATATCTCCCCTTCTGCCCCCCACAGCCACTGAACAGACTTTCAGTTCATCCAAGCACAGGCATCCCCGTGATCCCAGCATCATGCCACTGGGCTCCTTCCCCATCTGAGCCTGTTCTTTGGGCTCCTGACCTCTCTTCAACCCCTTGCTTGGGCAGGCTCACCCCTCCTCCCCTTCCACCATCTTCCCTCTCTTGTAATCCCCCCTCCTCCCTGTCCTGCATTCCCCCTCCCTGACGCACCTGTGGACCTGTCCATCTGCTAGGCCACAGGTACTGGGAGGAACAAGGGACACAGGCATCCCGGGACATTCGGGCAGCAGTCTGCATGGACAGTCTGAGTAAAGAGATAGCAGAACGCTCGACTGCTGGAGGGAAGGGGGTGTGATTGTGGATTGCCTGGGATCCTCTCCAGTTCCAAGAAATCATGATGAGAGGATTCCTGGCCGAGGGTCCTTTCTGCCTAAATCCCATGTCAGCCACTGGGTTCCAAGTCTGGACTCTGAAACTCCTGCCTGTCCTTCCCACTAACCCCTGTGTGCCTACTAAGCCCTTCTTCCCTCGGACCCCTACCTTGGAATTCTCACCCAGCTCCTGCACCCTCCCCTGCCTCCATCACTGGCCCCCAGACTGTCCGTGAGTCTTGCCCATTCCCATGGCTGGCCCCAGCCCTTCCTTCCTCTGGTGTTCATCCCCAGACTGTAGCCCCAGTGCTAACAAACCCCTGCCTCCCTCCCCAACCTCGACCTCCATTTCTCCCTCACGCCATCTTCCCTCATCCCTTCATTTACCCATCCTCTCCCCATTCCATTTCTTTATTTCTTTAAGATTATTTCTTTACTTTGATGGGGGAGGGGCAGAGAGAAAGAGAGAGAGAATCCCAAGCAGGTTTTGCACGGTCAGCGTAGGGCCCAACACGGGGCTTGAACTCATGAACCATGAGACCATGACCTGAGCCCAGATCAAGAGTCAGGTGCTCAACTGACTGAGCCACCCAAGTGTCCCTCCATTCCCTTCAATTAGAACACTCCTTGATTTGGACTCTAGATTGGCCTTGCCCATTAATAACTGAGTGAGGTTTGAATTGCAAATCTCTTATTCACTCAGCAGCCCTTCCCTGAGTACCTGCTATGTGCCTGGCCCTGTGCAGGGCCTTTGAGGTCCAGGGAGATAGCCCAGAACTTGGCCTCAGGATGCTCCAGCCTGGTGGAAAGACTGTCAGATAAAGGATTCTTCTGGTGTGGCAGAAGCTTCTTCGGGCATATGGAAAGAATACAACAGAGCAAGAGAAGGGTTTGCTTTGGGTGGGGTTGGGGGCCTGAATCTTCAGTGACGCGTAGGGAGATTGGCCGGGTAGACAAGTTTGAAAGGCTTTCCAGGCAAAAGGAAAGGCATGTGCCTCCATGCAGAGCAGAGACGAGTAACAACCAATCTGGGCAGCCCTGGAGGGTTGGACACATGGTGCCATGAAGCAGGAGGTTGCCCAGAGCAAGGCTGGAACAGGAGCAGGTTATGGAGGCTGGGCTCCTTATCAGCACAGGAGAGACCTGTGCAGGTTTGCATTTTGGAAAGCTCGTTCTGCAGGCTGTCTGGAAAGAGCAAGACAGAGGAGACCCAGTAAAGGGTCCTCCACCAATTTTGAACATTATAAGATGAGCCAGGCTCTGCTATCCCATTGCCTTCCACCACCCTTGCCACCTCCCACTGCCAGGGGCCATTTCTCTTGCCAAATTAAAGAGAGACCAAAGCTTCTCTACCAGTTGCCCATCTCCAGAAGCTCCAAGGGGCGGGCACCTTGGCATACAAGCTAGTCCTGTAATTTTATTTCTACCACTGTGTCATCATGTTTTCTTCCTCTGATCCCCTCACCTTCAGCTCATGGCCAAGTAGAGAAGCTAACGAATAAAATAAAGGTGAATGACTCACTTCATAATCCCGTTTTCTACTTTTGGAGACCCAAGCGAAGAGTTGGCCTAACTGGCCTGAATTCGCTTCTGACCGCTACTGTCACAGATTCCACAAACAGTGATCCCAAACAGCACAGATTTGTCATGTCACAGTTATGGAGGCCAGAAGTCCAAAACCTATCTCACTGGGTTAAAATCTGGGGCTGGCAGGGTTACATTCCTTGTGGGGGCCCCAGGGGAAAATCTATCCCCCTGCTTTATCCAGTTTCTAGCAACTGCCTGCATCCATTGGTTTGTGGCTCCTGCCTCCATGACCAAAGCCAGCAGCACACTTTCTTCCATTCTCTCTCTGACTTTGACCCTCCTGCCTCCATCTCACGAAGACTCTCATGAGGACATTGGGCCACTCGGATAATCCAGGATAACCTTCCCATCTCCAGGTCCCTAACTTAATTGCATCTGCAGGGTCCCTTCTGCCATGCAAGGTGACGTCTTCCCACTTTTCAGGGATGATGATATGGATGTCTTTTCAGGCCATTATGCTGCCTGCCATGTGGCCTTTCTAACGTCCCTTTGAGCTTCTCAATCCCAAGACTCTGTGAGCACCTGCTGTCACTGACCCATGGCTCTGTCTTTGTTCTTTCAGAGGAAACGACGTTTGAAGCAGGAGTGAAAGTTCAGATCCACAGTCAGTCTGAGCCGCCTTTCATCCAAGAGCTGGGCTTTGGGGTGGCTCCAGGGTTCCAGACTTTCGTGGCCACCCAGGAGCAGAGGGTAAGTTATTGGGCTCCCTGGATCAGTGGTCCCGGGCCCACACCAGCCGCCTGCAGAGCCATGAGGAGGGGAAATGGGACTCCCACTCCTGGAAGACTCTGAGCCTTCAGGAGGCCCAAGTAGGGCTGGGTCCAGGAGAGGGGCTGACCCAGAAATTAGAGACGGGTGTCAGCTAACCTCTGTAACCCAATTGTCGGTTCCTAAAATTGGGTGTGAGAGAAACCCGAGTTACTTTCTTTTTCACTGAATTGGTTGGGGGTTTTTTCCAGAACTTTCTGGGGGCAAAAAAAAAAAATCTCTCGAGAGGGCAGGGGATCGGTGGATGCCAAGGGAACCTGCTAGCCAGTGTTGATACGACTCACAGTGATCTACAAAAAGGAAAAGGGATGGGGGCGTCACTCTCATAAGAGTGTAAGTGGAGGGGAGTCTCTTGCACTCGTTCCTGCCCCCTCTCTCTGGCTTCACACCAGGGAGGTGACCCTCCAGCCAGCTAGGACTGTTACATCAACTCTGTGTGTCACGGGCGTGAGGACTGGAGCAACCTCATGTCTGACGTGGGTTTCACATCTCAGAAGGGAGAACTTCACAAATCCTCAATAGGGAGGAGGTCTCAAAGCAGGACTGCAGACAGACACAGGGACACTTTCCTTCTCTTATTTCCTGGTTTACCTGGAATAAACACTGGAGAGACTATGAGTCCTAAACCAGATCATCTGAGACAACCCACCCTGGGAGGCTGAGGCAAAGAGAGAGGTCAATGAGTGGTGGGAGCATTGGGTTTAGAGGGTGAGGAAGGGAGAATCAGAACAGTGAATAGTCAGCAAAGAAATACACATGCAACTTATGTGCTCAGCTGTTTCTAAAATTGGGCTTAAATGTCATCTGTCATCTAGTACTGACCACAGCCCTTTAGCCACTTTATAAAATGACCTTCTGTATTAGAAACTGGTTTCATTTTTTTTAACATTTATTTATTTTTGAGAGAGAGAGATCAGGGGAGGGGCAGGGGATCCAAAGCGGGCTCTGTGTTCACAGCAGAGAGCCAACGCAGGGCTCAAACGCACAAACCATGAGATTATACCTGAGCGGAAGTCGGACGCTTAACCGACTGAGCCACCCAGGCGCTCCTAGAAACTGGTTTGAAATCTCTAAGCGATTTATGCTTTTGAATCTCTGGGAAGGCATTGATGGTGTGGGGCCCCCAAACTGTTCCCTGTACTTAATGCCTGGGTACTTGTTAAAGGCCAAGATCAGCCTCCACTGCAGCACAAGGTGGTGGGGATGTTGGCTTTGAGGCAAGGGCAGAGGCGGCTGGGAGCCTGGCTGGCCTCCACAGGCCCCAGAGGCTGAGGCAGGTGGGGAGAGCAGAAATGAGCATGCAGGGGGGTGCCAGGTGGGACTAAGTGGCACAACCAGAAAATCTCATCCTTAAGGGCAAAGAAGGAGGACAGGAAGCAGACAGCCAGGGGCCAAGTTCAGGGCTGAGGATTTGAGTTGGGAAGGGTGAGAACATGGACTAATAAGTCAAGGCATGCTGACGGACAGACAGCCCTGGTGAGCCCAGAACCCAAGCTGTTAGCCTCATGGGCTTTCAAGTACTGCCAGTGATAAGCAAAGCCCGAACACTAGTTAAAGTGACAAGGACAGATTTTAATCAAAAATAAGTTTGTCCCCCATTGAAATAGGGACAAGGGTTCAGCATGAACGGGACTCAATGTGTGTTTGTACAGAGATGACTGGGCATTTTAAAGAAAAGGGAGGGGAAAGGGAGGGAACCAGAGGGGCCTGGAGCAGAGTCAGCGAAGTGAAAAATGACAGCAAGCAGGAAGGGGGCATTAGTCCATGCGAAACCCACCCGGGTTGCTAAGTGGCACTTGCCAGAGTTAGGCTCCTATCTGCCCACAAAGACAAGGAGACAGACCCGATCTTCAGGTACTTGGCTGGAGCAAATGTAGAATCTTTTGGCAGGCTTGAGTTTTCCCAGGCAAGGATTTACCCTCCATTAGTGACACTAAAGACATTTCTGGGCTGGGTGGGAAACTGGGGCTCAGGACTTCTAAGAAACCACGAGCCTCTCTCTCTTCCCAAAACGAAACACAGGGACTCCCCATGGTGAACAGGACAGGACGCAGGGACCACGCATTCCCAGCTTCAGAGAACAAATCTGTTGTTTGCTTTGAAGTGTATTCTCAGAAAATCAGCCTCATTCATAGCAGTATGGTTATGATTATTATAACTAATAATAAGATATTTGGTTAAACATTTTACAAATCTTCAAAGCATTTCTGCATCATCTTATTTCCTCGTTTCATTCATATTAATAGAGAAATACAAAAACACATCCCAGAGCTAAATCTAAAAATAAATTATGTTTACATGTATATAAAAGAGCATATTCATAGGAAATAAGATTCGAAGGAAATAAGCCAAAATACCCACAGTGGGGGAATTTATGAATGATTTATGCTCTTCTCTGGGTTTTCCACATGTTTTATAATGTGGCTCTTTGTTGTTGTTTTTTTATTCATTCAGCAAATATTTGTTGAACCCCAACCATAAACGAGGTGGTGGAGATACAGAAGTGAACAAAACAGACCCAGTGTCTGTCCCCACAGAGCCTACGAACTAGTGGTTTCTTTCACAAACAAAAAATAATAAATTATATTCAGCATGTATAACTTGGGGATTGGTCCCTTTGGTATGTTCTCATTCTGCCATTAGTATCCAGCTGACCAGGTCCTCAAACACTGCATTTCAGTGATTCTAAGAAGTACCATTGACTTTTGGGGGCGCCTGGGTGGCTCAGTCTGTTGAGCGTCTGACTTCAGCTCAGGTCATGATCTCACCATCCATGAGTTCGAGCCCCATGTGCTGACAGCTCAGAGCCTGGAGCATGCTTCGGATTCCGTGTCTCCCTCTCTCTCTGCCCCTCACCTGCTCATGCTCTGTCTCTCTCTGTCTCAAAAAAAAAAAAAAAAAAAAGAGGTACCATTGACTTTTGAACAACATGGGGGTTAGGGGCACCAACCCCGGGGGCCATTGAAAATCTGCATATTAAATTTCAACTCTCCAGAAACTTAACTAGTAATAGCCTACGGTTGACCAGAAGCCTTACAGACAACAGAGTCAGTTAAGACATATTTTGTATGTGGTATGTATTACATCCTGTATTCTTACAATAAAGTAGGCTAGAGCAAAGAAAATGTTAAGAAAATCTAGGGAAGAGAAAATACTTTTACGGTACTGTGCTGTATTTATCAAAAAAAAAAAATCCTCATGTAAGTGGACCCACGCTTACCTGTGTTGTTCAAGAGTCTCCTGTATTTTTTTTTTCACATTTTAACATTTCTGAAATCGGGATTTGTTTCTCAATAAGCTGCATCTGATAGTTAAAATTGGCGGTGATTTTTCTTTCTTGGTGGCGGATAAAGTCATGGTTCCTCTTACAGCCTGTAGTGGCTACTTTGTCCCCGTTCCAGGATTCTGCTGCTTCGGCTCAAAGCTCAAGGGAATCTTGCAAGAAGGGCAGGGGTGACAAGGCTGTGGGGGAACAGGAGGCCCTTTCCTGGAAAGTTGGTGTGAATCACGTGAGGGAAATGGACTCCTGAGTGAGTGCACTAAGAGGCACTGGTGATGTAAAGTACCATGAATCCCTTTGTGAATCAGAACGTCCTCTTGGGTGGTAAAAATCAGCCCACCCATACCAAATTATGTACAATCTTCCTTTGATATTTTTTCTTTTTTTTTAATTCCAAAAGAGCACACAATTGCACTGTAACCCGAACCAAAGATTACTCTTTTAAAATCAGTATTTGCCCTAAACCCAATTAAGCCAAGATATGCCCCCCTGCCTTCCTGGACAACCTGGAAGACAACCTGAGAAAGGCTCCTCTGATCAGCTCAGCTACTGTAGGAGCCCCTGCATGATCCCAGGACATCACCACCAGACACCCGCACGTGGGATGATACACTAGAGCGGAACTAGAACCCTGGAAGGGTAGAGGAATACCACTCACCTCTAACTGAGCACACGCTTCCTGCCAGGCATTGAGCACCCAGAGATGCTTGACATGCATTATTTCGTTGAACCCCCCTCAGCAACCCCTAAAAGGGGAATAATGTTATTTCCATGTTCCGGATGACAGAGCTGCGCGGTTCAGTAACTTGCTTAAGGTTGCATCGTAGGGGAAGAGCAGGGCTCAGCTTTGAGCCCAGATCTATCTGTGGAGAGAAAACCAGACTGGAAGCCCAGAGGCCTGGAGTCTAGTCCTAACTGTGCCATGAGATCTCGGACCATTTTCTTCCATGCCTGGGCCTCAGGTTTCCCATGCATGGGTTAGATGCCCTCAGAGGGCCTCCAGCGTCAACAGCCCCGACATCCCTGCCTGTGTCACTCAAGTCCACTGGTATCACCTGGAGGTGTGGCCAACAGCAGTTTTGCACCCACTCCCTGCTCCTCCAGTGGCTGACTCCCTCCCTTCACACCAGCTGGCATGGGGTGCTGCCAAGATAAATTGTGACAAGGACTTGTGAGACAAACCCCCCTCCTCCCTCCCCAGGTCCGGGGGGCAGAACCTGGGTTCCTGCTAGTGAGAAGCAGGAGTGGGGTAAATAGCATTCCTAAAACTTCAGAAGAGGGGTTCTGGGCATACTTTTTGGTCGTGCCCCTTTGTCAACCCACACACGGGGTGATCACCTTGTTACCCTACCCAAAACTCTCAAATACCTGCACTTCCCACAACTTGCAAGAACTCAACCCTTAAGAATGGCTTCTGATGGTTGACCAACATGTACCATACACCAGCCAAACACTCAGCGGTCTTTGATGCCTGCGTCGTGCATTTGAACCCATTGTTCCCTCTGCCCAGCACCCCGTCCTTGTCTTATCTACCTGGCAAAGGCCTATTCACACTTCCAGATACAGCTCAAAGATCACCGTCTTTAAGAAGACTTTCTCTGTCCCATCCTCTGACCCCCAAGAAGAAGCTAGTTGCTCCATTCAACACTCTGTACATTCATTTATTCCTTCAACAAATATTCACTGAGCACCTCTTGTGTGCTAGGTAAATGAAGATGAGCAAGACCCACTCCCAGCCTTGGAGCACTGACAGAATGAGGTGGGTTTCTTGGCAATTTTGTCACACTCCTATGAGACACAGAACTCTCTGTGGGACTTGACTTCCCCTGGTGCATCACTGCTCCTTACACCTGCCTTTTAAGAACTGACTTCTTCAGCCTCCATCAGGCCTTGTCCCACCGCAGACGGGGAGCTCCCCAAGATTCTATACCATCAGTGCCTTGCTTATGAATGAGCTCAGTAAATGTGCATTGTTCAAAGAATGAGTGCACTCTCGTGCCCAAATCTGTACCCTCTGCTCAAATAGCACTCAAGTGCTGTACTCTAATGCTCTCCCTGACTCACCCCTCCCACCCCTGCCAAAACTCCCATGCAAATGTGCCCTGAGGGTTCTTCTCCCTGAGGCTAAGCCAGCCTGTGATAGATGATATCTGTAGCATTCTGGCAATATACTCACAGACCCTAATTAAATGGACAGCTCATGAAATGGGTCAGGTAGAGACCATCTGTGTACATGAGAGTGGATGCAACAGATGAGAGGGACGGGACAGAGCTCTGGAATTTGGGGAGAATCACATGAGTGAGCGAATAGATGTGCAAATGCAAAGCTAGGACTTCCGTGTGGTAAGAGCCCGAGACTAACTGTCTTCAATGTTGACATCACCAGTCAGACTCTTTGCCCTAATTTAAGGTGATTGCTAATCCTGATGGAACTCTCAGTCATGATTTGATATCAGAAGATTTTTATCATATCCTGTCCCGGCCTCAAAGTGCCTGGTGGTAACTTTTGTTTTCTAAATATTCAAATATTTATTCAGCCATTTTGCCTGTACCTCTTGGTAGGTCTGAGAATGAATCCGAAGATCCTGGGCAGTCGGGTGGCCATCAGCCCCACTGTTCAGAAAATTTCCTGGAAAACTTGGTCCTGGATTTATATGTCAAGGTTTCGGAAATGCCTTGGGGAGCCAGGGTTGAAAATCACTGGCCAGAGGTATCCTGTTCTCACCAAGAACCCCTTCCACTACCACTCGTTAGCCCCTGGGAACGAGAAGGGTTCCAATCCCAAAACCTAGACTCTGTGTTGGTTCCTCACTTGGGGTGTATCCAGAGTACCACGAGTAGCCCATCAGCACACCATACCGTACATAAAGCAGCTGCCTGCTAGCCTGTTTGAGGCTGTAAATAAAGGTATATACAAATGTTTGGGTCCTGCTGGGCCCAATTAGGTCATTGGCAGGATGTGTGGGCCCAGCTGGCTCCTGCAGAAGCTTAAGCCTTTGCCTTTAATGTAGGTTGGCCACACTTCCAACATTTGGAGGGAATCCTACCATGGCTCACAATAAGAAACAGTCCCCCTACCCTACCCCCAAGTAAACAGTCTCAGCTGTTGGGCAGGGTGCCCCCGTCTGCTCTTAACAGCTCCTCTCAAGCTTCCAAATACAACTTCCTAAGTGACTTTCAAAAGAGAAGACTCATTTGTCAATCTGACAGGCAGACCCGTGGCCTGTAGTATCTGCTTAACGGTTCCCATTAGAAATGGAGGCTTGCCCACTTGGTCTTTTCAAGGCAGAAGAGAGAACTTGTTATACACGCCTTCAGCAACTTCCAAACTGCCAAAGCTGGAGCCACAGGAATATGGCAGCATCCGATTCTGCTCCAGAAAACACCAGGGAGGCACCGGGAGGTGAGAGAGCCTGCTGTGTGGCCATTCTCTCCATGATTAATAGGGTACCTTGTTTCCCATAAATAGATAAAAATAAGAACCAACTAAGCATTTACTAGCTAGCTACTTAACTGCTTGTTACCACTTAGCCTCTAAAACAGAAAGTCCTCCAGATCCCCACATGGTTTTTCCAATAGGTTTTCACCATTTTTTCCTACATGATATGAGGGCTTGCTTTTATCAAGGTGGAGGTGATGGCAGGGGGTGGAGGAGGGAGGAGAAGCCTTGTTGATTGGCTAGGATGAACGAATATCTAAGCCCTGTTGGGGGAATCCCAAGATGAGTCCACAAAAAGAGGCTCAAGTCTTGTAAGAAGATGAAATCACTCTACCCTGCCTCCCCTCTATCTTGGCGCCTCTCCCTCTCCTCCCTTCTCTAACAAAGAGACTCCAAAACATTCTGGACACCTGTCTATCCTTTTTCACCTCCATTATACTTCCCAGCCCACCTCTGGTGCTCCATCAAAACTGTTCTTCATCGAGGTGACCTATGAAATCTTTGTGGCCAAAGTCCATCTTTGTTGATAGGGATACTCCTCACTCCTCAGTTGTTACCCTACCTGGTTTCTCAGTGGCAAGTGAGCTGTGGACCATGCCCGCCTGAGACACTTGTCCCTCTGGTCTGGCTTCTTTCTTAGTCCTCTCCATGAGCAGTTCTTTCTCTGTTCACACCTTCCATGATTCCCCAAGACGCTGTTTCTGTCCTCTCCCAACCTGTAGTCTCCTTGAATGCACTTGCCCTTGACCATGACTCTCAGAGGCTACTCCCAACCAAGACACTGCTGAACCCCTCCCAGCATCTCAAATCCCATGAGCTCATGAGTCCCATGAGCATCTCAAATCAACAGTCTAACTCATCCTCTTCCCCACCCCATACATGCACCCCAACACTGCTGATCCCCCAACCCTATAAGTGGTCTGAGTACAAATATGCATTCACTAGAGAGTGACCTTGTGCCTCCTTCTTCTCATCTGGAAAATGGGAATGACAGTTCCTATCTCAGAGGCTAACTAGAAGACTGAGTGAATGCCTTCATGTAGAAGGCATACAGTAAGTGCTCAGTGGATGCTAGCTATTATTATCTCCCACCCCAAACACTTCTTTAATTCAGTCTTTTGTGATTCCCTACCTAGCCAAGAACAACAGCTGCCTCAGTGGTATCCCTGCTGCCCATCCAGTCCCTCTGCAATCCATTCTCTGCATCAACATACTCTTTGTAAAATACAAATCTGAGCATCTTCTGTCCTCATTGCTGGATGAAGCCCAGGAGTCTCCCCATGGCCCTTTCTGCTCTGGCCCCTACCTGCTTTTTCAGCAGCACCCCTCGGCTCCCTAGCCTCCCACATAATGCTCCAGCTACCCCAAACTGTGGGTGGCTATTCCCAAGCATCACATGTTCTCCCCGCTCTCTCCCTGCCAGCAACACCCTTCCCACCCTTTCCTTACCTGACCCTTATGCGTCCTTCAAGATTCAGCTCAAATGTTACCTCCTCCAGAAGGCCATCCTGGAGTATTCTGTGTGAATCTCTAGCATAAAATTTACACATTATAATCATCTGTTTACTTATCTTTCTCCCCTACCAGATTGTGAGCTCTTTGAAAATACGCTTCTCTTCGTTCTGTTCTTTATATTTCAGTATTTTGCATGGTGCCTTACATATAGATGATGCTTGATAAATTGTATTGAATGGAATGAATGAATAAATGGATGCATGAAAGAGAGAGAAAGAGCCTACTTTATCATGCGTCTCTCCTGCTTGATACCTATGAATGTCTTTCCAGGGACATAATAAAGTCCAAGTTCCACATCGTGGCTCCAGCTATCGCCTTACCAATGATCACCCCACTGCTCTCTGGCAGCCACCCTCTGATCCACACACTGCCCCTCACAGGCCTTGAAACTTCCAGCCCCACTTCTGGCTCACTTCCTGCTGAGTCGCTCATTTACTGAACATGTGCTGTGTGTCTCACACTGTGTTAGGCAGTGAAAAGGACTGACCTAATTCTTCTCAGATAGAAGAATCTTCTTCTGTGGAGCATCTGGGTGTCTGAGTCAGTTAAGCGTCTGACTCTTGATTTCACCTCAGGTCATGATCTCGTGGTTCGTGAGTTCGAGCCCTGCATCGGGCTCTGCACTGACAGTATGGACCCTGCTTGGGATTCTCTCCCTTTCCCTGCCACTCCCCTTCTCACTCTCTCTCCCTCTCAAAAATAAATAAATAAATTTAAAAATTAAAAAAAAATCTTCCTCTAGCAAGAGAGGCAGACACTCAAATAATCCATCATAGATTAAAAGTTATATGTGACTGTGTAACATGCCCCCAATATACTATAAGCTTCTTAAAGGAAAATATCAGCTCTTATAATTCCTAGATGGAAGGATGGATGGATGGATGGATGGAATATTGTAGAATGATCTCTGAGGTCCCCCTTCAGTAATTTACAGTCCATTTACGCTCTGGTTAGCCTTCAGATTTGATGTAACTAAATTAAACTGCCTTTAACACTAGGAACTAAAGAAAGAAAAAGTCCCCTACTGAGTGCATGGAAAAAGGAGATTAGCTGGAAATGGCACTGACATGGCAGCCCCGTTGGAGTCCAAAGTCTAGACCTTGTATGGTACCCATCCATCAGGGCAGAGCTAGCTGCGACCCTCGCTGCACTGACATCAGATGCTAGTAACTTACTCTCAATGGCTTACTTCCTCCTTGGACCCAGGCAGAGGAAAGGAGGCTCCAATGTCTACTGACTCACCCACTTTATCTTACTCAGGAGACAAGTTAATAAATCAGAATACTCTTTGGTTGGGTCCTGCTACCCAGCATACCATGTTATCTTTTGATTCACAAGCAGCTTGCTATCTGAGCTCTGAACAGTGTCGCCTTGGTTTCTGATTTTTTTTTTTTTAATGAGGGGCAAAAAAAAAAAAGAAAAGTCTGTAGAGGACACTTCCATACACAGGCTGAAAGCCATTTCATCTTTTTCTTGCCAACTGGGGAGGTTAGATAATCACAAACAAATCTTTTAGAAATATCAACCATAATGAAGGAAGGAAGAAAGGAATGCAAATAGCCCTGCTGACCTGCACAGCCCTTGGACAGAGGCAGGGGAAGAGAGGCTTGGAAAAGACAGCTCCACCCTATTATTCCCCTCCTCCTTCACTCTTGAAAAAAGAACTGTTGCCCGGGGATAAAGACATCCCTGCGTTTGTTTATGTTGTGACAAAAGGACTGGACAGCCCCAGGAATCATTCACTGTAGACTAATAAATCTTAGTGCTGGTCTGTTAGACTCTTCTATCCCCAAAGCATCTCTGGTCCCTCCCCTGCTGAGATCTCTCCCTCTCTTTTTGAACATTTAAAACAGTTTAACAGCCAGGTGGCTATTAATATAATATAATATAATATAATATAATACAATACAATACAATATGTATAAATCTACCTAGCAACACAAGGTATTTGCATGTCTTGCTCCATCCAATGAGAGCATGCCCTTTGAGGGTCAGGGCTCCAAAACAACTAGCCCAGAACCCAACGTTGTAAATCAGTGAATGAATGAAGGAGTTTGCAGACTGAATCAATATTGGTTAATGGATTGCTCCAAACCCTGCAGCACATCTTGTTGTGGAAAACAAGAATCATTTCAAAACGAGAGTCATCAGTCCTTGATTAATTGGTCTATGTTTTGAGATTGCACTTGGAGTCCTTAGAATGGGGCCTTTGGCACAATTGGGTAACAAAGGACAGGAAGATGGCGTTTGGCCAAGGTCTGTAGGAGAGCCCAGGGGACTGCAAAAGGAACAGGCAGAAAGGGAGACGCCAGCAAAGAAGCCACCCATCCCTACGGAGGGCAGACCAGGCAGCTGTTGAGAGAGTAAACTGGTAGAGCCTTTGGACGGGGAGGTGGGTGGGGACTTGGAGGGATCCATCCGAATAAAAAAGCACCCATCCCCCTTCACCTAGCAATTTCGTCCTACAGAAATACTTACAAATGTACCCCCAAGAAGCATGGCTAAAGATCTTTTCTGCAGAGCTGTGTGTGACAGCAAATAATTGGAAACAGCTTCTGTTTCCAAATGGAAACAAATTCTGTTATAAATGTTCATCAACAGGAGGATGATTCCATTGAGGAGGGCAAACGCATGTGCCTTCCCCCACCTCCCTGCAACAGTTAAAGCGGGTAAGAAAGACCTGGAGGTCCCTTGGGGAAAATTTCTAAGACATATTGGTAAGTGAGAAAAGCAAGTTACAGAACAATACAAGCAGTTTGGTCACATTTGTAGGAAAAGTACTCACATGCTAAACGAAACTCTGTATTTATAAATGCACACGTATGCAAATAGCACGCAGAGAAATTCTGGCAAGATGCCTACTATACTGAGAGCTGCTCGGGGGAAGGCAGCCCATTTGGGTGTGCAAGATTTTTCACTCTTTCTGGAGCCCTGGAATATTTGTAACAACGGTGCATTTGTGTATTCTTGAATTCGTTGTGCAGTTTTTTAAGGATGTGCATAATGCAGCTATACATAAACATGCTTTATTGTTTGGACCCAGCCTCTAACAGACAGGCTCATATAAAGGGGGATGGGGGTTACTCCTTCCAGCCAGACACGGCCTCCTCTCCAGGCTGGTCCTGTAATACCTTCCCAGTGGACAGCCTCTGTTCCCAGCACATGCAGAAGCCACGGGGAAAGGCCTGCAGTTCTGAAGTTTCCCTTTTAGAAAAAAAATTTTCTTAATATTGTAAAGATTTTTATCTATTTTTGAAGTGAGTTTAAAAGGAAAAAACACCCACCCCCTACACCCAGGTCCGACAAGAGTGCGCAGTTCCCAAAGATCATTAAAGAGCGTGTGCCCAGAACACATCCGCCCTCCATCCAGCGGAATAGATTTAATTAGCTCAGTGATTGGATTGGGCTGATTAAGTTAGATGAGACTGAAGGCTGTCCTTAAGCATTCCATAGCTCCTAAAATTCACACTTGCCTCTCTCTACCGCAGTGTCCTCAGGCCCGGGACATCCCTGCTTGACAACTTCTTCCCACCCACTCTAAGACAATGGGTCCTTTAATTCCCCGTGGGTCTCTTCTGGGACTGAGACTTATCCTGTGCAGGCCCCAGCGCCTGTCCCAGGGACCAGTCTGTAATAGGGGCTCAGTCAGGGTTTATTGCATTGAATTGAACAGATCTGAGCCCCCCCACCCCGCGCCAAGCCTCCCCCAAAAGGCCTAAAGGAAGGCAACAGCAGGAGCAGATGGGCCAGGGTAGGATAGCTCCCAGCAATCCCCAGAGTGGTCAGGCTGTCCCTGATGCCAAGCCCCAGATGAGCCCAATCAGCAAGGCCGCTGCTTCTGAGACACAAAGAGGGAAGGATGGCAGGAGACACTGTGGTGTTCAGTGACAGCAGATGGAGAACGGGAGCTTCAGCTTAACCACACAGAGACCCTCAGTCAGAAGGAGCACACGCAGGGACTCCTCCCTCTCTGAGGATACGCAGCCTTGGAAGAGACATCAGGGTGTTGGCAAGTCTTTCCAGAAATCATAACTGATATTTATGGAGGCCAGCACCTTTCTAAAGGTGTCATATCTATTATCTTAGGCATGACTCTCAACTCTGATAAGGTAGAAGTAACAGGAAACCATTTTACAGGAAAGCAGACTGGAGCACAGAGAAGTTGTGAAACTTGCCCAAGGATGCATAGCTAGGAGGTGGGTCAGCCTGGAATTGGGGTCAGCTTGACACCAAAGCCTTGGACCCCAACCATTTGGAAATGCCGCCTTCAGTTGCCCCGGGGCGTTCTGCTTCTATTCTGGCCAAGAGAACAGGACAGTCTCTAAGGAACTTAGGGAGAAACCAAGACATAGAAGGAGGCCTCCCCCTGGGCAGGTGCTGTGAAAAGACCCAGGTGCAGGGGAAGCAAGTCCAGCTCCAGAAATGGAAAGTACTAGAATGCCTAGGGAGAGGCGAGAAGGCCATGCAGACGAGGTCAGCACAGGCACAGCACTTCCAGAATGGATGAGAGAGGGGCCCAGCCGATGGCAGCTGCTATCATGGGTCCTGGGGGCGTGCTTCTGTTTGGGCTTTTCCAAGAAGATCTTAATCCATGCTTCCTGGAGAAAATTGCTGGGGGATGGAACATAGTAAAACAAGAACCCATAGAAGCCCCACTTAGAGGAAGGAATGGCTATGCTTTTGGCACCTTTCCTCGCAGTTTTCTGTCTGTATGCTTTCTTGTTTCTTTCTGCTTAGTTAGGGCTCTGCGGCTGGCAAAGAGCAGATCGCCTTAGAGGCTCGTTCAAAGAAAGGGCTGTGGTGGCTGAAGGCTGCACACAGACACGCACGGCAGACACAGCACAGAACCCAGGAGCTGCTTCCTCTCCTTCCTCCACTTCTGTGACTCTCTCCTCCCCCCTCTCCTCTCTTCTCCCCCTACCCCTCCTTCTCTTTCTCCCCTTCCCTCTCTTTCCCTCTCTCCTCCCCTCTCCCCTTTCTTCTCCCCCTCCCCCTCTCTCTCCCTTCTCCCCGTTTCTTCCTCCCTTCTCTCCCACTCTTCCTCTCCTCTCCCCCTTCTCTTCCTCTCCCTCTTCTCTCCCTCTCCTCCTCTTTCTCCTCCTCTCCCTCCCTCTCTCCCTCCCCCTCTCCCTCTCCCTCTTCCTCCCTCTCCCTCTTTCCCTTTCTCCCTCCCCCTTCCCTGCCTCTCCCCCTCTCTCCCTCTCCCTGTCCTCTTCTCTCCCCCTCACCCTCCATCTCTCTCTCCCTCTTTCCTTCCCTCCCTTCCCCTTTCTCCCACCCCCTCTCTCCCTCTCCCTTCCCTTCCCTCCCTCTCCCTCTCTGTCTGTGTCACTCCTTTCTTCTTCTCTCTTTTCAGAGGCCACAAATGAATGATGTCTTTGTGTGTGTGTGTGTGTGTGTGTGTGTCTGTCTGTCTCTCTCTCTCTCTCTCTGTCATCATTCATGTTTTTTCTCTCCTTTCAGAGGCCACCAGTGATGTCTCTGCATCTCCCCATTCTCTCTCTGCTGACAGGCCCCCAACCCTGCTTGCAAACTTGCACTTGGTTTTGCCTCCTTGTAACCCCTGCTTGCACAAAGCCCAGGGTGGCTGGGCCCTCTCAGTAGAGCATTGGGTGAGGCAAGTTCCAACAATCACCTCTCATCCAGCATTCACTGGACTCTGATGCTGTTTACTCCTTCCGCCCCTCCTCCTCATATCCCACAAGCATCTCCTGTCATGAGGAGATGTCTGTAACATCGTCAGAGCGTCCTATCACAGTTCAGCAGGTGCAGCTACCAAAGCCTCCATCCTCCCCAGTTCTTAGACTCTCAGGACCACTGTCACACCGGTGACCTGTGGGAGCACCATGTGCCAGCTACTTTATCCAAGCTGGCTGAACCACCTTGTAAGATAAGCTTCCTGGTGCCCATTTCACAGATGGGTAAACTAAGGCTTAGTGGTAGAGAGATGCAGTTGAAAGCAGACCTTTGAGCTTCTTTCTTACTTCCCCACTCTGTGTCTGAGCTCACAGGCTTCCAAAGGGGCCAGAGCCTTTGACCACTCCTTGTGGGCAGAATTCCTGCTCACCGAGAGGAAATGAGACCCTCAATTAAAGAGAATTCATTTCAGACCTCCACATCCCTTCCTAATGCCAGCTTCCTTTGAATAAGACTGATGTTGCTTTACTTTACAAGCTCTTAAGAAGCCACTTAATGGTAGCAACCTACTTCCTGATAGAGAGCAAACATTGCTATTATGGCTATTCCCCTAGGCTTATCCATACCTTCAATATTCCTAACAGAAATAAGGATGAGTCACTGTTGAGATTTTCCAAGGAAACACATTCCTATTTTGTCCACACACCATAGCAACAGCCAAAAACCACAGGAATGCACTGTACACACCATGCATCTAGGCAGCACAGGGGCCCGCCTGGGGCTGCACTGCTTTCCCTCGTGGTTTTGAGCAGGGAACTGGATTATTCATCCTCTTCCCAGTGGGGAAACGCATGTGTCATTACAGATTCGGCAGGAAAGCTGAGATCCCTGCCTGCAGCCTTGCCATGAGGGAGAGGAGCAGCAGAAGTACCAGCCCAGCGCAGAGGACAGAGGCCTTGATCCTTGTCCTGACTCGGCCATTCCTTCTTAACATAGCCATGGGCAGCATGCTGTCCCTCTCTGGGCCTCAGCCTCTACCTGTCAAGTGAGCGAACCATGTCTATTTATCTCATTCGGCTCTTGCAAGAGTCAGATTTGATCATCACCGGGCAAGTGCTTCAACTGTGAAGTGACTACATCACTCTTTTCTAGATGGAGAAGGGATGGCACGTAGTAGAGTCACGCACACCTGATTCGAATCTGCTTTTTACCTGGGAAAAAGCATTCACCCCCTGGCACTGAGATGGCATGTGGTGGTGGGTTTTACCTCTCATCCAAAACAACTGGGAAAAAAACAAAAAACAAAAAATATATATGAACCACAGCTTTCAAGGGTCCTAATGTTAGACAGCGAAGAACTGTGATCCCAGAGAGATGGGAAACAAAACAGTGAGCTCTCTGACTGTCCCAGCTTACATCCTTCAGAGTCTCTAGGCCACAGTGTATGGAGGGGTCCAGGCGGAGCCCCCACGGACTCCCTGACTTGAGGACATGCTGAGTCCAGGAAGGCCAAGGCAACTAGGGTTCACAGGACAGAGTGCCAATGAGGAGAGGACCACACCCAGAGAGAAGTCCAAAGATCTACAGAGGGTTCCCCTCAGAATCCGAGCTCCTTATGGGATGTGCATATGAGGAAACTGCCCAAGGCCATGGAAAGAAGGAGCTGAGAGGCCTCAGGGGAACAGTGTACAGCACTCATACAAAGCTGGGGATGCTGCCTCTCCCTGCCGGCCAACCTGGAAACCCTCGTAATTCACAGCACATTGTGGGGAGTAGCCGAAAAGGTCTTGCATCAGTAGTGGCAGATAATTATCTCTAGACTAAAAGCTGCTCTACGTCCACCTAATAAATCCTAAAGCAAAGTCCAAAAGGGTCAAACTATTTCCAAGTAACTTAATTGTGTCCCAGAGCAAAGCTCGAGAAAATTTATAGAAATACAAAAATATCTGACAGCCAACACAACGAAATTCACAATGTCTGACACTCAATCAAATATTACCGGGCATGCAAAGGCAGGAAAATACAACCTATAATAAGAAAAATGATCAATCCATTAAAACCAACCCAGAACTAACACATGTGAGAAATAGCCAGCAAGAACATTAAAACAGTTATAACTAAATCCCATATGTTCAAAGTATGGACATGAAATATATTTTAAAAAAACCCAAATTGAACTTCTAGAGATAAAATCTACAAAGTCTGAAATGAAAAATATGTTGGAAGGGATTAACAGCAAGTTAAACATTGCAGAGGAAAAGATTAGTTAACTGGAAGAAATAGTAATGAAACAGAGAGAACAAAGAATTTCTGAAATGGAGAGTATCAGTGAGCCATGGGACAACTTTCAAGTGGCCTCACATATGTGTATTTGGAGTTTTTGAAGAGAGGGGAGGAGTGGAAAAAATCTTTGAGCAAATGATGGCCACGTCTTTTCCAAATTTGATGAAAACTATAAAACCACAGATCTGACCAACTCAACGAATCCCAGTGCCAAGAAACATGAAGAAAACTACACCAAAATCACTCAAAATCAGTGATAAGATAAAATCTTCAGAGCATCTGGAGAAAAGTAACTCATTACATACAGAGAAACAAAGATAAAGATGACAGTAGATTCTCATCAGCAACAAATCTATGTGAGAGGACAGTGAGGCACATCCTCACATCCTGAAAGAAGAAAAAACTGTCAATCAAGAATTGTATACCCAGTGAAAATATCCTCCAAAAAATAAAAATTTTTTCAGACATGTAAAAGCCAAAGCTCCAGTGGATCCATCAGCAGACCTGTATTGCAAGAGATAATAAAGAAAGTCCTTTAGGCAAAAGGAAAATGACACCAGATGGAAATATAAATCCACGCAAAAGGAATGAAGACCATCAGAAATGATAACTACACTGGTAAATATATGATTGCTTCCTTATTATTTAAATTTATTTAAAAGATAACTGACTGCTTAAATAATAAGAATGTAGTATGTTTTTTATAACATGTGTAGAAGTAAAATGAATGCCTGCAATCACATAAAAGCTAAGAGAGGAGAAATGGAAGATTACTTACAAGGTCCCTAACTACATATGAAGTGTTATATGCCTTGAAGGTAAATAGTGGTAAGTTAAAGATGTACACTATAAACCCTACAGCAACTACTAAAATATCAAAACAAAAAGTTATAGCTAACAATCCAACCAAGGATATAAACAGAATCACAAAATATATTTAATGAGCCTAATAGAAGGCAGAAAATGAGGGAAAAGGGAAAAGAGAAAAAATGGGGCCAAAGGAACACATATAGTAAGATGATAGACTTAAATCTAACATGTCAATAATTGGTTTAAGCACCACAATTAAAAGGTAGTTTGTCAGACTGACTAAAAAAGCAAGTCCCAGCTATATACTGGTCACAAAAAAATTTTTAACTATAAAGGTACAAACAGAAGAAAGGGATATAAACATATATACCATACTCACACTAATCAAAAGAAAGTTGAAATTGCCATACTAATATCAGACAAAGTAGATTTCAGAGCCAATAATATCATCAGGGATAAAGAAGGTCATTTCATAATGGTGAAAGTGTCAATTCCTCAAAAAGACATAACAATCCTAAATATGTATGCAACTAATGGAAAACTTCATAAATACATAAAGTAAAAACTGATAGAACCACAAAGAAAAATATACAAGTCCACAATTATAGTTGGGGATTTCAAAAGCCCTTTCAATAATTAATGAGATGACTAGATAGAAAACCGGCAAGGGTGTAGAAGATTTGACAGCGTTCTAAACCAAGTTAACTTAATGGACATTTATGCAGCACTCCCAGAAAAAATGGCAAAAGTACACACAGAACATTTGCCAAGATAGACCACATTCTGGGCCATAAAACAAATTTCAATAACGTTAAAAGGATTCAAGTCATACAAAGTATGTTCTTTGATCACAATGGAATTAAATTAGAAATCAATAACGAAAGATACATGAAAAAAAAATCCAAATACTTAGAAGCTAAATAATACACTTCTAAATAATCCATGAGTAAAAGAAGTCAAAAGGGAAATTAGAAAGTATTTTGAACTGAATAAAAATGAAAGTTAACATGTAAAAATTTGTGGATGCCAGTAGAGCAGCACTAAAAAGGAAATTTATAGAATTAAATGCCTATATTAGAAAAAGAAGAAAAGTCTCAAATCAATAACCTCAGCTTCTATGTTTAGAAACCAGAAAAAGAAGAGCAAATTAAACCAAAAGTAAGCACAAGAAAGGATATAATTAGGATCATAATAGATACCAATGAAATATAAAAATAAAGAAAAACAATGAAGCCAAAAGATGAGTTTTTTGAGAAGATTAATAAAATGGATAAACTTCTAGCCAGAATGATCAGAAACAATGAGAAAAAACACAAGGTAAGAAAATTAGGAAGGAGAGAGGTGACATCAGTACAGACTCTATAGATAGAAAAAGGGTAATAAGAGAAAATTAATAATTTTATGCCAATAAATTCAACAATTTAGGGCTTCATGCAGGGTTGCAATGGCTCAAATTCACTCTTACTTTCTGTAGCCTCTAGGGCCTGCATCTAGGGTGACCAACTATCCTGGTTTGCCTGGAATAAGGGATCTCCTGGGAGATGGGACTTTCAATGCTAAAACTAGAACAGTTGGTCATCCTAAGTGGCATCCCTCTTGTAATTCCACTCTTCCCTCTTTTCTCTTCCCAGTCGGTCACCCAGAAGCCACAACTGCCCACAGGGGGATGTCACCTACCAGGCTTGACCCTGTCCTTGTGCTCTCTGGGTCACCTAAGTGGGCAAGGGTCTTTGCTTGACCTCCTCTCCATGCTGGCCCTGCAGGTCAAAGGCACAGTCTTGTGGGGGCTTTCTGGGACCATGCTACAAATACCCCTAATTAATCAGCCCTTGCTTTGGGCCCAGGCTGCTCTGCAGGGGTTGCTAGGTTCTGGAAAACAGCTCCTTGGGAGGCATTAAAGAAGTGACTCCCAATTTCCAGAATTGGAAGTGGCTTTGAAGGTATTATTGGTCTTGTCCTGGCCCACCTCCATCCCCTCCCTCATTAACCATTGAGCCTGAGGGATGACCTCCTTTCTTTTAAAGCTTTTCAGTGTTTCTGCCTCTCTCTGCCCTATCTGAGACCACTGAGGCACTCTGGAAAGTCAGACTTTATAGCCATCCCTGAGCCTATACCACCCTCACTCAAGCACCCTCCATGGCTCGCTATTGTCTAAAGAATAAAATATGGTTTCATGATGCCAAAGTTCAAGGTCTCGTATGATCCAGGTCCATACTTCAGGCAATGCTCTGTGCCCTGTAGGTTTCTGACTCTGACCTTTGCTTTATTTCTATTTCTCAGAATTCCATCTCCTCTAGCTCCTCAAGTACAAATCCAACACTTCTCTTTGTGCTCACCTTAAATGCCACCTCCTCCAGGAAATCTTCTCAGATGCCCACAGCTGGAAGTGTGGTCTTTTTCTCTGAATCAACTTTGTCTGTGATTCTTGGCACTCTGTGCCATGTGTGGGAGTTATTCATGCACAGAAGTTCTCTTCACTCCTAGGTTCTAATTGGTACTTGACAGCAGCTTCCCCATCGCCCAACCCTTGCCTAGGACTAGCCGAGCCATGACCTGGCCCCATAATCTACCCTCAAGAATTCTGTTTCAGCCATCATAAATGGCTTGTCAGTCCCCCCATGGAGCTGTACTTTCTCACTTAAGATTCTAGGCTTTTGCCCATGCTATTCCCCACCTGCCATTCTCTTCCCCAGAGCTGCGTGGGAACTCAGCCATTGATTTGCAACCTCAAGTTTCCTTCCCAGGCTCCCACCCAGTGCCATGGAGCACTTGCTACCCTGCACTCTCCTATCTTTGCGTCTCTGTCCCCCCAGTACACTGGTGGCACCTTTCATATGCCCCATCTTCATGTCCCTGATGCCCATCAGAGGACCTGGCCACCCAGGGAGCACCAGCAAATATTTATTGAGCAAATGATTGTGCTGATGACAGGAAGCTCACCACCTCCAAAAGCCTGTCCCAATTTACTTCATCCTGAGCCAACAGCTGGTTCATGTTGCCATGTGACCTTGGAAAGTCACTTTCTCTCTCTGGATCTTCAGTTTGTGCATCTGTAAAATGAGGGAGTTGGATCTGATAGAAAAGGAAGGTACTGCCAGTTTCCCCCTTTTCCAATCCCAGTTCGATGACATTAAGTTTTTAACCTAAAATTTTCAATATTGTTTGTCTGGCCTCCTTAAGTGGCCCATGAGGGTATCCTTCACCTCCAGCCTGAGCCCAGCACCAGGCTGGGTGCCCCCAGAGCCCCAGTGACCACCAGTTGAATAAGTATCAGACCACTCAGGGGTCCAGGATCTCTCCTACTGCAAGCAGGGTGAGAATCCATGCAACATGCATGCCAGAGACAGCCATTGTCCCCCAGGTACCGCCTGGATGTGTCCAGTGATCCTTTCTAACCCTCCTGGCTCACTCATAAGCTCCCAACTCAAGATGTTCTTTACTGCCCCTGAGCAATAAAGCCATCGCCTTTCTGAGAGAGAAGGCCATCAGCTCCCATAGTGAAAAGATACAGCAGGCAAGTTCTCCCAGCCCTGGGGGAGATCCTGATTGGAAAGATGACCCAAGCATCCTGCTATGATGGGGAAGGTCCAGATGAAGGGAGCCCTTCTTCTGTAGGGCAGGACATGTGTGTATTCAGTGTGTGCTTTAGTGTCCCCTCAGCTCGAGATGGAGTCCCAGCTCTGCCCTTAACCACCTGCAGCATCTTGAACATGGGCCTTAATTTCTCAGGCTTCACCTGTCAAAGTGGAGTGAAAAGCCTGCCAATTTCAAAGGGCTCTTGTGAGGGTTAAATGGAATAAACAATTTTAAGATCTGATATATAGGTTACTTTTCATTTTACTTCACTTTTGATTCCCTCAATCATGTTGCCTGACTTTTCTCACATTTCCATTCCCTCGCCTTACTTTGTTATGCCGCATGAGGCTGTTAATGAAACAGAAACCAATCCCTTCACGCCATCTCTTGCACATGGTAGACATTCGTGAACACTGGATGAATGAATAACTCTCCAGTCACACCTGGGAGGAAGCATGAAATTGCCCCCGTCCTCCTTCAGGTATCATCTGAGTAGTAATAATTCATCCCATGGTTTTCAATAGATCTAGAGGTCCTACTATGTGATATTAATTTTAGTAAATTAATTTCACCCCCAAACAACCCTGCCAGTGAGCATGGTGCGGCCCCAAATGGACACCAAGAGGACTCAGTCCCAAACCGGTAAGTGACCAGGCTGTCACTCAAATCCTAGTCCTTCAAATCCACACTTTTAATCACTGCCTGCAGCACCTTGCAAAAGATTTATCATCTTTCCATCTCAGAAGTTATGCACCTACATTAATGTAAACTCAGAAAAGATAGAATAGAAAGCATAAAAGTTTAACTGCCAAAAGATATCCTGAATTTAATACTTTGGAATATTTTTTCAGACCTCTTTTTCTACACGTAGATTTCATGGTTTGGGTCTTGTGTGTGTGTGTGTGTGTGTGTGTGTGTGTGTGAATGTGTGTGTGTTTAGGCCCATAATCATACAGTATAAGGAGGTGTGTATCCCCACTTATTCTGTTGAAAGCATTTTCTCCTTCTTATATACTCTCTGTATCCATCATTGTAATATTTCCATCAAATGGCCATATTATAATTTACTTATTATCTTGCTATTGTTGAGATCTTGGGTGGCTTATCTATTTTTACTATTATAAATAATACCTTGCCAAATATCTTTGTGCACAGTTTTCAGATTATTTTCTTAAGCTAATTTTATTTCTTTCCTTAGTCTAGTTTTCTAGAAGGATGAGGTAAATCAGTCAAAGAAAATGAGCATTTATAAGGATCTTGAAAAATATAGTGCCAATGTATTTCCCCAAAGATTTTCACGTAAAAAAATAAAAATAAAAAAAATAAAGTGGGGAGTAAAAGACCAAAGGAAGATGGATAGTCCCTGGACAGCGGATAGCCACAGACAAGAGCAAACAGGGTGTGCCAGCAAAAAAGCTTCATCATGGACTGGGCCATGTCAAAGAGAACCAATAGCAAGAAGCAAAAAGATGTTTTCTTACTTCTCAGGAAGGAAAAAGAACCAAAAATAAATACTGCATGTGGATTAGTGAAATAAAGATATTTTCAATCACTCTAAAAGCACAATAAGTGTGCTTGCTTTAAAAATAACACAAGGAAATCTACCCTAACCATACAAATCTCCCAGCCTTTTCCAGTCAGCCACAGCTCTGTGCTTTGATAAGCAAGGTTTGGGTTCCAACGTTGGGTCTGTCATTGAATAGCCTTGCATCTGGTGGCCTCTCTGCACCTTGATTTACCGATCTGCCATACCTACCTCTCAGGAACTTTTATGAGGCTACATAAGCTTATGTACATGAAAATCCTTTGTAAGATTTCAATCACTTATATGACTTGCTGGTCAAAAGCTAATGTCCTATTCATTATCATTCATGGGACAAGGACCCTCATGGCTATACAGAAGGCATCCCAGCCTAGTTTCTCAATGTGTTTTCAATTTTTTACATTTATTTTTAAATGTTTGAGAGAAGGAGAGCATGAGCAGTGGAGGGGCAGAGAGAGATGGGGACAGAGAATCTGAAGCAGACTCCGTGCTGACAGCAGAGAGCCTGATGTGGGGCTCGAACTCACAAACCGTGAGATCATAACCTGAACTGAAGTCAGACGCTTAACTGACTGAACCCCTCAGTCATCCCTCGAAATGTTTTCAGTATGCCAGTATACTTTATGTAGTTCCTTTAAATTAAGCTTATATAAATTCCCAGAAGTGACAGATGCTCAAATTTTACTGGAAAACTTAAATTGTGTAAACTAAGGCACCACCTCTGTATCATGAATCTGGACACTTGCACCCTATGCCCCGTGTCCCCCATTTCCACCACCAAAAAAAATGGTGCTGGCTCTGATGCATCCTAAAGCTGAGCTGACTTAGCCACTGAGGACCTCAGAACCCCCTCCAGGACCCCCCACAACCCCGAGTCAGCCCTGGAGGCAAGACCACAGACTGGGACCATTCCATTCAGTTCAACCGAGCTAAAAAGTGGGCCCAGCTTGAAAGTGATCTTCCTTCCACTCCAGAGGGTTATCCCAGAAAAGTGTTTGGTTCCCTTGACCAGGAAACCCTTAGAAGACTCTGGGGTTTAATATTTTAAGCTTTCACACCTCTTCCACCTTGGCTTCCGGCTGTTGCCTTCACATCCACCTCCCTGGGCAGGTAGGGAAACAACAGGTGCGAAGAGCCAGGAAGGCACCTCAGGTCATCTGGTTCTTCCTTTTGATTTACAGCTGAAGGATCAGGGTGCAGAGAAGAGCTGTCACACTGCCCTTCCCATCACCCCAATACTAAGTATGAAGTTTCCTGAGCTAATCATTCTCCAACTAGAGTGTATGTCAGAAGCAGAGAGGAAGAGGTTAAGTGCACAAACTCCTAGGCCCAACCCCACACCTACTATGTTAGACTCTCTGAACATGGGGCCCAGGAATCTGCCTTTTTAGCCAGCTGCCCAGTAACACAGATGCACCCCAAAGTTGGAAAACTCCTGAATGGAAAATAGGCCCAGAAGACCCACTTGCCAATCAGTGTCTGGAGCCCTAAGTCATGCAGCTGATGGCCCTAATTTAGCTCCTCCCTGGTACTGCTTCACCCCCTTCCCACCTCCTTAAACATGCACAAAAGCACACACATTCACCGCAATGGGCCTAGTGATGGCTGGGGATGGAAGTAAGCAGGCAAGTTCAAAATCCCATGCACAATGTGACCACCAACAGATGGTCAGCAGCTTTGGGAGAAGCTCTCTGGCTTCGGAAGTAAACCGTGGGCAGCCGGAGAAGGGCTGAAAATACACCCAGTTCTTTCTGACAACAGCAACTCACCTGCTGGAAGACACCAGCTCAATGGGCTATTGCATTCCCACGGAATTTAATAGCCTGTCCTGCCCATTAATTTCTTCCAGAAGACACTCCCTAATGAGAACTACATTGATCCCTGATGAGTCATTCATTGGCCAGTAAACTTTATAAGCAGCCCAAGCCACCCAGCTCCAAACATCCAGCACATGACAGTGGGGCCATCAGGCTCTGTCATGGGGACTTCGGGAACTTAGAGTCTGCAGATAGCCCCAGACGTGGTTTCAGGGCTGGGAAATTAAACATATGAGCCCCATTAATGTGCTTATTCCCCCAGAGAAGACTGAATCCTGTCTGGGGGTGCTGGGAAGGGGTTATACATCCCTCCCTGAATGGTCAGGAGTGATGGTCAGACAAATAGCATTGCGCGTGTCCCTGTATTACTTGAGGTCCTTGTATTTCCACTTTCGGCTGGAATGTTCTTCCAAGTTCTGCTGTTAATTTCTGCTTAGATTTTCCAACATGGAGTGAACCTGTCTGTCTCTCTCTCTCCCTGTCTGTCTGGCTCTCTCTCTCTCTCTCTCTCACACACACACACACACACAGAGAGAAAGAGAGAGAGAGAGAGACAGAGAGAGAGAGAGAGAGAGAGAGAGAAAGCTGTGTACCTACTGTAGAATCTGTCACTCCCAGTAAAGGCTCAGTGGGGTAGGCTAGTTAGGGCTTTGAGTGAGGAATCCAGGAATAACCCAGAGAACTGAAGTCTAGCCCCACCTCTACAGCCCACTGTTATGACCACAGGCAAATCACTTGCCTTCCTGGACCTCAGTTTTTCCACCCTTCAAATAGGCTGGACTAGATTAATGGTTCTCAACCTAGCTGCAGGATTAGAATCCTCTAAGGGGCATTTGGGCCCCACACCAGAGCAACTGAACCCTGATCTCTGAGGTGAGCCCAGGGCATCTGTGGTTCACACCAGAACCCTTGGGGAATTCAGATGCAGGGTGTGGGTTGAAAACCCCCACCCTGGGTGATCCAGTTCCGCTATTCAATTAAGTCCACCATTTATCAAGGAAGAGACAAGGCCGAGAGAAGATGGAGTAGCTGCCTTTCTTTGGATTCCCAGGAAGAGAGGCCAAGGGCGGAAAGGCTCAAACTGTGCCATCTGGGACTCAATTTAATTTAGGAATTTCCTGAATAGAAAGAAAAGGATGTTCTGAATATAAAATCAGACAAAGAAAGCCCTGGGCTTGAAGCTTTTTAGCAGAAACATGCTGCCAAGGGACAGGAAGAGATTACTGTTCGTGGGGTGCAGCCTGGAGTCCAGGATGAGCTGGGAGCCTCGGAGGACCCCAAGTTGTCCAGCGATCACAGGGAGACCTCCCTCCTTCACCCTGGGCCTGATGATGCTCTTGGAGCACTTCCTCAGGCCTCACGGGCAAGTCCAGTTTCAGCCTTTTGCAGGCACAGACAAGTCCCTTCTCTCTGCACCTCATATGCCCCTCTGTAAAATGAGGAGGGTAAGAGTTAAATCAAATACCCTACTCCTCAACTCTATGTCACACACCGACATCTCTGAAATTAAGGGGCTCTTACAGTCAATGGCTTCTTACCATTAGCTGCAGGATACCGTCTGCCAAAGTAGTGTGCAAACTAATGGCGCATACAGCGGTGAAATATGGCAATATCTCTGGTCCCTTCCACTTCAAACATTCTAAAAATTCTGATTCCATGACTCTGTGGCCTTGGGTCCAGATCAACCCTATGGAGAAGCCCGGATTCCTGCTAGTTCTTTGTCATTCAGTGTTATCCAGGGACTAGCAGCATCAGCAGCATGAACACATCAGAAACACCAGCTGGTCAGAAGCACAGAGTCTCAGGCCCCACCTCAGGCCTGCTGAACCAGAACCTGCATTTTAACAAGAGCCCCTCATGATCCTAGGCACATTAAAGTTTAAAGTCCGTGGTGAGGGGTGCCTGGGTGGCTCAGTTGGTGAAGCATCCTTCTTCAGCTCAGCTTAGGTCATGATCTCATGGTTCATGAGTTCGAGCCCCGCGTTGGGCTCTGTGCTGACGGCTCAGAGCCTGGAGCCTGCTTCCGATTCTGTGTCTCCCTCTCCCTTTGCCCCTCCCCCGCTCGTGCTCTCTCTTTCAAAAATAAATATTTAAAAAATGTTTTAAAAACATAAATAAATATAAATAAAGAAATAAGTACAGACCATGGTGATACTTCATGCTGCCCTCCACCAAACACACATACACACACACACACACACACACACACACACATCTGTTCACCAGGAACACTCAGCCAGAGCCTCACTATAAATAACTTCCGGGAGCTCCAGTTCATTTCGCGCTTACATACCCTTCCATACGAAGCAGTTTGTTTGAAGCCTCAGATAGGAAGGCAGACTCTGTGAGGATATAGGGACATACTGTTCCTTTAAGAGCCAGAGGTGGGCAGGTGGATAATGGCAGTTTCTTAAAGAGCACAATCTCAATGGGGTCTGCATCCCTTCACTCCCTCTTCCTAACCACATGACACCTGTTGTGCCCCTCCCCTTCCTGGGCCTCACCCTGGGAAGCCTTCTCAGCCCTTACACAGAGAACCCATCACTTTGGACCCCTGACACTCACCTGGCCTAGTCCTGGCTGCTTGTCTCTGCCCCTGGACCTCGACTTTACATCTGCATTTCCCGTCTTCCTTGTGACCTGCTTATGTCCAGCCTGGAAGGACTCCAGGGCCCACATTCATTCATCCATTAACTCAGCAAGTATCTGCACACCTTGGGATCCCACAGATGTTTACCAATGGCCTCACCCCTGGGGAGCTCACAGTCTGGTGAGGCCAACCAATGTGGGAACCTCGTGATAATGTGCTAGGAGAGGCAAAGCACGGGGTACTAGTACTAAGGGTAGGAGTAGGAGTAGGGGTAGGAGTCCAGAAGAGGGGTGCTCACTGAAACTTCAAGGCCAAGGAAGGCTGCCTGGAGGAGTTGCTATTGGAGGGACTGGTAAACATTAGCTGGGTGAAAAGAGGGAGGAAAGGCCATCAGGCATCATGAACAGCCTAAGAAAAGGCGCAGAGGCAAGAACCAGCTTGTGAGCCATTCTTATTGCAGAGCATAAAGTTGGGATCAGGAAGTGGGGAGAGAAGAGGCTGGGAAACAGGCAAGGCTGGATCAAGCTGGGCCTGGCAAGCCAGGTTAAGCATTTGGACTTTCATTTTAGGAGTTGGCTCTTCCCCAATTTCTGTCATGCCGCCATGCAAAAAAAAAAATCAGTGAGAGCCTTCAGGGGTGCCTACAGTAGGTGAAGTTGGGGTCATGAAGAACCACCAGGAAGGCTCTGTTCCCAAAGCCCCTGAGGCCTTTGTGACAGATAGAAAGATATCAGATCAAGGCACATGAGTGGCTCAGTCCGTTGAGGGTCCACCTTCAGGTCAGGTCATGATTTCACAGTTCATGGGTTCGAGCCCCTCATTGGGCTTTCTGCTATCAGCACAGAGCCCACTTGGGATCTTCTTTCCCTCTCTCTCTCTCTCTCTCTCTGCCCCTCCCCTGCTCATTCTCTATATCTCTCTCAAATAAATTTTTTTAAAAAAGATATCAGATCATAGAAAGAGAAATGGTGGCCCAGGACAAAGTACCCGGTGATCAAGGGAAGTGCTACTGGAGCCAGGAAGAAGAAGGAGGAATTAGCCAGGACTGCTTCCTGGAGGAGGCAAGACTTGAAATGCAAATGAGCAAACTTAGCCATAACAAAGGGTTGCAAAGTAGACAAGGATGTGGGAAGTTCTCAGAAGACTTGCTGACCTCAGGTGGCCCTCAGGAAACCAGAAGTGCTCTTGGGGAATGAGTAGCCCTGGGGCAGGACAGGGAAATACTCGGCATCTGAGCCAATTAATAGGTGAGGAGCCGCCCTGGGGTCAGAGTGAGTCAGTTGGCAGGAACTGAGTGGGGGATGCCCAAGGAATCCTTCTGCAGGAAGCCATGGGGGACCAAATCCCACATGCTCAAGGCCAGGCATTTGGCAGAGAGGGGCTTCCAGCTTTATAAACGTCCACCGAATTCTCACTATTTTTAGCTGTTGAACCCATGAAGGTAACTGAGAGGCTCCTGGCTGGCTTGGGCAGAAAAGCATGTGATGCTTGATCTCCGGGTCACGAGTTCAAGCCCCACATTGGCCATGGAGCCTACTTTAAAAAAAAAAAAAGCTACAAAGACATAGACATTAATAATAAAGAGAACCAAAGATGAAAACCACACCAATGAAGGTAACTGGATTAGACACAGTTGGCTTCAGCAGTGAACTCTGAGAGCATGCTGGGAGGGAGGCAGCCACCCAGACCCACCCTGGGAAATGCAGAAAGGAGAGCCCTGACCCGAATGCCAACACGGACGGGTTCTGTAAAGGGGGAAACTTCCCCAAGGCCACATGCCCCATGACAGCAGAGCTCCCTGAGCCTGCTAACGGTGTGGTTTGAAGAGTGCTGAGAATTCCTGCCCCCCACTCCTCACCTGCCCCGGCATCAGAGCATCCTTGTCCCAAGTAGCAAGCCTCCAGAGGGCCTCGCTCCCCGTGCCATGCCCATCTCTCATCGGGGTCAATAAAAGGGGACATCCTACCCCAACGTTTGTATCTGAATGATAGCTTATGAGCACAATGACTGAAGCCTAAATAACCAAGCGGTGTTTACTTGATAAATGAAGCACCAGCACGCCCGAGATGCCACAGTTACTAAACCTGCACCATAAGCTTTTCTGTAATGATAAATTCTCTCTGGCATCAGGCAGAGCTGAAAGCCACAGGCACCCCTGAGGACAGTCTTCTGAAGAATTGTGGCTTGCACAGACACAGCTCAGGAAAAACTCTGAGTATTGATTTCCCTCACGTGACTGCGCTGTGCTCGTGGTAAAATTATAGAATCCTGGAATACTGAAGCTGGGAAGGCCCGAAGAGACCACCAAGGGCAAGCTGCCTCTCAGATTCGCTTTTGGAGAAACTGAGGCCCAGGGAGGGAAAGTTGCGATGGTAACCATCTCGGCTATCACAGAGCCAAGAGTTCTGTTAGCGGAGCCCAGCCTTGTGCCAGCTTTGGCAAAGAGAAATCTGTCTCCCACTGACTCCCTCCAAAAAGCTCGAAGGCTAGTAGGAGGTGGGCATGTCAGCCAATAACTACAATAAAGTGTTGCAGGTGCTGGGATAAAACCCAAGCCTGGACACCGCGGTCCAAAGGCAGAAGGAATGGATGGAGAAGGCTTCTTGGCAGAGGGGCACAAGCTGAGCCTTACAAGCCAATGAGGTGGTTACAGACCAAGGAGCAGGAAGAACCATCCAGGTAGGGAGACAGAAAAACAAATGTGGAGAGGCCAAGGGAGCCCGATGGTTTGGGGGAAGACAAGAGGAGAGGTGAGGCAGTGCAGCAGAGCGAGCAGAGCCTCGGGAAGAAAAGGAGCTTGGATTTCATCAGGGAAGATGGTGACATGGCTGAGTTCACATTTTAGGAAGGTCAGGCCGGAGTCAGATGGGAGGCAGGAGGAGCAGTCAGGAGACTATTGCAATGGTGCAGGAGGGGGCTGGTGATGGTCTCAACTTGTGGAGAAGAGGGGACACTTGCATGGACTGGCGAGATGGAGTCAGACTTCTCACCCATCCAGCGGAGGCTGAGGGAGAGGGGGAGGTCCAAGTCCTTTTATAGAAAGACCATGACCTTCCCTCCAACTCCCAATAGGGACAATTCATAAGGTCTAAAATTAAGGATTTGGCTTTCCAGTGTTCTTCGAGTGATAGCTGGATGTCCATAGAGCAGCCATCAGAAGTGAGTTATAATGTATTACCTGGTTAGTAGAAGCCACCCGCCTAACTCAGGATAAACTGCCACCTGGGATTTCCTTACATTTGAGGATTTGAGTTCTGCTATATCAGGTATTGCCTGCCATAGGCATGAGAGACTAACTGCCATAAACCACTCTTGAATCGGGGCATCTGGGTGGCTCAGTCAGTTGAGCATCTGATTTCAGTTCAGGTCATGATCTTGCAGTCCATGAGTTCGAGCCCCATGTTAGGCTCTGTGCTGATAGCTCAGAGCCCGGAGCCTGCTTCAGATTCTGTGTCTCCCTCTCTGCACCTCCCCCACTTACACTCTGTCTCTCTCAGAAATAAATATTTAAAACATTTTTTAAATCCCCTCTTAAATCTGAGGGGGTTGACACAATAGATGTTTATTCCTTGCCCACACTACAGCCCAGCTCTACTCCACACAGTTCTTTAGGGATCCAGGTTTCTCCCCCACCCCCACCCCAACCATGATTCCATCCTCCTCCGGGGACATCTACCCTCAACCGCCTCAGCAGAGGAGTCCCACATCACTTCTACCCACATCTCATAGGTGAAAACTAGTCACACGCCCCACCTAGGGGCAAAGGGGGCTGGGAAAGGCAACCCCTACCCACCCCAGGCAGAAGATCAGAACACCAATATCTGAGCCCTCACAGTCTCTGCCATGCTGCCTGGGTGTGTCTGTGCAGTGGATTCACAGTTTATAACATGACATTTTCTTAGTGAAGATGCCTGGATACTCACTGGAGCTCATCGGATGGGGCTTGCCCAGCCACCCCTGATCCAGGGGTGCCGGGAGGTCAGTGAGCACACATCGTGTCCTGCATCCCATGCCCTGGCCTCTCCATCCTGAAAAGAAGGTTCAACCCCCCACCTGCTAACTTCCCCCAATGCCAGGAGCTCTGTTTTCCACGTGTTCCTTCTGATAGATAGCTCTTCCCTTCCGCACCCGCAAGAGACAGAGGCTCTAAGGCAGTTGTCAAGAATTACCACAGCCCAGAGAAAGGACCTAGAGAACGAAAATGATTCATCAAGAAGACGTATAAGCCGATTGGGCAACTTGTGATTGGAGCTGCTTAGCTACCCAAAGGGATAGCAGGATAAATTACTGCCAGAAGAATTAACAATTACAGCCTTGGCATCTTACATTGTGAAGTCATTCCAATCACCTGTCACCAGGCTTTTAAAGTTTAGGGGGAAACGTTTGGGGGTGCCTGACTCTGCATTCATATCTTGCCTTGAACAACTGAAGGATGGGCTCCCCAGTCAGGATGGTGAGAGAGATATTTATAAATGAAATCTTCTCCGTGGGTTACTTTTTCAGACCCATTTTTTTTTCCCGATCCGATTTGATTTCCAGCAGGTAATGGCTCCTAGCGCTGGCTTTCCATAACATGAGCTGTGCTCTTTCTCTCTCCCCACTAATGTCGCTGTCAAGTAGCTAATGATTCGAAAACAGGCGTGGCAGAATGCACATGTAGCTGACATTTAAAGGACCTGGCCAAGTCTTTTGTGAAAATCAGGGATCCTTGAATAATTACAATAACCCTTGCTGTGATTCAGGTTTGGGTGCATTTTACCAACTGGATTTTCTTAAGACTCTGGATTCTTCTGCCAGTGACAAAAGACAAGATCTCTGCTATGTTATGCACCTGCTATGTGTCATATAACCAGTGTGTTGGATTCATATGTTATCTCATAAAAACTCTCCAAGACGGAGAATGATATTCCTATTTCACAGAGGTAACTGATACTCAAAGAGGTTCGACAACCTGCCCAAGGTCACTAAGCCAGCAGATGGTAAAGCTGAGTTTCAAGCTTAGAATTTCTGAATACAAACCCATAACTCTTTCTACTCTCAGTACCATCCCTGAGTAAGGTGCCTGCCGGGGGCTTCTCTGGAAGACCCCAGAGATAAGTCAGCTTACTAGTATGCTTAAAGAGGCTCCCAGGAAAGGACAAAACTGAAATCTGTGGCTGTGGTCAGTGTGATGGCCGACTCCCCATGTGGGATCATCCAGCCTCTCCCAGGTGGTTGGGCAGTAACCCAAAATGAGGGCTGGATGGGGCAAGGGAGGGAGAGAGAGCTGGCTCAATGTGGGGTATGACCAGGAGTCAAAACCCTTGGGTTCTTGTCTGAACCCTGCCTTCAACTTATTAGATGATCTCAGGCCAATCATGTTGCTTTGATCTTCAGTCTTCTTACCTGTGAAATGGAAGTAATGTGGCAGTCCCACATTGAGAGGGAAAAAGACCTTCAGCAGAGAATCCTGAGACATGCAGGAATCCCGCAGTAGGTCTTTGATAATGAATGGCTTCTTTCCAGGGGCGGCAGCCGCCATCACAGGGCTTAGACAGAGAGGGCTACCTTGGAGCAGACCCTGTAGGACAGTGGTGCAGGGCTTCTGAATCCTGACTCCACCATTTACCAGCAGTGAGGCCTGGAGCAAGTCTCCACAGATTTCTGCCTCAGTTTCCTCCTCTGCCGTAACAGGGATAACAGCAGTACTGACCTCATGCTTAATCTATGCAAAGTGCCTACCAGAGGGTGTCAGCCCGGGCCTCCCCCTCCACCCCTACCTCTTTCATGGCGGGATATGCCACCTCCCCACCACCAAGAAGGACGGCTGAGTGCTGAGGACAATAGGACAAGCTCAGGGAGCCTCACAAAGAGCTCAAACGGGGGTTATTTGTTCCTCTTTGAAAGGCAAACACCCAGGACTTCCTCGTGGGCTGACAGTTTGCATCTGCTCATTTGTGATGATCCAGACTTGCACGGGAAGGTTCGCTTCAAAGCCTACTTTATCAGAGCAGCAGGGAAAACATCTGAGCATTTTGTAGTTAAGTCAATATTGCTTCTGATTTCTTCCGACGCTCCTCTGAGTCGGGGAAGAGGAAAGCGGGATGGGCAACATGACATTTTTGAGCACCAGCTCTATGACAGACCCAATATACATCTTACCTTGCAGATAAAGGCACTGACACCTGTAGAAAAGTGTCAGGTGTCGGTGGTCATCCAGAGCCCGGATCTGACACTAGGTCTGATCGACCCCAATCCAGACCGTGGCTTCTTGGGAACGCAGGAGGAGGGACGGCATGTTGCCAACCAAAGATGCCCTGTCTTGCTTCCTGTCTCTGCACAGAGGTGCATCCTGCTGGGAGGTAGGTCAGACCAAGGAATAGCCATTCAGTTCAGATCTGTGGCCCGGGCGGGGGTGGATTTTCCCAGCAGCCACATTCAGTATAAAGAGAACCTCAGCAGAGGGCTTCGTGGGTCATTTACATCTTGTCCTGAGGGCTTCATGGGTCATTTACATCTTCTTGTCAAAGTTCTGGGTGGGGCTTCAGGCCTTCAGTCAAGGTCTTGGGCACGCTGGGTGAACAGGGTTCCCTGCCACAGTTTTCTTCCCTAACCTCCTCCCAGTGCGGTTCAGGCAGCCATGGCCCATCCTGGGGACCACCAGGGGCAGCAGTGAGCAGAATCTCCAACCCACCTGTACCAAATCTCCACAAAGGGGAGGTTCCCCCTGCCCCCCCCACCGGGGCACGGCCCCAAATGCTGTGGTGGGTATCTCATTTAATGCTTCCTCCAACCCTATGAAATAGAGCTAATTATTCCTGTTATGCAGATGAGGAAACGCATACCTAGACTTTGTAATTATCATCGTGAGCCGTGCAAGACAACCAACCCAGCCATACAAAATTAGAATCATTTAGTGGAAAAGAAAGTTTCCTTAAAGTTGTAAAGTACTCTGGCCTGTGTAAGAAATACGACGCGGTGTGTTGATGATGGTGGCATTTCTAGGGACGGTGGTGAGGGAACCACAGTTTGAAGGACTAATAGGTGGTGATTGATGGGCTTCCACAATTGTAATGAGCTCCCCATGAATATTAATTATTTGGAGAATTATGGAACCTGGTGTGGTGTTATAAACAGCCTAGATACAAAGCAGGTACCCCTCTTTGGAAAATTACATAAGATCCAATTAAATGTGGCTCCAGCAGCTCGGGGCTGGAAGGATCAGACCTGAGAACTCGCCCTCGCGTCCGAGAGCCAAGTGGCTCAAGAGCAGAGACTTTCGATTGACTCACCCTTCCAGAATCCACACATGCTCTATGGCCGTAAACATCCACCACCCCCACGGAAAAGCTACAGGAAGGCGGTGACAAAAGATGAATTTTATGGCAACTGCTCTGTGCACACAGAGCCTCCCTGCAGGGCCATCTCAGGCCCTGCAGGGGTGCAGCTGGAGCCTTAATCATGCGGTGTCACCAGCCCAGAGAGGAAATCCATCCCTGGCCTCTGCAGGCACTCCAGGGTGGACTCTGCTCTGGGGTCCCTGCTGCAGCAGCAGAGTCCCAGAGAGAGAAGGCAGCCGGCCGTGGCCCATTCTGACACCATTGCTGGCCTTCAGAGGTCTCCTGGGATGGTATAGGGCGGGAGTTTTTGCTGGGAGCCCCTCAGGGAAGCTGCCCAACCCCCACCTGGAGAATTCTTGTGCAGATTCATGAAGCCACACATGTGGTTGCTGCTGTAGGTCGACAACATCCAGAAAGCGCACGCGGTGGGCTGAAAACCCTCCTACCTGGCCCAGAATCTGTTCCAGGTTTTGTGGAAGGCTTACAGGTGGACGTGGGGGTGGGGGGTGGAGGGTAACTGGCCCCCAGGGTGGGGGGAAGACCTCAGGAAGGCTGTGGAAGCCAGAACTGGGCAGGCGTGCCTTATGTGCAGCCCACCTAGCACCTACTCTCTCTGGCCTGGGCAGAAGGCACCCCGAGATGATGGGCCACTCTTCCCAACCCTGCTCCCACTCAAATGTGTGGAAAGTGGATTTTGAAAGGAGCCAAGAACCAAAACTGTCGGAAATGCATTGAGGTGTGTTCCACTTTAAGAAAGCCTGTTAAGTGAACATTTCAACCCAGACCCAACTTCTGTTTCAAATATACCCATTGACAAAAGCAAGGTCATCAAAGTCCCCCATTCTAAAAGAGATTGTGAACAGAGGCCAATCTGTAAAGGGAACGTATCTGAAGGGGAAACAGTGGGGTGACCGGGATTGAAGCTAGATGGCTAGCCAAGGAGCGAGTGAAGCCCCAGGTGGGATAGCAGTAGAGGGAAACAGACTGCTCAGGGCTGCCCGTGCACTCTCCGGAGGTGACTTTCACACTTCAGTCCCTGTGAGTGGGACCTCCTGCTGTTGTGCAGTGCACGCCCTGCACAGCTGTCCGCAGCAGCTCTGATAGTCCAGGTCAGCATAGAAAGAGGTCAGACTGCTGGCCTCTTCCTGACTCCTCAGTCGATGATGCTTCAGGGTGGAAGTTGGACTGGGGTTTTCTTAGCTGGAAATGAAGCCAGGAAAAAAATAAATAAATAAAGAGGAGGAGAAGGAGGAAGAAGAAGAAGAAGAGAAGAAAATGCAGGGCAGAGATGCAGCCTGGAACCCAAATGGCCACTTTCCAGCTTACAGAGCTGAGACTGTAGGTCAGAGAAGGGACTGTGGGATTCAGGACCCCGTAGTTCTATACCCTGAGGACCCCGGCAGCACTGACAAGCCAAGGGGATAATCTGTCCGGGCCTGGACAGGAAAAGATGAAGGAACACATAAGGAAGGCAATAGCTCTACCCGGAAGGAGTGGAGATACCCTGTACCTTGGCCTGCAAGTGGCCCAGCCAGGCCTGTGTGCCTCCAAGCTCATTCCTCTGGGTGAGGCCACCTCCTCGCCTGCATCCCAGCAAGCAACACTTTGCCTCTGCCTGTTTCCACCAACAAATCACGCGCCAATTTGCCGCGTGCACACTGCCAGTGCCGACGGCACTTGCCCTGGAGATTGTGTCCGGATGAAGATGTGATTATAACGGTGCACTGGCATGCACAGGCACACTAAAAACCCTCTTCTGCCGAGGCAGCTCTTCCATCAGCAGTGGAGAGGAGGGCAGGGACGGGAAGGTTAGCAGGGACTGTCTCCCGCTAGCGATGCATGTTCACTGCGTGCACAGGATTCACAGTGACCATCATGGAGAACTTTCAGTCACCCAGGCCACTGAGCAGCTCAATCCTGCCTGACACTCACCCATACGTTCACCTTGCTACTTATCTGAGGCTCCCCTGCCAGGCCAGGCCTCTCTTTACCTCTGTGCCTTTGCCCCGGCAGTTCCCTCCACCCACTTCTTTTCTGCACACTGAACCACATAGTCCTACTTGACTCAGCTTGAAGTGACCACCCCCTCCATAAAGTCTTTTCTGAGCCCTCCATTCTGAGTTGGCCTGGCCATTCTGTCCCCAGTGCCCCCACTACCTGTGTATGGTGTCATCCATTATAGCGCTTGCTTTCTTATGTGCATGTTTATTCTTTCCGGGCTGCAAGTCCCATGGTCATAGGAACCACATCTCATTCATTGTCATAGCCTCAATTTCTACCAGTGTTCCTAGAACAGAATACATGCTAAATAAATGTTTATTGGACACATGGAAAGGGGATGGGTCGGTAGGTGAATGGGTAGATGGATGGATGGGTGGGTCTGGGTGGATGGATGGATGGATGGATGGACAGATGGGTGGATGGGTGGGTGTGGGTAGATGGGAGGATGGATGAATTAATAGATGAGTAGATGAATGGGTGCAGGTAGATGGAGGGATTTATGAATAGATAGATGGGTGAGTGGATGGGTGGGTGTGGGTAGATGGATGGATTAGATGAGTGGGTGGATGGGTGGATGGGCAGGTGTGGGTAGATGAGTGGATGGATGGATGGATGGAAATAAAACTGTAGAGAGTTTTCTTTTATTTATGTATTTATTTATTTGGCTATTATCCAACCAAAGCTAGAAGGATTCTTGTAGAGCTTCAGAGGCATATCTAGGGCCAGCAAAGCCAAAGGTGAAAGTCATGTTAGAATGAGGCAAGTTATAGCCTTTTTAAAAAAAAAAATCCTCTTGCTTTTTTGTATAAACAATTCACCATTTTCTGCTCTTATTGTCTCCCACTCATAGACATATTTGCAATGGATACACCTTTTTATTTATTATTAGTCACAAACCATGGGTAATTTTTAAATTTATTTTTACGTTTATTTATTTTTGAGAAACAGAGTGAGACAAAGTGTGAGGGGGGGAGGGGCAGAGAGAGAAGGAGACACAGAATCCGAAGCAGACTCCAGGCTCTCAGCAAGCAGTCAGCACAGAGCCCGAGGCGGGGCTCGAACCCATGAACTGTGAGATTATGACCTGAGCCGAAGTCAGACGCTCAACTGACTGAGCCACCCAGGCGCCCCAGCCATGGGTAATTTTTAAGTTGATTTTTATTGCTTGTCAAAGTGCTGCACCAGCTACTACTACTAGTTTCCAGCCAACACAACAAAGAACTCTGTGTGGGACTCCGTGTAGGACTGGGGCATCGCTGAGTTCTGATTGGGTGAATCCTCCTCTGGTCCAAATGGTCCAAACACCAGTCAGGGATGCTCCTACCTAAGAGGGCAGGTTATGGTCACTCTTCTTACAAGTAAGTCACATTCTGAATTTTACATAGTATATAATAATTTGCTCAGGCTGAGCACTTATCTACTCTATGTGAATATTCACTGATGAGTAGTTTGATGGTTTCTACAGATGAAGCCTCCCCAAATACATTTCCTCTTGGTTCCAATTTCAATGAAATGGCAGTGTTTAAGTTCTAAGACCACATCTGTGATGGATTGGTGATGTCTGCCATGTACCCAGGATGAGGGCAGGGGGAGCAGTCACCGGGTTTGCAGATGAAAAAGCTAAGTCCCCTAGAGAGGACAGCAGGGTAACAGCAGAGCCAAGATTAGGAGGTCTCCTGAGCCCCAATCAGGAGCCCTGCAGTTGGACAGACCTGGGTCTGAATTCTGCCCCTGCCGCTTCTCAACTGGGTGGTGTTGGGCAAGTTACCCAAGTTTGCTCATCTGTAAAATGGGGATGACAGTATTTGCCTGGCAAGGTTATTAGGAGGACTAAACTGTTCAATCAATCTATGCAGTATTTCCCGTATTGGGATCTGAAGAACCCATGTTCCCATCTCTCAAATCTCTCCTCCAAACTCTGCCCACCCACCCAAGAATTGCGTCTACTTCCTGGGCCCCGCCCCCCTCCCTGGGGTAGACTCTTTCTTTAGGCAAGCAATGGAGGTAGTTGTAACAAGTGTAGACTGCTGGGTTCTAATTCCATGAACATAGTCGCTTAAATGCTCTGGCTGCCACTATACATTCAGTTAGTCTACAGTCAGTCTTTTGGGCACACAGTACTTCTTCTCACAGAGTCGTTGTGAGGACTGAAAAAGACAATGTTCTGAAAGCTGCCGGCCCTCCTGCTACAGGGCGTGGCACGTAGCAAGTGCTCGCAAACTGGCGGGTGTCCTTGTTGCTCAGTCCCTACGACTTTCGCTTCTTCCTGATGCTATCTCTTTGTGCTTTGACCTCATGGGCTGAACTGTCACTGAACCCGCAGGGATGGGGGATGGGGCCACCTCACTGCTTCTGTACAGGACATGTCTCCCCTGAGACCCCATTGCTGCCACCGTTACTGACTCATTGGTAGATTTGATTCGGGGATTTTATTTGATTTTAGTATTGTTTAAAAGGAGTACAATATGATCATTTGTGAACACACTAGATCATTCAGCAGGATGCAATAAAAGCATCAAACTGAAAATTATGTCTCAAAAGCAGGCTCTGAATCCCCCTCCATCTGGGTGGGCAGAGCAGAAGTTGGCACTTGTAGTGGAAAGTGGAAAAATGAGAGGGAGATCACAGGGCCTGGCTAAGAGGTAGGGGGACCTCATGGTCACCTGATCCTAGAAACTGAGACCTCTCAGAGCATAGTACCTTAGGGCCCTGCCCCCTACAGATGGGACAGAGAAGTCCAGAGAGGTTGAATGGCATGCCTGAGGTCACGCAGGAAAGCCCGCTGCTTACTAGTCCAGGACTCAGATGTGATTTGGTGCTGAGCCTATGTCAATGCAGAGCCTACGAGGACCAACATGGCGGGTCCTCTTCTTCTGTGTGGCTTGGAGCAGACAGCCCCTTTCACTCCTCCTCTGTACTTGGCTAGGACAAAGTAGGGTGGGACAATTCCTTCAATAAGCAGGTATGAGCACCTACTGTGTGCCAGACCCTGCACTAAGAGGCCTGAGATCCAGGGGGCAGGGAGATCTATGGGTATGGCTAGAGAGGGGATGCCAGTTAGGACAGGCACACGGGACCAGCCACCAGACTGACACCTTGAGTGAAGGACTGTTGTAAGTGCTTCCCTAACCTAAAGACAACAAACACGTGTAAACATTGTGCAAGGTGCCATGCCTATTCCCATCTAACCTGCAAGGAAGCCCTGTAAGTTGCAAATTATTAGCTCTGTTTCGCAGATCAGGAAACTGAGGCCCTGAGTACTTAAGTGACTTAGCCTATCAGTGATGGTGCCGTGTTCTGCCCACTACCCTTCAGCTGTACAGGCTGGGGGAAGAGGCAGAAGACAGGCCCCAGGGATCTGGGGACATCCCTATGATGCTGGCAGGAGCAGGACTGGGGCAAACAGGAGCCCCGTTTTACTCACCTCTGCAACCCCGGTACACCCCCCCACCCAACCAAAGAAGCATCGCAGCCAAGGCCTGAGTGGAGGCTGCAGACACTAGGAAAAGTCCAGGATGCTTGGCAAGGGAGACCCACTGACTCCCTCCGGGTTGCTCAAGCTGCAGACAGGCCTTGGGCAGCTGTGCTAACTGTAGCGCCACCTGCTGGCACACCTCGGGATCTGTGGGCTGGGGGAGGCAGGGAAAGCCAGGGAGCGAGGAACAGCACAGGATGTCCCCAGGCAGGCTGGCAGCAAACACAAGCTTCTCTCTATAAAGTGAAAACAACTGTGGACAGAAGCCTCAAGACAGTGAAGCACTGAAAGGCAAGCACCAGAATATTCCACCGCAAAAATGCTGAGTTCTTTGTTCGGCTCATAAATTTCAGCAATTATCCAAAGTTCCATGGCCCAGGGGATAAAAAGGGTAAGGGAGGGTGAGATGTCAGGTACATGCGAGAACACTCCAAGGCTCAATCCCGGGCGTCTCTCCTCTCTCCCAGCTCCTGACCCCTAGATCTAGCGGGTTGGCGTTATCTGGACTTGGCAAGAGTCCTTATCATAATAAACCCAACTCAAAGTAACTCAACCCCAAAAGGGCAGAGATGGCTGGTCTATGGAACTGAACTATAGGAGAACAGAGGGGGAGCTGTGAGCTGTTTGTTGCATAAATGAAAGGGCAGAGGAACATGAAGGAGTTTATTAGGCGATGGGGCTGGGAACCAAGTCTTGGTGAGCACCTGTCGCCTGCAGGGCACTGATATCATTTGATCAGATGAGGAGACTAACGGTGGGCGTGGACGAATTACCCAAGGTCACACAGCTGGCCCGTGAAAGAGTGGGGTTCAAGATTCTATCTGGCTCGTTCCACTGCCTCTAATTCTCAAACTGAAAGAATAGATTTGGGATCTATGATTAGACATTGAGACTTACGAGACCTTAGAAGCCCTCTCAGGTACTGCACACCCAGTGCTTGACTCTCTCTCTCTCTCTTCCCATTCCAGCCAAGGATTCACGTAGCTTCTGCTTGAACACCCCTCATGATGGGGAATTCACTCTCAAGGCAGTAATTTTATTCTTGAATTGTACAGGAGGTTAGAAAGTTGAGCCAGAATTTATCCTTCCTTTTTTTTTAATTTTTTAATGTTTATTTATTTTTAAGGGAGAGAGAAAGACAGAGCACAAGCAGGGGAGGGGCAGAGAGAGAGGGAGACACAGAATCTGAAGCAGGCTCCAGGCTCTGAGCTGTCAGCACAGAGCCCGACGCGGGGCTCGAACCCATGAACTGTGAGATCATGACCTAAGCTGAAGTCAGACCCTTACACTTCACCGACGGAGCCACCCAGGCGCCCCAATCCTTCTTTGGGATTAAATTAAGTAAGGCATGTAATGTGCCTACCACGGTGCTTGCAGCAGGCATAAACGTTACCATCATCCACTTCCTTTATTACAACTATTCTTGTGTCTATCTTTCCCTTGGGAAGCCAGAAAACAAATCTCATTCTTCCCTGAGACAGCCCTTCAGATATCTGAAGACAGTGCTTCAGGGTCCCCCTGAGGCTTTGTTTGCCCAGGATAAACAAATACTCCAACCCGCTTTCAGACACTCATTGGTAAGCAAGAGTTGATGCTTTACATGCTGTGATTTTCCAGCTACTGTGTGTGAGGCTTCAGGAAAGCTGACAGAACAGATAACGAACCAGCCACAGCAGGGTAGCAGGGGCATCCGGGACATGACCTCTGCGATAAAAGGGAAGTGGCTGACCCTGAACAAACTTTGGATCCTCACCATCAGAGCTTCACCAGCTATATTCCTGGTGCGCCCATCGTGAGCACCTGTTTTAATAGAAGACAAAGAAATGAGCACCCCCTCCAAAGTGAATTTACATCATTTTAAGACCCCCAGCCTTGCCAAAAGGCTTGATTCATTTCTCCCAAAGCCAGTTTGTGTGTTTAATGATCCAATATTGAGCAACATAGAGGATCCAATCCATTCTAATCATAGGATACCCCCTACCCCGCCAAACTTCCCTATTTACAGATGAGAAAACTAAGGTCCAGAGGAGAGCAGCGACTTATCCAAGGTCATACAGGAAATTTGTGCAAAATCCTGGTCAACACATGAGCTCCAAAGATGAAAGAGTAAAGCAAACCATGAGGAAGAATGAAGAAAAGAACCGTTAGATAAAAAGGAAGAGAAATGCTCTGAAAAGTCCTCCTTGGAGCGTGTCTCCCTTCCTACAGCCACGTTCCTGGAGAGGCAGTGTAGTGTGATAAGCACAAGGCTGGAGTCAGAAATTCCCAGGTCCATCTGCTGGCTCTGCCACTGATTAGGTTTGTGATCTTGGACAGGCTACTTAACCTTCTGATACTCAAGTTTCTCATTAATAAAATGAGAATGGAAACATCTACCTCAAAGGAGTCCTGTGAATGTTACATAAAATGAGTACAGAAGCTTTTGGTTCTCAGTAATGGTGGAGTAGCTTATATCAGACAAACTCTCCTGGAAATAGCAATTATAAACTCTGTACAAACTATTTGATGGCACTGGAGAGTGACTAACAGCAGGCAGAAACGGGAGGCTACACAGCCTTTGAAGGAAGGGAACCACACTGAGTGAAGGACACATTTATTTACCTGACATCCCCGTGAAGGCACGCCAAGTTCTAAGGGAATCCTGGGGATAGAGGTTGAGCAGGAGACAGCAGCCATTAAGTTAAGGAGTCAGAAGTCAGAATTTAGGGTTGCCTGAAAGGCCAAAAATTGGGAAAAGAAATCCTAGAAAGGAGGGGCCCCAGATGGGGAGCCCCCAAATTTTTACATAAACCTCCCTAAAGTCCTAGACTGAACTTCAAACTTCATACAGATAGGGAGGGACTCCCGGAAGCTCAGGAGAAAAACAGCAGTTGAAAGAAATGGGCTTCAGCAGCTGCCACTGAGGGGAGACAAACTTGATATCCAAGTACAACCAAGTTGGAGAGACTTCATAAATACCTCAAACTTGCCACTGAAATGCCAGATGAGTCATTCCGCAGGAGTTAAGATCACACCCCAAGACAAAGGGCATAGTCCAGAATCAAGGGCAAAACTAAAATATGCCCATCCGTAAACAGAGCCTAAATAGTCCTTCTAAGACCAAACAAAACCAGTGATTCACCATTGATTTAACTGCCTGTTAGAACAAAACTCAATACTATTCAGAGGAAGATAACTGACCCAGAGTCACTATAAAGAGTTATTCGCAACATCCAGGATACAATTAAAAAGGGTTATGTCCAGAGGCACCTGGGTGACTCAGTCGGTTAAGTGTCTGCTTCGGCCTAGGTCATGATCTCACCGTTCCCGGGTTTGAGCCCCACATCACCCTCTGTGCTGACAGCTCAGAGCCTGGAACCTGTTCTAGATTCTGTGTCTCCCTCTCTCTCTCTCTCTCCTCTTCCCCCATTCATGCTCCGTCTCTCTCAAAAACAAATAAACATTAAAAAAATTTTGTAAAGGGTTCTGTCCCCTATACATAATCAAAAATTACTAGACATATGAAAAAAAAAGAGGGAAAATATGAAAAGAAAAATAAACAACCAGTAGAAACAGATCCGCATATAGCCCGTGTTGGAATTAGAAACAGTAACTTTAAAATAACAATAATATGGGGCACCTGGGTGGCTCAGTCCGTTGAGCATCTGACTTCAGCTCGGGTCATGATCTCACAGTTTGTGAGTTCAAGCCCCATGTCAGGCTCTGTGCTGACAGCTCAGAGCCGGGAGCCAGCTTCTGATTCTGTACCTCCCTTTCTCTCTCTCTCTCTCAAAAATAAACAAACATTTTTAAAAATTTAATAATAAAAATAAAATAACAATAATAAACATGTTAGGGGCTCCTGGGAGGTTCAGCTGGTTAAGTGTCCTACTCTTGATTTCAGCTCAGGTCATGATCTCACAGTTCATGAGATCAAGCCCCATGTTGGGCTCTGCACTGACAGCACAGAATCTGTTTGGGATTCTCTCCCCCTCTCTCTCTGCCCCTCTCCTGCTCTCTCTCTCTCTCTCTCTCTCTAAATAAATAAATATTTTTTAAGAATATAAAAATAAAATAACAATGATAAGCATGTTAAACTATTACAGAAAGATATAAATGATGAGAAACTTTTAGGCAAGATATGAAAACTTTTTGTAAATGTCAACCTACACCTTGGGACTGGGTGGCTCAATTGGTTGAGCATCTGACTTTGGCTCAGGTCATAATCTCACAGTCCGTGAGTTCAAGCCACGCATCAGGCTCTGTGCTTACAGCTCAGAGCCTGGAGCCTGCTTCAGATTCTGTCTCTCTCTCTCTCTCTCTCTCTCTCTGCCCCTCCCCCACTCATGCTCTGTCTCTCTCTCTCTCAAAAATAAATAAACATTAAAAAAAACTTAGGGGCACCTGCGTGGCTCAGTTAGTTAAGCACCGACTTCAGCTCAGGTCATGATCTCACAGTTCATGAGTTCAAGCCCCGTGTATGGCTCTATGCTGACAGGAGCCTGCTTCAGACCCTGTGTGTGTCTCTCTCTGCCCCTACCATGCTCATACTCTGTCTCTCTCTCTCTCCCCCCCCTCAAAAATAAACATTAAAAAATTTTTTTTAATTAAAAAAAATTACATACCAACCTACACCTAAAATATACAATTACCTGAAATTTTAAAAATATTGGATGGGATTATGAGAAGATTATATAGAAAACAATAAATGAACACCAAACTTGAAGGCAGGTTAATAAAAATTATTCAAATGAGACACAAAGAGAAAGAAAAAAGACTGATAAAAGTGAACAGAACACCCATGATTTGTGAAACAGTATCAAGCAAACCAGCATGCATATAAATAGGATCCCAGAAAGAAGAGAGACAAAGAATGGAGGAGAAAAATAATTGAAGAAATATTGGCTAAAAATTTTTCAATTTTGTTCAAAAACATCATTCCACAGATTCAGGAACCTCAGTGATCCCCAAGCAGGATAAATACAAAGTAAACCACGTCTGGTATGATGTAGTTAAAATCCTAAAACAACAACAACAACAACAACAACAACAACAACATCTTAAAAGTAGTCAGGAGAGAAGAGGCATAATACATAGGAGGAGCAATGAAAAAATTATGACTGATTTCTCATCAAAAACAGGCCAGAAGATGGTGGAATACCCTTGAAACGGTTGGGGGGGAAACACATTACAAGCTGGAATTCTACACATGGCCAAAATATGTTTCAAAAATAAAGACAAAATTAACACTTCTTACAGATAAATGAAAATGGACACCATTTACCACAAGTGAACTCATACTAAAAGAAATAATAAAGAAAGTTCTTCTGCCTGAAGAGAAATGATAGCAAATGGAAATTCAGATCTACACAAAAGAATGGTGAACAGGGAAAATGATATACATGTGGGTAAATATAAAATGTTTTCTTTTTTTCTTAACTTCTTTGAAAATTAATGGGATGCTTAAGGCATAAATAGTAACAGTGTACCTACCATAGTGCTTATAACAGATGTAATAGTAAAATATATGACAGCAATAGCATAAAGGACAGGAAGGGATGGAAATAGAATTATATGTGGAGTGGTATTATATTAATTCAAGATAGATTCTGATAAGGATGAAAACTGTAAATCCTAGAGCAACAAGTTAAAAAAATAATAATACAAAAAGGTATAAATCAAAAGCCAATTGAGGAGATGGAATGATCACCTAAAACAATACTCAATTACCCCAAAAGGAGTCAAGGAAGGTAGAACAAAGGAAGAAATAGCAGTGGGGACAAAAAGGAAACAAAGAGCAAGATAGTAGACTTCAACTTAACTGTATCAAAAATAATATTAAATGTAAATGCATTAAACCCTGCAATTAAAACACAGAGATTGTCAAGGTAAAACAGCAGTACTCAAATAGGCTGTTTACAGGAAATGTACCTTAAATATAAAAATATTCTGATGGGTTAAAAGCAAAAGGTGGACCAAAAAAAATTAAAGAATGGGAAAAGATAAACAGTAAGTATAAGAAAGCTGGTATGACTATATTATACAAAGTAAACCTCAAGACAAATATATTGCATGAGATAAAGAGAGTTATTTCACAATGATAACAGAATCAATCCCTCAAGAAGCTATCGTGATCTTAAATGTGTAGGTGCCTCATGGTAAGTTTCAAAAACACAAGGGGCAAAAATAGCCCTAAAGGGAGACATGGACAAATCTATAGTCCTAGTTAGAGAGTTGAACACTTCTCTCTCAGCAATTGATGAATAACTAGACAAAAACTCAGTAAAACTATAGAAGATTGGAGCAACACTATCCAACAACTTGACCTAATTGCCTTTTATAAAACACCTGCACCAACCATTACAGAATACACATACTTTTCAAGTGCACATGAAACATTCACCAAGATATACCATACGCTGCACTGTAACTCAATCTCAGTAAATTTTAAAGGAACATGGGTAGTATGTTTCCTGATCAAAGCATAATTAAATTAGAAATCAAAAACAACAAGGAAAGAGATAACACCAGTTACTAATATCAGAAACGAAAGAGAGGACGTTACTACCAATTTTTCAGACATTTAAAAAGTGATAAGAGAATATTATACACAACTGTATGCTAATAAATTCAACAACTTAGATGAAATGGACAAATTCCTTGGAAAACAGCACAACAAAACCACCACAAGAAGAAATGGGAAGTCTGAATGTCTCTAAATCCACTAAAGGAATTGAATTCATAATTAAAAATCATCACACACACACACCATCACCAAGTCCAGATGGCTTCACATTTAGGACAGGAATGATACCAAGCCTACACAAGCTGAGCAAATAGAGAAAGAGGAAAGGAAACAATTTATAATTTTGTTTATGAAGTTAGCATAACCACAATACCAAACCTGACTGAGACATCACAAGAAAAGCAAATTAAATACAATATCATACATGAGCATAGACACAGAAATCTTCCACAAGACATTAGTAGGTTAAATACAGCAACAATATAAAGAGGATAATAAAAAAAAACCATGACCAAGTGGGGCTTGTGCCAGAAATGCAAGGTGGGTTCATCATCTACAGATCAATCCGTATCATTCACCATATTAACAGAACAAAGGAGGAAAATCATGTGATCATCTCAGTAGAAATAGGACACACATTTGTCAAAACTCAATACCCAGTAAAGGTAAAAGTGCTCAGCAAACTAGAAACAGGAGAGAACTTTCTCAGTCTGACAAGGGCCTCTAGGGAAAAATAATATATATATATATATATATACCTAACACATTTAATAATGAAGTAATGAACCCTTTCCTCCTACGATCAGGAACAAGGTAAGGATATCTTCTCTCTTCAGTTTTTCCCAACGTTACACAATATACAGTTTCTGGCCAATGCGCTGAAGCAAGAAAAAGAAATAAAAAATAAAGACCAGAAAGGAAGAAGTAAAATTCAGCAATAAAAAGGAATGAACTACTGAGACATGCATGAGCATGAATGAATCTTGGAAACATTCTGCTGAGAGAAAGAAGCCAGACACAAAAGGGTGCATGCTGTATGCTTCTATTTATATAAAATCCTAGACCAGGCAAAGCCAATTTATGACAGAAAGCAGATCGGTGATGGCCTGAGGGCTGGGGAGGGGACTTTGGGGGGTTAATGGAGATGCTCCGTATCTTGATTGGAATGCTTGTTACCAGGGTGTACACGCTTGTAAAAATTCATTAAATTGTCCATTAAAGTTGAGACATTTTATTATTTGTAAATGACATCTTAATGAGGGATTTTTAAAAGTAGGAAAAATATACACCATTAAAAAAATGAAAAGTCAGCCACAAACTATGGGAGGTAGAGAGAAAATATTCTCAGTACATGCTATCTGACAGGGGACTTGTATCCAGAACATATGGAGAACTCTTACAGCTTAATAATAAAAGTAAGAAGTAAGCAAGTTGTTTTAATGGGCAAAAGACTTGAAAAGACATGTCACAAAAGATAATATATGAATGGCCAATTAGCACATAAAATTGCACTCAAGATCATCAATCAGCAGAGAACCACAAATAGAAACAACAATGAGATATAACTATACCCCTACATGAATGTCTAAAATTAGAAATATGGACAAAATCAAGATTTGGCAAGGGTACAGCATAACTGGAACTCTCATACGCTCCTGGTGGTAATGAAAGACCGTACTATTAGCACTGTGGATAACAGTTTCACCGTTTCATATAAAAAGTTACCCCGAGACCTACTTAACAAACCAGCTATTCTATTCCTAGCCGGTTACCTAAGAGAAATGAAAGTATGTGTCCAAAAACTGAACTGACTTGTCCATAAATGTTAACAGGGACTTTTTCATAATTACCCAAAACTGGAAACAATCCAAGGGCCCGTCATCAGGTGAATGGATACAGATTGTGGTATATTTATACACTGGGAAACTATTCAGCAATTTAAAAAAAAAAAATGAACTAAGGCACACAACCATGTGGATAAATCTCAAAAACATTATGTTGAGCCAAAGAAGCCAGACACAAAAGAATACCCAGTGTAGGTTCTCATTTACACGAAGGTTGAGAACAGGCAAAGCCAACCTATGGTGGTAGAATCCGTAACAGAGATTGGCTGGGGGGATGGGTGGGGGTTGATTGGAAAGGGAGAGGAAGGAATTCTGTGGGGTGATTTTCAATGTCTTGGGTCTTACGGTGCCTGGGTGGCTCAGTAGGTTGAGCAACCGACTCTTGATTTTGGCTCAGGTCATGATCTCATGGTTGGCATCAAACCCCACGTCCAGCTCTATACTGATAGTGCAGGACCTGCTTAGAATTTTCTCTCTCTCTGCCCCTCCCCTGCTCACACGTGTGCACACACTCTCTTTCAAAATAAATAAGTAAACTTTTTTTTAAATGTCTTAGGTCTTGATTTAAGTGGTAGGTTCACAAGTGTATACATTTAAAAAAAAATTTAATGTTTATTTACTTGAGAGAGAGCGAGCAGGGGAGGGGCAGAGAGAGACACACACACAGAATCCGAAGCAGGCTCCAGGCTCTGAGCTGTCAGCACAGAGCCTGACTCGGGGCTCGAACTCACAGACCGTGAGATCATGACCTGAGCCAAAGTCGGACACTCAACCAACTGAGCCACCCAGGCGCCCCAGTCAAGTGTATACATTTTTTAGAATTTGTTGAACTGTGCTCTAAAAACATGCATTTTGTTGCATTTTTTTTCTCAAATTAAATAAAAAAGATAAATATAAAGGATTTAGTTCGGGGCTTCACACATAAGTGCTCACAGCCATTCATTTCCCTCGCCCTTCACCTTCCCCAGTCCCAGCAGGGATGTACCATAGGCATGACAGCATTCTATGGACATTGGACCTCTGAGAATAAGGACATTTTCCCCAAAGGAGTTCATCCATAGCATGACACTGGAGGAATGATCTAGTCTGGGCCACAGATCATAAATAACATTGATTATGCCATTTCTTCCTGGACCCTCTGAAGTTTCTGGCCCCCAAGTCTGGGTTTGGGGTCCCAATGTTCCCAGCCAAGAAGGTAGAATTTAGTTAGGTCATTCCAAGAGTTTGGAGATGACAAAGTATGGAGGTAGAAAGACACATGGCAAATGTAAGAGACTTCGAGATTGGCCTTTATGGGAAGGTTATACGAGACAGGAAAATGAGTATTGGAGGCAGACGTGGAAAGCCTATGAGGTCAATGGAGCTAGATTGTCCTGTAGCAGATGGTCAATAATCGTTTGTTGATTGAATAAGTAAGTGAATGCGCTATTAAGGCTGTCGATGCTGAACCTCCAGGGCTGACTGCTGCCCTCACCTTCCTGTCTTGCAGCTCACATACCTGCCCCCACCGTGGGGTGAGTGCCGATCCTCAGAGATGGGACTCGACTTCTTTCCTGTTTACAGCATCACCGCCTGTCGGATCGACTGTGAGACGCGCTACATCGTGGAGAATTGCAACTGTCGTATGGTGCACATGCCAGGTCAGTGCCAAGGGACAGCCTGAGACCTTCTGTGCACTTCTCACCCTAGCGGGAACCACTGTACCCATTCCATGAGGACCCACAGGGATGCTGTTCTGGGAAAGGCTAGTACTTGGTCCCAAACACGTGGACAGCAGATGGAAACAACCAGTGTAGCAACCAGGGCAGCATCCTGGTGTCCAGAAGTGTCCAGATGTTTAAAGAATGCTCCTGCCAGTGCTCAACATGTTTGTTAATTGTTTGCTGCTCTTACCTCCTAGGGTTCAGTGTCCAGGTATTGGAGCCCTTGCAATTCTTGAATCCTGGTGTGGCACCTGTTCAAACATCCAGGTGCCTGTTGCTTTCATCCAGATGGTTTCCTTCTTGCATCCAAATGTCTAGCACTCTTTCAGATGAGGCAAAAGTCCCTCAGCTGGCAAATAGATGCGCATGGGCTGATATTTCTGGTGTCAGACTAACAATGCATGTAGCCATCTTATTAGAGGTAGTCGGCTAATCAGAGGCAGGAGCACGAGGGGTGGGGTGGGGGTGCAGGGGAGGGGGCATGGCGTGAGGGCTAATTCAAGCATGAAGAGTTTGGTTTCGCAGCAGAGAAGAAAGGATGACAAGCTGGGAGGAAGGGACCTTGGCTTCTAATTCATATTCCTCCACTTATCTGCTGTGTGACCTGGCCCAAGTTACTAAATCTCTCTGTTCTTACCTTCATTATCTCTAAAATACAATCATTAGTTGTTAGGAGGATAAAATTAGGCTAAAATAGAAAGTGCAAAAGTCAGTGGTCATTTTATTGGCACATGCAGAGAGGAACAAAAAGCAGTATTGACTGATGATCTACTATGTGTTGGGAACTTTGCTATCCTATTCAATGGCTACTACTTCATGGTCATATCATACTTTAAGTTTATTTAACTAAATCCTTATATCAGACATTTAGTTCATTATCAAATGTTTTCTTTTATAACCAATGCTCAGATTTAGCTTATAGCTAAACTCTATTTCATCAGTAATCAGTAATTTTTTCTAGAAATCTAATTGTATAATTGTTGATCTTTAAAATTGCCTCTGAGCTTCCCAGAAGACAGAACAAAAAGAGAAATGCCAGTTACATTGTTATTGTTGGAAAGAAGGAAGCATACCAGCTCTCAGCTCTTGAAAAGGGTGTTTAGGGAAATAGTAAGGAAAGGACATTGTGGTAGGTTTAATTTTAGCACCCGGAAAAAAAAAGGCCGGGCCCGGGTTTGGGGGGGGGGGGGGGGGGGGGTGGCGTCTGGATTTCTACTGAGAGACCATAGAGAAGGATACAGCACTGGTGAATGTTACCTGCCTGATGCTCAGACTGGATCACCAGCCAGTAAGGTTCCCCCATGGAACCTGAGCCAAAAGCAAGCAGTAGAGGTTTTAACCGTTCTACCCATGACATTCTTACTGGCATCTCTGTTACCGAATTAAGGGCAAGAAACTTACAAAGTGGGGCTTGTTCACAAACAGCAGAGGTGTGGCCCTGGCCTGGGAGTCAGACTGGTCAGACCAGTGTATTCAAAACCCACCTCCATCACTGCTAGCTCTGATGTCCTGGAAAGGCAGGATACTTTAACCTCAAGACTCCCAGGGGTGAAACAGACACAGTATTTCCTATTTCCGGAGGCACCCGTGTGAGTTAAAGGCGAAGATGTGTGCCTGGAGGTAGAGGTGCTTTCTGCCAGTCTCTACTTTCAGCCACCAAGGCTTTCTCACCTGTCACCCACCTGAGCTAGTTGGGCCAGCGCAGCAATCTGGGAGAAGTTAGCTAGGCAGACCCTATATTCACCTGCCCAAGCTCCCAGAGCAGAGCAGACCTAATCCCCTGGCTCTGGGTAACACTGCGCCCCCACTTGCCCCCAGCTCTTATGGGTGATTCCCTTCTGACTGCCGGGGGACTGCTGCTCCTCCCCGGTTGCAGGATGCATTCCCTTTCCCCAGCCCAGGAGGGAGGGGTTGCTGCCTGAGTACGTCTCCTTGTGTCTCTTCTTTGCAGGGGATGCCCCTTTCTGTACTCCTGAGCAGCACAAGGAGTGCGCAGAGCCTGCCCTAGGTCAGTACTGGGGGACAAAGGAAATGGGAGCTGAGCTTGAGACCTCAGAGGTGTTCTGGGTGTGGGAGAGATAGGGCGGAAGGGGCACCGGAGGGGGAGGAGAGGCTGGCTGGGGCTGCGGCACTGTAGGAGCTGGAGAGGAAGGTGGAGAGGAGGCAGGAGAGAGAAAGGGGAGGAAACTGATGCAGGCGGATGAGGGCTGGCAAGGCACGGGGGGGAGTGAGAGGAAGTAGAGAGGTGCGGTAGAGAAGGGGTGGGTTTCAGGGGAATGGAGAGCACTGGGGAGCACAGAGGAAGGGACAGAGATGGAGAGAGGATGAATGAACAGTAGACATCCGGGTGGGCACCGAAGGAGGTAGGGGAGGGGGGGAAGGGGCAGCCGCTGTGCATTTCCCCCTCCTCCTCCTCTGGCTGGGTGCTCGTGGGTTGGAATAACTGCTGGATTCCCCCACGGGAAAACTTCAGGTGCAGGAGATCCCACAAACAAGCCACAACCTCAAAGCTAGACTCACTCCACCTGCCTGCCTCTCTCTGCACCTGGGAAGTGGTCTATGATCAAGACGAGCAGAGAGCATGTTTAAATCATAGGGACTCAAGTTCGTTCAGCAGCTGCACTTGCTGGAGCTAAGCTAGGACAGCTCTGGACCCCTGTGTCCAGATGCTTCCAGAAGGACTGATAGGGGGGGGCGGGGGGGAGGCGCCGGCCTTAGAGAAGAGTGAAAGATGTGTACAAAGACATCTCTCCTTGGAGTATGGAATCCCATGGGTAACACTGCCATGATCAGAGAGACAGAGGGAAGGAAGTGATATCTTTAGCCACCCCTTCCTAAGTGGAAGACAGGAGCAGAAAAGATGCGGGAGGTTGCTTCTAGGGACAGGAACTGAGAATCTTTGCCTGCACGCTACCCCAGCAGGCACCGGAGGCAGGCTCTGGCTAGGAAGGAGCCTCAGAGGGAATACCATTGAGCCCTGGGTTTTAGATAAAATGTTCTCTCATGTTTGCCCGTGACGGGAGGCCCACTTTGTGGATGAGAACACTGAGGCTAGGAGCAGAGAAGGCTCTGGGAAGCTGAAGGGGCCAGGACTCCTGTGGAACCCATTCTCCAAAAGTGGCGCCTTTCAACAATTTTTAAAGGACAACATAATAATAAAGGAAGTGGAAGGAGAACAGGACCAAGGGAAACACAGAGTGGGCACTTTTCAAGAGCGCTCACACCCTCACCAATCTATAGCCAAAGCCCAGCTCCCCTAATCTCCGCAGCCCCGCCCCTCACTTCCCGGGGATGGCCCCTCCTCCCAGCTTCCGCGCCCCCACCTCCCCAGCGGCTGGAACCCGGGGGCCCCGCCCCCACAGCTGACTAAGCCCCGCCCCCCTCTCCCCCGCAGGTCTGCTGGCGGAGAAGGACAGTAATTACTGTCTCTGCAGGACACCCTGCAACCTGACCCGCTACAACAAAGAGCTGTCCATGGTGAAGATCCCCAGCAAGACGTCAGCCAAGTACCTCGAGAAGAAATTCAACAAATCAGAAAAATATATCTCGTAAGCTCAGTGGGCACCGGTAGGCAGAGGGAGAAGGGATGGACCCAGGAGAAACTGGGGGCAGTCGAGGAGGAGGGCAGAGGGAAGCTCCGTTTGGCAGAAGTGAACTGACCCTCGGCCGTGTGCCAAGCTCTGTGTTTAGGACTCAGAAAGTGAAGACAAAGATGATTAAGAAGCAGCCCCTCCCCCAGCCTTTAAGGAGCTTACAGTCTTGAGAGAGGAGCGAACGTCTGAATGCTTTACAGGCTGATACAGGCAGGAAGGGAGGTTGGTTGACTGCACCTCACATGGGGTTGCCCTCAAGGAAAGCTTCAGAGACTTTTTTAAAGTTTATTTCTTTATTTTGAGAGAGAGAGAGACAGAGAAAACGAGCGGGAGAGGGGCAGAGAGAGAGAGAGAGGGAGAGACAGACTATCAAGCAGGTTCCATGCTGTCAGAGTCATGGAATCTGATGTGGGGTTTGAATTCCCCAACTGTGAGATCATGACCTGAGCGGAAGTCAAGAGTCAGAAGCTTGGGGGCGCCTGGGTGGCTCAGTTGGTTAAGTGTCCAACTTCAGCTCAGGTCATGGTCTCGTGGCCCATGAGTTCCACTCTGTGCTGACAGCTCAGAGCCTGGAGCCTGCTTCAGATTCTGTGTCTCCCTCTCTCTCTGCCCCTCCCCCACTCGCACTCTGTCTCTCTCTCTCTCTCTCTCTCTCTCTCAAAAATAAAATAAAAACATAAAAAAAAAATTTAAACAAAGGAGTCGGAAGCTTAATGTGCTGAGCCAGTCACATGCCCCAGCTTCAGAGATCTTGTTTAAGAGGATGTGTAGGAGTTTTCCAGGCAGGCTTGCACATTTCATTCCCTCCACCCAGAATGCTTTTCCTCTCGCACTTTACCCACCTGGTTCCTCATTGTGCAGGTCTCCATTTCAAGGTCATCTCAAACAGCTAAATTAGTTCTCCTCCTTTTCAATCTCTGTCCAAGCACTCTGGTGTTTTCCTTTGTGGCATTCACCTAAGGGTGTCATTTCCATGTTCTCGTGTGTGTGTGCCCCACTAGACGGAAAGCCCCCTGAAGGCTGCAGCCTTTCCTTGTGTTCGCTGCTGTGGAGGGTCTGGCACAGAGCTGGCATTCAAAAAAATGTCTTTTAACAGAGTAAATGAATGGAAGTCATGGGAGCAGAGGTGTCCCAGGCACAGGGCAGACAAGAGAATGGCCAGAGGGAGCTGGGACAGGTGGATGTGTCAGAGCAAGAGGGCCTCGTCTCCCCGGGGGACAGGGAGTGGATTTTATCCAAAAAGAGGAGGGGGCCTCTGATGAGCTTCAAGTAGGTGACAGCCTCAACCGTGTATTTTAGACCACTGCTCTGCAACAGAACTTTCTGCCATGACGGCAGATGCACAGATTGTGTATCTCCGAGGACCAACAAGGGAGCCACTAACCGCATGTGGCTAGTGAGCATTTTAAATGTAGCCTGGGTGACAGAGAAACTGAAATGTAATTATTTTTAACGTTTTATTTATTTATTTTGAGAGAGCACACGCAGGGGAGGGACAGAGAGAGAGGGAGAGAGAGAGAGAGAGAGAGAGAGAGAGAGAGAGAGAGAGCCCCCAAGCAGGCTCCGCACTGTCAGCACAGAGCCTGACTCAGGGCTCAAACTCATACACCGTGAGATCATGACCTGAGCCGAAACCAAGAGTCAGCCGCTCAACCAAAGGAGTCACCCAGGCGTCCCTGAATTGTGATGTTTTCTAGCAGTTTTAGAAAGATCTTTCAGGGGGCAGTGTGGAGGACAGAAGGGAAGCCAGAAGAAAGGGAGGCGGCCTGGTAGGAGGCAGTTGTCATCACCCAGGCAAGCGATGGTGACACTTACTTTGAATGGCGCCTCGGGGAGCCCTGCATGAAGAGGAGGATTTGCTTGTCTCTCACCAGCCGCTCCCTCCTGCCACACGGCCACCAGAGCCCATCCCGGGGCAGCTCTGGCTCAGCCGGTTGCAAACAAGGGGCACCGAGGACACTGTGACCAGCGTCGCAGGAGATGGAGAAAAGGAGGTGCCAGGCCCTGCTGCTGAGCCGACGTTCTGCCAGCAGCGATGACTTTTCCTGCCAAGATGCGTCTTGTTAACACACCTGCCTAAAAGAGGAAAAGGGAACCCCCGGCCAGATATAGATTTGTTCCTCCCTGAGCCTGGCAGCTGATTTGGCAGTGTGAGCGCATGGGAGTCCCACTAGGACAACCTTGTTATAAATCCAAGTAGGAGCATGGCGGGGGGCTCTCGGGAGTGGGTAGAGGCCACCCGGGAGGTCAGCTGGGGCAAGCAAGGCAAGAGAGTGAGGAGCTTGTCAAGAGAGTGCTGAACTCACCTGCAGGTGGGGAGCCAGGAAGACCCTGTGGGGGGCCCAGAGACCTGGAGGCCAGGTTGGACTCGTGGAAAGCTGTCCCAAAGAGGGACAGCTGATATGTGCCTCCAGAGCACTGGGCTGGGGGTCAGGGCTCTTGGTTCCAAGGTCAGCTCTGTCGCTGACCAGCTCTAACTTTGGGCTGGTCGTTTCACTTTCCTGGGCCTCAGCCCCTCCCTCTGTCAATGGGAAAGCTGGGTTGGATGGCCTGCGTGGATCCCGATGGTCCTCACCGTGTATGGTACTGGATATTCCCTCTGCAGAGAGAACATCCTCGTTCTGGATATATTTTTTGAAGCGCTCAATTATGAGACGATTGAACAGAAGAAGGCATATGAAGTTGCTGCCTTACTCGGTATGTCGGTGTCTGTTGCACAAATTTCCACACGTCATGGTGGGGAGTGAGGGGGAGTGGGCAGGGGGTAGGCAGGCAGACAGCACTCTCAATGTGCTAATTACGCCCTCTGTCCCAGAATGGGAAGGCCTCCGGTGTGGCGGAGGTTTTAGGCTCAGCTCATGCCCCAATTTAAGCCTCAGCTTCCCCATTGACACAATGATGCAAGTGAGCTGAAAGGTCTCTGAGGGCCTTCCCAGGGCTGCCCCGTTGGACTCTGTGGTCTTCTGCCCCCAGGCTGGAGTGACAGTCCCGGGGCCGCAGCGGGAAAAGAGCTGTCCAATGGAGGGAAGGCTGAGCTTTGGGTGGTCCCCAGGCAGTGAGTGTGAGTGTAGGACTGGAAAGCAACATGGCAGCACTGGGGCCAGATGTCCCCCCTGGATTGAGAGTCCTTTGTCAAACACAAAAGAAGGGTCACACATCCCCAGATGTCTACAAACCTGACTGCCGCCCCCACTCGAGTTCACATCAGCTCCCCTGGCCGCACCGCCAAATAACGGATGCAGGGAGTTCTGTTCAACCCTGCCCCCCGCCAAACTCACAAAACCCCCGGGGGTGGTCAGTTGAAAGACCTGTGCCTTGGGTCCTTCTCCCAACTCCAGCTCACTCTCAAGAGAGGACATGATGCTGTCCCTACAAGGAGAATTAGCCGCTGTTGTCCCTGTGAGTTGGACAGAGAGTGGTATCCTGAGGGAGGTGGGTGGCAGGTGTAGAGGGAAGTATAGAGGTTCAGAGTCAAAGACTACTGCATACCAGCTCCGAGAATGTGGGCAAGTGGCCTCACTCACTGGACGTCAGGCCCCTCATCTGTGAAATGGGTCTAATAAAGCTGCTTGATGAGTTCATTGTGATGGTTAGCAGGGGTAAAGCCTCAGCCCACAGAAGGTCCATAAAGACTAGTTTCTGGTACCTGGACAGTCACCATGCCAGAGACCCAGGGCCCCCGCTGGTGATTCCAGGCACCATGCGAGCATTTCTGCACCTCTCCCAGGCGACTGGGGACTGGGCCACAGCTGGGACCCAGTTGGGTTAAGGTGGCTGTCATTTGGGTCTCAGACACTGTTGCGGCCAAAAGGGACTAAGCCAAGACTCTAATGTCCTGGGCCAGAGGTAGAGGTCATGCTCTAGACATGTAGACCCACTCACCCTGCCTCTGTCACCTCATTTCTTTTTTTTCTTTTTTTGAGAGAGAAAGAGAAAGTGTGCGTACAAGCGGGGGAGGGGCAGAGAGAAGGAGAGACAGAATCCCAAGCAGGCTCCACGCCATCAGCGCAGAGCCCAATGCGGGGTTCAAACTCACAAACTGAGATCACGACCTGAGCCGAGATCAACAGTCTGACACTTAACCAACGAGCCACCCAGACATCCCTCTCCTTCATTTCCTAAAGAGAACTCAAGACAGGGCTCTCCCCATCCCCCCATATAGGCTCACAGCTCGCTCTCTCTCTCTCTCGCTCTCGCTCTCACTCTCTCTCTGTCTTACACACACACACACACACACACACACACACACACTGAGAAGGGCCTGAGCTCTGAATCTGTCAGAAAGGATAGCTCATCTCTGCATCTGATATGAGGATGAGATGTTCCCAGCATCTTGTTCCCACCCAGAATAGCCTGCTGAGAAATCATGCTGCCATCTGTGCCTCCCGTGACAAGAGTGCGTGCCGCTCGCCAGCACTCAGTACCCAAGCCCGTTGGGCCCTTCCCTCACCGCTGCGCAGCCCGCCCTCACCCCAGCGCACACTGCACAGGCACTCATCCACACACAGCACACCCCGCCCCAAAGCGCACACACACGCACACTATGCTGAGCCACGCACACCGGTGCACGGTGGCACAGACCCACAGACTCATCACACACACCTGTCTGTACGCACACACATGCTCACACAGGTTCTGCACACTCAGACGCACTATGCCCACCCCCACAAAGCCACACTCACGCACACTTAGACACACTCAGGGTCCCCACCCTAGACGTAAATAGCCACCTGCGTGAAGCCATCGACAGCCAGACATGCTTCTTCTACTAAACAAGCATGTGCACACGCAAAGCACCCTGGCACATAACCCACACTCACACATACTGCACACACGTGCAAACACGCACCTCACATCTGACATGAACACCTGTAAGAACCCACTCCCCAGTAACGTCCCCACGAAGAGCATCAGAGAGGGCAGGGGGGAGAGGAGTGAGGGGAACCGTTGGAGCCCAGCTCCAAGCCCACCCAGGAAGACCCCCCTTCCCGCCCTCTCTGCCTACTCACCTGGGACTGTGGTTGTCGGACCCCACTCGGCCATAATCAGGGATTGTAATCAGAGAGGGTAGATGTGGCCAACAGAAAGTTCTCAGACCACGAGGTCATCCCAGTGCACCCCCTTTCCCAGCACTCTCCCCGCCTAGCCCAGCAGCTAACGGTCTCAGAAGCTCCAGCTGGCAAGAACCTCACAGTTCTCTCCTCCACTCCCCTCCACCACCAAATGTCCTTTGAAGGCAAAGCTACTGAGAAGGTCAGGGGTTATCAAAACCACACAGCAGGCTGGTGGCTGCTCTCCAAACGCAGATACTCTGAGCCCTCTGTTCGACCACGCTGACTTCCAGAGCCAAGCATTTGGACTTTTGGGGGGACCCTTGGGGATCTGATAATAGCTTCTCAAATAGGGACTCTCCCACTACAAATGCCCAGGTACACCCATGTAATGTTTTGCATTCATTTCCAAAGGGTCTCCAACTGTCCGCAACTCCCACAGGAGAGTTGTTCTCAGACCCTGGTGGGTTGGAGAATCCCCTGGGAATTTAAGAATCCTGACTTCGAGACCCCAGAATCAGAGATTCTGATTTTATAGACTTGGGGCATGTCCAGGTATCTACACTGGGGGGGACCTGAAGACCAGTTAAGAAACACTTTGGTCAATGGGGCCTATATACCCCCCAGCAAGAACATCTACTCTAGGAAAAGACCAAATTGAGCATTTACTTTCAGGTGGGGGAGTTAGGGGGATGCTTCCTATGACCTTATCCCAAAGGTGAGAGGTGCCCTGAGTTGGCCCTGTGGGACTCTTCATGATTGGGAGGGTAGGAAGGTCTCTTGTGCCATTGTTTCTGAGACCCACGCCCAAGGCACCTGACACATGAGTCTTGGGCTCCATTGCCCTGTCCCCAGGCCAAGACCACACACTTCTTGTCTCTATTCCCAGCCCAGAGACAAAGTGAGGCTTTGAGTGTGGTTCTGAAGGTAATTGAATAAGCCCATTAGCCTGTGAGGTCTTACAGTAGGCCCTCCAGTAAACATTTGGGTTAATTCCCATCCACACTGGGTGCTGTGCAATGAGGGAAGGAGTTGTCCAGGGCCTGACCTACCTAAGGCCCAGGCTCCCTGTGGAGGGAGGTCTGGTTTCTGAGTTCTTTGTTCACTCCTTCCTAGAAGGGCTATGAGTAAAGCCAAATCTTTGATCTTTTCTCTCTCTCCAGGTGATATTGGTGGTCAGATGGGACTGTTTATTGGTGCTAGTATCCTTACAATACTAGAGCTCTTTGATTATATTTACGAGGTAAGACTGGGGTTGTTCATGGGGAAATGACCGTATGCTGATACTCTCATACTACCCTGATGCATGGGGGAGAGGGGGGCCTCTTTCCTCCCAGAACCCACTTTCTCCTCCCTGTCCGCAAATACTGTCTATCACCAAGTCCTAGGCAGGGAGGAGGGGGTGGGTCCAAGAGAGACAGAAGCCACAGTCCTATCCCCAGGCAGCTGGGAGATCCGTGGGCTGTCCACACTTGCAGGAAGGGAGAGGAAGCATCGAGAAGGAGAAGAGCCAGAACTGAGGCCAGCTCTGAGCCCCTCCCACGCAAGACCAGCTGTGGCGGCTTCATACGTGTGTGTGTCTGCACCCACATACTCACAGCACATGCACACACATACCCCCCACACACACACCACTCACACACCCTGGTACCACTCGTAAATACACACGCACACATATATACTACGTTCACCCACCAGACACACACACACACACACACACACATGCATGCACACATGGGCCCTCTGGGTGGCCCGTCACCTGAGTAGTGCCTATCCTGGTACAGGCAGGCTTAGAGAAGCGGCATTTCCTGACAACTTCATCAATTCTGAGGAAGCAGGAACAAAGACACACAGGCCATTTCTGGCTGTTCACAGCCAGAGATGTCCCCTCAAAAGGCAGCTGGAACAGAGCCTCTGAAAGCATCTCAAACAATAGACAGCGGCTTCTGGCTCTGAGAATTCCTTTGCTCCTCAGCCTTCCCTTCCCACCCTGTCTCCCCTGCGTCCTCCAGAGCTGGGCTGGCTCCAGTGTCTCCAGAATTCCTAAGGGGGTTCCTCAGTGTCCCCAGGGCCACCAGAGTTTCGCTCCAGCAAGAAGAGCCGGCACAGCAGTGTTCTGCCTCCCAGAGAGGGCCGTCCTTGGCCAAAGGCCCCTGGGGACCATTGTGGGGAGCTGGAGGACCCCAGGGACCAGGGTCCTCTGGAGTGCCACATTCCCCCTCCCGGCATGGTGACCTTGTTCCCCAAACCCAAGTCACTCACAGCCAGATCTCATTCTGCTTTGCTTATTAATTTTTGGGAAGAGTTGTTATAAAGTTACGGAAATTGCATCCTGCCAAGTAACATGTTTAATAACTGCCCCTTGTTGCTAGGAATCGAATGTTATGAACTCAGGGGGGGGCCTGGTCTTACGAACAGTGGGGCTCTCAGGCCTGGAAAGTGATTGGTAATCTCCTCCCCCAGGCCCAGCCTCAGCCCAGGCTGCTCATCCACACGCTCCTTCCACAAGAGAAAACGGTCCCCGTGCCAGAAGGGGCCTCTTGTGACCTCCTCCAGGATCTACCTCCTGCACCAAAACCTCGCTTCAGCCAAAAGATTGGGCAGGGGCTCCCAGAGCTGGTCGCTCTCCCTGACCAACCCTGTCCTGATTTTCTTGCAGCTGATCAAAGAGAAGCTCTTAGACTTGCTTGGTAAAGAAGAGGACGAAGGGAGCCACGACGAGAATGTGGTAAGAGCAGCCTGTGTGCTCTAGGTTGCTCTGTTTTCTGCTTTTGTGGGGCTGCATGAGACCAGATGTCAGGGCCTGGGCGGGGGAGACACGCCTTAACTCAGGTTGTCCAAGGACACTCCCACGGAGCCCGGGGCTTTCTCCGACACCCATCCAGAGCCTGATAGCAAGCCATGGCTGTAGCTGATACCTGGCCCAGTCTAGCTTCTCCAGGGCTGGAGCCTTACAGCTCTCATCTAGTGCCTTGGGGGAAGCAGGGAGGCTCCGCTCCCTTACTCTTAGGGTGTCAAGGTGCAAGTGAGGACGTCACTGGTGCTTTACTCCTTCGGAAGGGGACGCGGAGCTTGGGGCCCCGCGAGGTTGTTACCCACGTAACCGCCTCCTAGTGCGTGCCAAGTACGCGTCAGGCTCCAAGCTGCAGGCCGTAAGCGTACCTTGTCATTTCAGCTGTGCGGTTACCCTGGAGAAAGGTCTGTTCTCTCCATTTTGTATTTGAGGCAGTTGAGGCCTAAAAGGTCAAGGTCACCCAGGCGATGAATGGCAGAGCCGGACGCAGAGCCCCCCTGACCGCCGTCCTACTCTGCCTCTCTTCCCTTGAGCGGCCAGCGAGGCCCCACCTCTTATGGCTGTGTGCTCTCCTTCCCAAACTCAGTCTGCTCCTGGGCTCTGGCCTCAGCTGCCTGGTACAGGTATCTCTGGCTTTTCCCGGTTGAGACTTCGCCCTGAGAATGCCAGGCCCGTGAGGCAGCCACCACCCCCCTGGAGTCAGCAAATCCAAAGTGATCCCAGCCCCTTCCCCCCAGGAGGCCCCCGTTTCTGCTCCAGACGCCATGTCTCTACCCATCTCTCGGGCAAAAAATCTCTGCTTAGGTTCTCCCGGGCCCCTGCAGCCTCTGTTGAATAAAAGCCAGCGTCTGTTGAGGGGAAGGCAGCGTGGAAGGGGCCGGGGATCTGCACTCAGGTCCCTGCTTCCCAGCTCAGTGCCTGAGGGCAGGTGGGTTACCTCTCTGAGCACCTGTCCAGTCACAGGCACCTCAGGGACTTGTCATTTGCATTAAGTGGGACCATGCCTGTAAAGCAGTCAGCAGTGCCTAATTTACAGTAAGTGCTCAGCCTCTGTCACCTCCCCCCACTGCAGCCCTGTCCTCATCAGATCTCCCCCACACTCTTGGCACAGCCTCCTGGCCGCTATCTCTCTGCTCCCATCCCTCCCAGCCTCCAGCCCTCCGCGGCATGGGAGTCACTGGGAAAGCTCAAGGCCCCCCAGCCCCACCCTGTCCAGGGACCCGAGACTGCCAGGGGCCAGCCTAACCCTAAAGGTCCACTGGGGAGCCATGACTACTCTGGTTCTGGCTGGTTGGGAGTCTCCCCACTTCCTCCTAGGCCTCAGCAATTGGCACCCCGTGCCCCCAGCCTGGTCCTCCCCAGAAAGGCCTCAAGGGGGGACCCCAGGAGGAGGACAGGAGGGGACATGCTCCTGCCTCGGAGCTAGAGAACACTCAGATGTAGCTTTGGGTGACACATCGGGGCAGCTGCTGAACCCCATCACCAGGGCACCCGGCCCTCACCCTGGGGGCACCTAAGTGGGCAATGGTGAGGATCCTGAAGGCAGCGAGGCCCCTCCAGCCTCGGGCCCCGCGACAGCAAGCCAGCCCCTGAGATGTCTGGGGCAGGGGCCGTGGTGCCCTGGGAGAGCCCACAAGCAGGGGCCACAGTTCCCAGGGCCTAGGCTGGGCTGCCAGGGGCATCATGACAACATTTTGCAGAATGAATATCAGCACCCCCTATCTCCTTGCCTCCAGAGCACTTGTGACACGATGCCAAACCACTCTGAAACCATCAGCCACACTGTGAATGTGCCCCTGCAGACGGCCCTGGGGACCTTGGAGGAGATTGCCTGCTGACAGCCCATGGACCACCCGGCACACTCCCAAACAGACCTTGAGGCCCAAGACCCAGGACAGGGGACAGCAGACTCAGGTGGGATGGCCCCTGATGACAGAAGGAAGCAAGAGCCCCCTATGCACACATAGCAAACTATCTGCCAAAACCTCGCTGTGGCCACGTCTGACACGACGCGTCCTCGGGCCCCGCCGTGCGTCCCTCTTAGGAGAAAAGAGTCACACTCTGGAACTGTCCGAGAACCAACCTGCCATCACATCTCACTGCCAGATGTATAAAGCACCTGCATGCTGAGACTGCTCGTGGCGCCACCCCCTCGTCCGTCTCTGTTCATGACTCTCCTCCGTGCGCTTTCCGCCGGCCACTCTGCAGTCCTGCAGTGGGACCAGGATCCAGCCCCAGAGCCACTCCGTGGCCACGCTGGAATCGCGACGGCACGGTCAAGAGGAAAAGCTCAGAACTCTCAGCCACGTCCGGTCCCTGTGTAGTTTGTGAAGGTTCTTAACCTGCCCACAAACCCCTTTTCCCGAGCCGGCCTGTGGGCTGACCGGGGCCACTCCCACCCCCGTCCCAGCGCCTGGTGGAGGCAGGGCGGCCTGGGCGACTCCAGCGCTCATCCAGGGGACCTGCGTCATCCTGCTGTCCTCGTGACCCGGCTTGTACAGTCCAATTCTGTTTCTCTGGGGGTGGGGGGCTTGTTTTGTCTGTCTGTCAGAGATCCGTTTTGTTTTGTTTCATTCTCCAGATTTCAGTTTTGATGTTCTGAGGTTTGGTTTGATTTGGTTTCTCCATTTTCTCTGGCGTTTATTTATTCGTGCTTCCGGTCACAGTCATATTAAAAGCTGGTCTTGTGGAAACAGCCGAGTCGATGCTGCTTTCCCCCCATTACTAAGGTCTCGCTCCCCAAAGCCTTTGGGAAGGGCCAGGCCTGCCGGGTTAAAACCCACAGATTATAGCCATGGAAAGTCTCCTGCAACCACGCTTACCTTTACAAAGTGTATGGAGGGTATGCACTTACATTCTATTCTAAGTCTCTGAACACTATTGATCGCAACCTTTAAACGATCTCATGACCACTGATGGGTCACAGCCTGCGGTCTGAACGACACTGCCCTGGACCATAGGCATGTGGCTCGAAGAGAACACTGCCCAGACCTAAGAACCATGAAGGAGGCCTTCCCGTCCCTCTGCACTTCAGTCCTGACTCCTCTCCCCTGTCTGTGAAGTCGGGCTGGCCTCCCTCCCACATGCCAGCCTTTCCGGAGGCTCTCTGCACCCCACCTCCTCATCCCCATCAAACAGACCTGCTTGTCCCTGCAGAGGCCACACTGGCTTTCCACCTCACTCCCGCTACTGCTGAGAGGATGTCCAGGCAGGATCAGAGGGTGGAAGTGCCTAGTGGGGAGGTGCCTGCTGCAGCAAGAGAGAGCTTCCTGTCCAGGCAGAATCTGTGTCTTCATGGCATCATGTTAATTCCAAGGGGACGGTGCCTGTAGCCTAACTTTCCCTTTCCCCACTCCCCCATCACTACCAACTCAAGGTCTCCCCTAAAGCCTCGTATGGTTGGCGCATTCCTCCTCATGCACAGATGCGCAGAAAACACTGCCTGGCCCTTGCTCTACCTTCCAGTCTCTCACCATCATCCTCCCTCTCCCCGCCTCTCCCCTGCCCAATCCACGAGCACAAGGAAGAGGTATTTCCCCAGTGACCAAATGAGAAGAACCAGGTAGCAGGAGCTAGGGGTGCCCACCCCGTCTCCTTCTCTCGGCAGCTGTGCTCTCTGGACTCAGTTCCCTTAATTTGAGGATGAAAATAATGCTGTACCCATGTCTTCGCAGAGGATCTCTGGAGGCCCCTTCAGACTTGAGGCATGTGAGGCTCTGCTCCCCCTGCGCGGGGGGACAAATCAGACCAGCCACGCTCACACACGCGGTGGCCAGGAGGCAGATGGGACACAGCATCCCTGAGATGCCTCCTCCCAAGCACCCTTTCAGCACGGGGATGTGCAAGGCTGTTGCCAAAGCTGGGCTTTAATCCTTAGGGACTGAGTGCAAGGTTGCTGGAAGGTGCCTGTTTTAGTTTTCTGTCGCCGCTGTAACAGGTTACCACAAACACGGTGGCTTAAAGCACAGATTTATTGTCTCCGGGTTCTGGAGGTCAGAAGGTGGACACAGTTCTCCCTGAGCTAAAATCTAAGTGTCAGCAAGGCTGTCTTCCTTCCGGAGGCTCAGGAGGAGAAACCGTTTCACCTTTTCCAGCTCCCAGAGGCCACCCACGTTTTGTGGCTGGTGGCCTCTGCCTCCATCAGCCAACCTGGCAATGATGGGTGGAGTCCTTACAGCACACAACCGTGACCTCCTGGGTCACATCTCCCTCTATCCCAGACCCTCTCCTGCCTCCCTCTTCCACTTTAGAGGGACTCTTGTGATTAGATCAGGCCCTCCTGATAACCTGTGATAATGTCCCCATCTCAAGGTCATTAACTTAATCACACACTTCAAAGTCTCTTTTGCCATGTAGAGTAATATATTCACAAGTTGCAGGGATTAAGATGTGGCCGTCTTTGGGGGCCATTATTCTATCTACCAAAGGCCCTTTGGACCATATAGACTATGGCTCTCATTTTCCAAATGAGCAGACCCAGGGGTGGGAGGGTGAGGAGGGTGGGTGATGGGTATTGAGGAGGGCACCTTTTGGGATGAGCACTGGGTGTTGAATGGAAACCAATTTGACAATAAATTTCATATATTGAAAAAAAACAAAAACAAAAACAAATGAGCAGACCCGGGAGAGGCGGGGAGGGACTTGCCTTGTGTCACACAGTGAGTCAGTGGCCATGCCAAAGCTATACTCCCCAGCTCCCAGGCTCATAATTCCATTCTAGACCCACCAAGATGACACAAAAAAAGAAGCACTGAAAGTAATCATTTTTCCAGACTTTCCCAGGGAGTGTGGAAGTCCCTCTCCTTAGACAAACACATGCCTCACTGCATCAGGCTGGAAAATATCCTACTGGTGCCTAGACTGTCAGATACAGAGGAACAGCAAATGTCCTCAGGCTGCTCCCATCGGGGACAGGAACAAATGAAATTTCTAATCAGTGAGTTGGGAATCTATTGGAGGTTTCTGCCTTGTTCCAGTTTAACAGTTTCATAAATGTTTTAAAAATCTATATCTTAAGTTGCAATTTGAACTGCTTCATTGGATTTCTGGCTTACTTTAAAAAAAAAAAAAACAACTTCAGATCAATCTGTGATGGAGCACAGAATATTCTCATGGATTTGGATTGCTTCATGGCTCACCTACGTACACACCCCTTCCAATTTGGGGATTCTGGTTTTGTTCATCTTGGAGCAGGCCTGCATACTGAACCAGTTTAAAGGGAAAGAGACAGGAAATTCGAAAGAGTAAATTAATAGCCAGCTGCTGATTGCTGTTAACCAGTGGTTAACCAAAGACAAAGTTGTATGCCTGAATTCTTGGGAGGGGCGAGGTGTTTTTTTTTCTTATCATTGCAAACAAGTAGCCATGTGTGTAATAATTTCCTTAGTGAAGACCCGGGGACAATTGGTAGACAGAAGAGATTTAGGGCTTTGGCACATTTCCAAGAGTGGCCCAAAGGATGAGAAGAAGGTCGGGTGTTTGGAACAGTCACCAGTCCAAACCACAAGGTAGAATTATCAGTGACCTCAAAGGGCCAGATCGATCAATCAATCAATCGATCAATCAAATAACGGCACGTAACCTCAGAAATAGAATCAGCGGAGTTGGCTGCAGTCAGGGAGAGGAAAGGGAATAAGCCGTTCTGTGAGTACAGCCATGCCAGGGACTGAGCTGGCTGCGGGCACACTGTTGCTTTGTTGTTTTTGGCAGAGAGAAACAGAGTTATTTTATTTTCCTTTTTCCAGCTTGCAGCTATTTTTGTAAGAGTCTTCATGAGCACGCCTGGTGAGAAAGGTTCACAGAGGGTCTCTGGAGAAAGGTTCTTGGCGAACTGGGAAGGCGGAAGGGGGAGGTAGACACCACCCAGGGGCGTGATCTTGGTGGGTACCTGTGTTCGCTCAGGGGAAGCTCAGTTCGGCCTGCCTAACCCTAGAGACCCAAGGAGAAACCTGGGACCTCTTCCTCCACAAACTCGGAGGTTTTCATTTGATTTGGAGAGTTAAACTCGAAGCAGAGGTAAGGCCCTCCAGAAAACAGCAGTGCATGAGCTCCCCATTACAGAATAGAAAAGGGGGCTCCGAGAGGCCATGGATGCCGCCCGCCCTGATCCACTCACAGCCAGGGCAACCTCACGCTGCGTAGAACAAGTTTCCTGGAGTAGCTGGGAAGGGGAAACACAGGAAGAACACAGGATCACTATTGATTGTGACTCCCATTGATTGGCTGTCCAGTATGTGCCAGGCACTTGCCTCCAAGGGATTTACCATGTGAGCAGGGAATTCTGACAAGTAGACAGACGACTACAAGTTCTGCAATGGAAGGAGAAGGAGAGAACAGCACCCGCCAAGCGTGGGGGGCGGGGGGCGGGGGCGCTAGAGCAAGGACACCACCAATGTAGGTCCAGGGAATCTGAGCAAAGAAGGGAAAGGGGAAACTGTCCACAATGACCACTGAGAGACAGGCAGGTGCAAAGAATGAGGGGCATGCTGTCACTAAGGCCCTTCAGCTCTTTCCCCTGACTTCCCAGTGCCTATGATGGTATTTCCCAGCCAGAGTCTGGTTTATTTCATTCCTCGGAGACTCCTGGCACATGGAATCATCTCGTGCATGCATCTGAATATTCCTAGGACTAATAGGTTGGGTGCATTTGGGGCCAGAAGTTCACTGGGGATCAAGAAACAGGTCAGGGGGAACCAATCCAGCCTGAGGACAGGCGGGAGGCGGAGAGTCTCTTATTAATTCAGTTTAACATTTGCCCAACTCTATGCTCACTGACTGCAAGAGCAAAACAACAGTGGCACAGGCTACAGAGAGTCAAGGATTGACTTTCCAACCCATTTCTGCAGTAAACCGACCAAAGTTAACTTTGGACAACCTACTTCACTTCTCTGGGCCTCAGTTTCCCCCTCTATATAAGAAGAGGGGGTAGGAAACAAACAAATAATCCCTTGGCGGGAGTCTATGAGTCATAGAATCATAGAGGAGTCATAGAGTCTATGAGCGCAGGCTGAGAATGGGAGTCAGGTATTTAAACAAGTATTTAATGATGCCTGGTTTTCAGGGTAATTATGAGGCTTCAATGGGCTAAGGAAAATACTTTCTATCTTTTCTTCTTTTCTGTTTTCTTCTTGTCAAACATGGAATCTTAATCTTGTTTGTATTCAAAATAAAATGAAAGCTATGAGCTCTCTCCCCAGGGGAAAAAAATGCATGGTCACTGAGATATATAAGTTTTATTATAGGAGGGTAATGGACCCCTGGAGCCCATCTGCGACCCCCTAGGGATGCCCTGAGGCTAGGCAAAGATTCCCTGGTCCAGAAAGAGCCAACCTTTCCTTCTCAAAAGCGTCCCAGCACCACAAAGAGCAACCAACACTTCTTCTAAAATGACATAATGGCTGTCATTTTTCAATTTACAGGAGGGAAAAAGAAAAGATAGGTAGGATTTGATCAATTTCAAGTTTCTCCCCCCATAATTTTTTTTAAACCTTTGGCACCTGCTGCAGCTTGTGTGCTAATGAGTTCCCACAGATGGCAAAATGAATGAGCGAGCAGAAAATGAATATGAACAGAGAACCTTGAGATGTGATTTCATAAAATTATTTTATGCATGCGATGATTTTGAGGACTGAGGAGACCTGCATACATAGAAAGCAGCTGCAGCTTGCTTTGCAAACATCCCTGTGGCCCGGTTCTTAAGGAACGTGACCACTGGCCCCACCGTACACATGCAGGAAATGCATGCCTTCTGTTCTCTGGGGGCTATTGAGCCCCAGACACACACGACTGTTGACATCTCATTCATTTCCGAGCAGGAGGGTAATGCTGTTTTTTCTTTAAAAAACAAAATAACAATGGGGGGCCTGGGGGGCCCAGTCGGCTAAGAGACTGACTTCAGCTCAGGTCACAATCTTGCGGTCTGTGAGTTTGAGCCCCACGTAGGGCTCTGTGCTGACAGCTCAGAGCCTGGAGCCTGCTTTGGATTCTATGTCTCCCTCTCTCTCTCTCGCTGGCCCTCCCCCAATCTCTCTCTCTCTCTCAAAAATAAATAGACATTAAAAAAATTTTTTTTACTTGAAAACAACCACAACTAATAATAATAATAATAATAAATAAACAGCCCCTGATAATGCCTGTGAGTGATGCATTGGGATGGGGAATTTGAATGTCTTCTCTCCTTGAAGCTGCTCTCCATGCCATACCTCTGAAGGAAGTGGCTCATGTGGCTAACTTATCACCATCATGGGCCATTTGTCTTTAGAAGAATTCAGACTTTGTGGTGTCCTTTCAAAAGGAATTATATCCAAGTTAAAATAGGCCCAAGACAGGCAGCTCTTCCTGCCCATGGGTCCTGTCCCCGTGCTTTAATAAAATCACCTTTTTGCATCAAAAAGAAAAAAAAAGGGCCAAGACAAAGCAATTGGTGAGCACCAAAGCATACCCAACTCAACCAGTCTTGGAGGAAGTCAAGGAACAGTTGGAAGAAGATATCCTACCGCCAGGCAGGGTCTCTGTCCAGAATCCCTCACCCCATGGACATTTTCTGTGTGCCCACTATGTGCCAGGCACTGTGGGTTCATATACCAAGAAGACACAGCTTCGGGGGCTCAGGATTCAGTTGGGCAGAGGCGGGCCACTGATGTGCATGCAAGAATCTGAGCGGTGAGCTACAGCCAAGGTGCACAAGGCGCAGTGCACCCCGTGTGTCTGCAGGGTTGAGGTGGTGCAGGTTTTGGCTAAAGCCTTGCCTGACAGGCAAATACCAGAGCACAGGCTTAGAGGCAGAGAAGAACCTGGGGGATCTGGGAAGGACAGAACCCTGATGAATGGGAGTGGGCTAGTTTCTCCACTGCCCTCCCTCCACTGTGCCTTCCCAACCCCAGGAGTCCCGCCAGCTAGAGTCCATGGGCTGGTCAGCTGTGGGGACCTGACATGCCGAGGACAAAGCACAGCCTTTGAGGTCCAATGGCTCCATCTGAATCCCAGTTCCACCAACTGCATTACCATGGCCAAACTCTAGAACTTCTCTGGAACTCAGTTTCCTCCTAAAAATCTCTACTTCTTAAGCATGCTGTGGGGGTAATGAGATGAACTATGGAAAGAACCAGTGTGGTGCCTGACACATGATGAAACCCCGCCCTTCTTACCTGCCAACTCATGGACAGTGGTTTCTACTGAAGCATCAGGAAGCATTCTGGGCACATTGTGGAAGAGAGGCTTGTGCTCAGTTTGTAATGTTGGCCATAGACAGGAAGTGGTCACACATATGCCACTCCATAGGAGGTGTTCAGTAAGGGCTGGACCCCATCTGACCAGGCCAGCCTCCCACTCTAGAAGCTTCAGGCCAGTGCCTGGAGTGGAAAGAAAATAGGTGTACCCAGCTGAGATGACGAGTCTCCCAGGCAGAGCACAGGAACCCAGCTCAAGAAGAGAGCTTGGCAGAATCCCCCTCAGCTGCCAGGAGTCTCTGCCTGCTTCAGATGTACCTCCAGGTAGAGAAGAGATAGCACCTTAGGGAGCCAATCATCTTCTGGAGCATTCATCCCACTCAGCACAGAAGATCTAGAAAATCCCATGTCCCATTAGTCTCCTGGAGCCACACTAGTCAAGAATGAGCTGACTTGGACTAAAAAAAAGGGAAAATAATGTACTTCATTCTCCCTGCTTTCTGTAGAAATCTCTGCCATCTTGTCCAAACCATTCCCCTTCTCCTTCTGCTTCCCCTTCCCACAGTCTCCCATCTTCTCCTCCTCTCTCTTAGCAAACTGTTGAGGACATGGCACAGGCTTCCCAGGTATGCCCCAGATCCCAAGACAGGCAGGACATATGCTTACCATTCCTCCCCAGGTGGACCCCCAGAGCTCAAGGAAACCAAACAAGGGGCCACTATTTCTTAGCGCCCCCCCTCCACCCGCTGTGCCAGGCCCTGTACTAGGTGCCACACTGTTCTATATTATGCAATCGACACAGTATTGCAAGGTGGCCTTTATCAGCTCTTCTGGTCCCTGAGGAACACTGAGGCTCAGAGAGGTGGAGTGATTTTCCCAGGGTCAAGCAGCGAGGATAAAAGAGGGGGAAGGGGGAACACTGTGCCAGCTCTTCCCAAATCATGCTGAACTCTGTCTACAAGACATAGCCAAGGGGGAAGTTAAGTGGCATTTGGATGAAAAGCGGCCAGCGTGGTCCCCCTGAGAGGTAGAAAGTCTCCCCAAGGGGGCTCAGGAGGGGCAGCAGGTCCATCTTGAGGAATGTCTAGGGCCTGACACATAGCTGGTACTTAATACCATTGCATGAATTGCTGCTGTCTTGAAAGATATCAGGGCTCATTCATTCACTGATTCAGCAAACATTAGCTGACCGCCTACCATTCATTCTTTCACGCATCAGTCATGCATTCAACAGGTTCATTCATGCACTGAGAACCCACTATGTGCCAGCCACTATTCCAAGTGCTGGAAATAGAAGGAAAAGACCCATCTCCTGCCCTCATGGTGTTTACAATCTAGTATAAGGAGATTGAAAAAGGAGGTATATAAATTCACACGTGCATGAAATCATCTCAGACAGTAATACACACTACAGAGGTAAGACAGTGACAGGAGGGGAGAGGAGTTTCCTTCAGCTACAGGGGTCAGAGAAGTCAATCTGAGGAAGTGAGATGGAGACAAGAGCTGGTGGAAGAGAAAGGAATAGCCATGCAAAGATCTGAGGAAATGGCATTTCAGGAAGACAGAGGGCAAGTGTGAAAGCCCTTCTGTGAAAGCAAGCCTATTGCCTCAAAGGACAGCATTGATCAGCTGGAGTGTAATGACGGGGAAGAGTGGCAGGGGCTGGTGACAGGTATGAGGCAGCATGCTACACCCAGGGATGCCAGGGATGCAAACCAGCCACAGCAAATTTCTGAACAATTAAGAGATGATGTATAGGTGTTGGCTGAGCCGGCCTCGTGAAAGATCTTGTCTACCAAGCCGAGGAACTTGGTCTTTAACTTGAAGGTGAGAAAAGTCATTGTGGCCAGAATGCAAGGGAGTAACAGGGTGGAAAGCTCACTGGAAGGGAGGAGGCGGGATGGCAAGGGACATCCTCACAAGGCCATTGCAGTCGTCCTAGGAAAAAAGTGCCAAGGGCTTGAGTTTAAAGTAGTGGTATCTGAGATGGAAAGAAGGGACAGTTTTCAGATACATTAAAAAGGTAAAAGAGGGGCGTCTGGGTGGCTCAGTAGGTTAAGTGTCTGACTCTTGATTTCGGCTCAGGTCATGATCTCGCGGTTCGTGAGTTCGAGCCCTGTATTGGGCTCTGTGCTGAGAGCTCGGAGTCTAGAGCTGCCTTGGATTCTGTGTCTCCCTCTCTCTCTGCCCCTCCTCCCCCTCAAAAAAGTAAAATAAAATAAATTTAAATTTAAATAAAAAGGTAAGACAGACTGGACATAATGAACAATGGAATGTGGGGCGAGAATGTGATGTGGAAGCAGGGAGATGCCAGGACATAGCCTGGTTACTGTCCTCAACCTGAGCACATCACTTAGAAATTGAAACTTCCAGGTTAAATATAGACCATTTACCCCTCATGCACAGATGAGGGCTCTCTCCCGGATTCTTCTCTTCCATCACTACCTGCTCCTGGTCCACCACCAGGCCTCCAGGATCCTTTGTCCAAGCCTGACCCCTTCCCAGCCCCATTTTGAGAGGCCCCAAGGCCATCACACCAGCCTAGAGCCTCCTAGTCCTTTTAACAACTCTTGCGTCTATCCGAGGGCCTCACTGCCCACTCCAGAGTGAATGGCACCCAGTGGAGCAATCAACTGATTGCAAGCAGCAGAAACATAAAGTGAAGTTGAAATAGGCTGTATGAATCATCCAGAGATAATGGGCCAAGGGTCTCCAGCCAGATGAGCAAGAGAGCAGACTTCAGGTGACCCAGAACAACCATCTCTCTGCAAAGTACAATGACCTAAGAGCACACATGGAATCATATTGACCTGGGTACAAATTTATCTCTCCTGTCTCCTTATCTGTAGAATGGGGATAACAAGGAGATCCCCATCATAATTGCTCTAGGGTCTAGATTCAGTGATGCATGGCACACAGTAGGCACAGTGTTGCTTTGATACTAAAAAGAGAGCAGTATCTCCCTACGACTTAATGAGAATGTATCCGTTAATCATTGATCCCCCAGACCCCCAACTCCCAGCAAGGACTTTCTCCTTCACCACTGTCCACTTGTGTGAGTAGCCCTCAAGCTTTAGCATCACCTTGACTTGGAGTCAAAAGCTCCCCTGGGGAGGTGGGACACAAGGCAGGGCCAACAATACTCTGGCGATGCGAGCAACCCAACACAAGGCCAGCAGTGGACAGGAGACTGGCCTGCCTCACCAACTGTGGAACTCAGACACCCTCTGCTGTTTGCTGACCAGTGGATTTGGAGATGGCAGGTTGGTAGGGAGGGGCGGTCAACATCCCAATCATCTCTTCTCCCTGGGAGACACCAACTGTGCAGAGAACTTCAGGGTTCTCTGAGTCCTTTCCAGAAGAATCTACAGTCTCAACTCAGGGCTCAAACTCTCAGACATCACCTCAGATACTTCTCTTGCCACCACATCCACAGTGATCCTGAGACTCTGCCCACCTTCCTCCTTCAGACACATCCATCCTGAGGACTATGAGCTCGAGGTGAATGGGAGACAGCACCGCCTCCTTCAGAGCTTCCCACATATTGAGGAAAGCAGAGAAGTATGGTGTGCTGCCTGAAAGCCATCCACACCCTCCACCCAATCCTCCAGCCTCCCGGCAAGGGTCAGCAGGACCAGGGGTAACTTCCTTACCCAGGCTGGGGTGGCCACCAGCACTTGAAGTTCTTGCCACTAGAGGACACTGGAGATCAGGGTGAGAACCTAGCTGAAGCCCAAGGTGGTAGTCTCCACTCACCACCCACCACCCCTCCTTGGCTTCTGCCAGTGTGTTAACAGTCACCAACTGGAGGGCCAGGGAACTGTGGCCACCCCTGTGACCAGAGTCACAGAAAATAAATGTCCCAAGGACCCTCCCAGATAAGCCAGGGGTACACCACACCAGACCCGGGTAAGGTTACCAGATAAAATATAGGACACCTAGCTAAGTTTGAGTTTCAGGTACATAACACGTAGTTTTTTAATATAAGTGCATTCCATGCAATATTGGAGACACACATGTTGTAAAATATATTTGTTGTGTATCCAAAATTCAAATTTAACTCAAGCATCGTGTTTTGGTTATCGTTTTTTGCTTAGCTAAATCGGGCAAACCTAGATCCAGGTAGAGGGTCTAGGAAACTCTACCAGGCATGGGCAAGGGAGGCACTGACCCCCTCCTCTGCCCCCGCCAGGCCTCCAGAAATGGAAGCAAGACTTCCATGGTAGGCTTTCTGGAGCCCACCTGCAGCCCAGCCTGGTTGGACGGTGAAGAAACCCTGAGATGCTCTGGCTCTGACATGCCATCAGGAAACACCGCGATAGCAGAGAACCACACTTGGGTTAAACCACTCTTTATTGGTTGGCTTGTCTTCCCAAGCCTGCGTCAGAAACCAAACCACATCTCCCAGCCTGCTGTGCGTGGCCCGGTCCATCCACAGAGGATCCTACAAGTCACAGCCATCCACCCAGTCCTTGAGGTCCTTGCCCTGGCAGTGACGCCTCCAGGCCTCCCTGAGGGTGAGGGATGGGGAAGAGGAGAGACCAAATCAGCTGCAGCCTTTAGTCCCTGCTCAGAGAAGAACAGGAAGGAGGCGTGGGCTCTAAACCAGAAGTGAGGTAAGGAAAGGGGCTAGAAAGGGAAAAAGGGACAAGTAAACCCCATTAACTAACAAAGAAGGGGTAAAAAGGGAAGACAACAGCCCTTAAAAAGTCATCTGTCTAGGCTCCTTATTTTACCAATAGAGATACAAGGTTATTTGTTCAAGTTCACCCGGAAGGCAGGGGCAAAGGCCTGGACTCCTGGGGTCCAGAGCCCTAGTCCAGTGCTCTTTTCTTACACCATGCTCCTTCTGCTGACAGTGATGCCACCTTACGAGTGTACAGCCCTTTACAGTCTACATAACACTGTCTTATCCCTCACTCATTTGTCTGCACTCCCCCACCCTCGGCAGCCCTACAACATAGATTAAGCAGGTATCATGTTCCCTATACTCCAGATCAAACACTGAGACTCAGATGCAAATTACTTGCCCAAGATCCGTAGCTAGTAAATGACAGAACTATAGCCACAGCCACGTCTCTTTGGCTACCAGTTCTGGTCTTTCAATTGTTGGTAACTATAGTTTATGGGCTCTTTCAGGACCATTACCTTGCTCCTGCCTCACATTAGCATCTTGAGGAAGGAAGACAAACAAGATCCTGGGGTGCTGCAGTCCCAAGTTGTCAGGGGTTCCAAGCTTTGGTAACTCCACGATGTCAATGTCAAAGAGCCCAATGACCAATTGTGCCCCTAAAGGGCCTCTATGGATCCATCAATGAAGTGTGGTCACCTGGCTCGTTTGTCTCTCCCATTAGACTGTGAGACCCTCGAAGACAAAGACTTGGATCTCAGCCTCTCTGAAGCCCAGCACCCAGCACAGAGCCTGGCACTCTCAGTACGTGCAGGTGAAAGAAATAAACCGTCTCTTTCTACTTTCTGGAACCACAGCCTGTGATTAGCCTCAGCCACATCTCAGGGGTGATACCTGACATCAATTTACTCCCAGTGCATAAAAGAGTTGTTCTTTCCTTTAACCCAAAAGGACCCATGTCTTCCATCCCAGGGTGGGGTATCCAAGGCCTCAAACCCTTAGACTCCAGCCGAGCCTGCACTCACCCTTCCTGACCTTATAGCTGTGTGTTATGTCCTGCCGATCCTGCCCCACTCCAGATTCCGGTCCTGGAATGTCAACTGTTCCCAGGCCAACACATCTCCAAAGCTGTAGCCATTGTCAAGGCACATCTTGAACCTTCTTTAGATTCACAGTCATTTCTACCTTGTCCTCTCCCTCACTGCCACATATCATCTGTCCCCATGCTTCCTCCACAGCCCTCCTAGCCAACCCCCCTCCTGTCCATCACCCCTGCAACTGTCCTAGTGCAGACCCTGGATCTCTCACCTGGACTCTTGCAAAGGCTTCCCCACCATCCCCCTACCTCTAGTCTCTCTCCCTTCCCTCCACTCCTGGGCTGACATTCACTGCCTCCCAGACTGCTTTACCTGCCTTGTGACAGTCACATCTGTCTGTAGTTCCGGGGCTGCGGCCACCTAGTGTATTTCACACTCCCCACATTCCGCCCCTGCTGGTCTCTCATCCAGAAACGTGGGGAAAGGGAGGTTGGAGACTAAGCAGTGAGACCCCCATCAGAGAAGGCTGTAGGGCCACTGCCTCAGATGCCGCTCTGCGAACCAAAGATCTAGTCCAGTGCCCCATGAGATGCTCATCCAACTCCCTTGACTGTGAGGATGGTGGCTGCAAAGGCCATCTTGTGGGAAACAGGCAGGAAAAGAGAAAGTTGACAGGATGAGGCTCCGGGGCGCCCACCCATACTTCAAGCAAGGAATTGCTTCTTTGATCCGTCATGCATCTTGGGCTTTTCTACCAAAGTTAGTTTAGATGAAGATGCCACAGTTAAAGAAGCAAACAGACGGACAAGGTTGGCTAGACCCGGGTCTGGCGGACCTGTAGGCAGGCACCCTAACATAGGTACATTTTGGGAGAGCCAGGCTTGTCTCCATGAGCTGCAGTGAATTCCTCACCCTCCCTGACACTCAGCGTGTTGTCCGTAAATAGCGATCTCTATGGTCGAAAGTCACGTGCAAAGTAGATTGTGAAGCCAGGGAACGGTGGCGAAAACAAAGTGAACACTCAGAAAAGAAACTTCCCTCTTGCTGTCCACTAGTCCTGGCCACATCACCCAGGGGGGTTCCAGACCACGTCACTTACCAGCTGGCCAGCCCCTGGGGCTGTTGAGCTATCTTCATGGCACAGATGACAGTGTCCTTAAGGTTAGGATTCAGCAAGTCTGGGGTGGGAGGCAGAGAAACATGATGAGAACATGATGAGGGAACAGGGGACAGAGCTAGACATCCACACTCTGTTTCTCTCTCTCTTACACACACACACACACACACACACGCACACACGCCTTCCACAATCCTAAATGCAATCCTGTCTCTCAATCCCTGTCACTGTATCACTCCCTCCCCACATTCCTATATCTCTCAGAACAGTCTCCCATCCGGGACCTCAAATCAGATTCATGGAGGACCCATGCTCATCACTTGCCCCATCCCACTCTCCTTGGGAGGCCCAGAGGGTCTCCCACTCAGATTCCCACTCAGAGATAAAGACAAGGGGAGCAAACCACCCCAGGAAAGAAGCAAAGGCAGATGCAGAGGCCTGGCCCCAGGCAGCCCCAAGCTCAGGCCTGACCCTACCGGAGCAGTACATCTGGCACCAGTTGGGGACATCTGTGCTGAGATTTTTGCACCACTTCCGGCTGCTGATCTGGAAGATGCCATTGTTGGTGCTCCCATCAGCTTCATGGTCCACAGCAGCTGTATTGAAGCCACTTGTGAAGTAAGCAAGACAGACCCCTGCATAGGGTGGAGACGCAGGCCTGAGGGTCAGATGACCGAGGCCAGCGCAGACCAGGACACTCATGGTGCTGACGCCACACAGTAGCTCCTCCGAGCCTCAGCTCCTGCTTCAAGGTGGTCAGGGCTGCCGGACTCCCACCTACTTTGCAAATGACTCCATCAAGGCTCAGGGGAGCAAGTGACTCACTCAAGGTCACCACAGCTACCAAAGAGCAAGAGTCGAGGCTGTTCCCTCAGGCCTCCTGACTCCTAGAGCAGCCTCCCCGCTACCTTACCACTCAGCACACAGTGGGGCCCAAGAAATCTTTGTGGGCTGAATGAACAAGAAAAAGCCAGATCTTTAGAGGCAAGATGAGGAAGACACAGCTGAGCTAGCAAGAAGGCAGGCAATAGAAAAAAAAAAAAAAACAAAATGAGTCCAGATGTGGCTGGACTTCACAGGTTCCCAAAAATCTACCAGCAGCTTGAAAAGTTTGGTGTTACTGGTTTGCTCAGTCTACCCTAAAAGTCAATGGGACTATCCTATCCTCTTGGCGGCCATTATGATTAGGGTACTAAGCTATTCTGTTCCCTTGGCAGGTGACCTTAGCAGCAGGGGTAGAGGATGAAGGAGAACTCTGACCGGGCTGCTTGTGGCCTGCCTCTAATGTATCGAACTTGTGCTGAGTGTCACCTACCCATCATAGAACATTTGATGTCCAAAGGAGAGCTGAAGCTCGGAAAACTGCCAAGGGCACACTTCCTGAGTGAGAGCGGGGAGGGAGGCTAGGAGGAAGGGGAGGCACCTGCGGGGAGCCTGGGGCAGCCTGGAAGGGAGAGGGGTTCTCACAGTCAGCCATGCTGTATCCCCGGTATCCCTCCATGCCGAAATCCTGGAGGGCTCTGGCCAGCTCACAGCGACTGTAGACCTTGGCCTGGCCGGAGGTGAGCAGGCAGCTGAGCAGAGTGGCAAAGGCCAGCAGCATGATGCCCGGCGGGCACAGTTGCCTTCTGGGGTCCCAGCTCCTGCCTTCCATGCACAGCCCCTGCCACGCTGGCTTACAGCTGGGTTTTGAGATGGCAGACAGCTCAACAGCCCTGGCCGTCCAGTCACAGAAGGTTACCCTTTGGAAGAAAAAGAAAACCAGGGCCTGAGCGTACCTGGGGAATGGGGCAGAAGGCTCCGACATTGCAAATCAGCTCCCTTGCGGCCCTGACGAAGCATCAGCCACGCCTCTGAGATTCGAGATCCAGGAGAGGGTTCCCTAAGGCCATCTCCTCTCCATCTTGCTCTATCCTTTCCCCAGCAGCTGAGAGGGGAAGCCACATGGGGAAGAACATGAGCCTATTTGGAGCTCCATACCACCTGCCAGGCATGATCGAATCCCAAAGCCCTGTGTTACACAACTAGGAAGGGGCAAAATTTGGAATGAGACCAAAGTTTACAGGACTCCAGAGCTCCATGAGTTATGGCCATGAGCACGTGTTTCCGGAGGGCAAGGGCCCAGCAATGTCATCACAGTGTAAGTCAGTCCCTAAAACCCGGCCATCAGAGGAAGTCTCTCCTAGTGCTGAGCCTGGACTGAAATAAAGTCCCCCGTACAACACTGCCACCCAGCAGCCCTCCCAATGGAGCAGCCCTTTCACATACACATGGCCCCGAGGTGGTACTGAAACTCTCCTGCGTGCCCACCACCCTTTCTAAACCATCACCTTGCAAAAGCCTCTTTCCTTTGAAGCTCTGACCTCGGTTCCTTTGGCTTGCCTCTCAGCTCTGGCTCTGTTGGCCAGCCCTCGATATCATGGAGGACATTCATCCCTGGTTATGGCCTCCACTCTGTCTCAGCCACCCACTCCCATGGCCTTGCCATCCCTGCATCTTACCCCCTCCCCTCCTCTGGCAACCCTCCATTCCAGTGTCTCCTTGACCCCAACCCCTGACACATCTTCCCACCTCTCCTGTGACCTCTATCCCACCACACCTGCTGTCCACCTTCAGAGATAGACACACAAACCTCCACACACCTCACAAAAGGGTGTCCCTGAAAACCCCTGGCCTCCAACCCCAATGGGCCTTCAAGCCATTGAGGGTGACAAGTGGATTAAGGGTGGGGCTTCTCAGTGAGCCCTGAGTTTGAACCCCACCTCCTCACTGCTAAACATCTCTGACTTTGGACACTTCCCAAGCCTCATTTTCTTCAGCTATGCGACGAGGAAGTGAATAATACCTGCCTCGTAAGATTGTTGAAAGAATGAATGAGAAGAGAAAGGCACGGGGAGAACTTAGCTCTTTGTACTAAAAATAGGTTAGTTATTTCTATTATGGAGTATTTCTGGCATCAGCACTAATGCTCGTCCTTGGCCAGCTTTCTCTCTCCCATTTCCCTCAAAGAGTATTCAAGACGCTCATGGCTGTCCGCAAGCCTCCTCCCCTCCCTGACCCACCCCCAAGCTCCCAGAAGACCTCACCTCCTGCCTCACTGAGGCAGCAGTGGCCTCATCCCTCTCACCTCCACCCCTCTAGCCTGACCATGCGTCGCCCCTGCGCTTATCAAGGTCCGTTGCATCTGTGAACTCCAGATTTCACCCTTTCCTGCCTCTCAACCTTGCCCCATGGATCACCTCTCCTCTCTTGGGGTCCTCGGCACCTCCTCCTACCGCCTCTCCTTCCTCTGATGCATGGATGCGCTTGGGTCTCATCATTATCTATACTGACTGGTCTCGTTCCCTCTCTTCTCATGGAAACGTCTATGGGAAAAATTACCCCTTTCTCACCTCCCCTTTTGCTTTCAGCCCCATGACGGTTAGCTTCAGCACCACCATCACTCGCCTGAAACTGTTCTGCCCAGTTCAATGGGCTTTGTCACTTCTCGTCCCACAGGGGCCCTCAGCAGCCCCTCTCAGTGCTGACCAATTCACCTGTGGCCTCTCTTCCTTCTCTTGGCTTCCATGATGCCCCCTCTCCTGGGTCCCCTGCTTCTTCTCAGGCTATTTCTTCTGATTCCCCTTTGTGGACTCCACTCTGCCTACGTCTTAAGTGCTGGCATGCTCGTCAGCCTTTTTCCCTCCTCTCTTTCACGTCAGGATACCCTGTGGACAGCCCCACTGTGAACTGCCACCCGCGGCTGATGACGTCGTATTCCGTCTTCCCCAGAACGGTAGATGTCCTGTGCAGCTGCCTCCTGGACATCTCCACTTGGATATCCCACAGTCACCTCGGACTAAGCATGTCCAAAACAGAACTGATGTCCCCACTAAAATCGGCTTCCTTTAAGTCTTTCATTTCTGGGTTTCAAACATTCTTGGCTTTAAACACATTTATCCAAACTAGAAATATGGATGGCATTCTTCACTCCTTCTGTCACTACCCCCCTTCACCCTTCTCTAACCGTAGATCCCAAAGTGCCACTGATTGTACCCTCCCTCCAAGAGTTCAGACCACCATCACGGCATGCTGGTGGGCTCCTTACACCTAGTCCTGACTCTTCCGAACTGTTCTACACACTTTTACCACCATGAGTTGTTTTTGGTTTTTTTTTTTTAACAAAAAGCCTGGCCACCTGACACCCTGCATTGGCTCCCTTCATCATTGCTCCTAGGCATGGTCCACAAGTCCGCTGGTGACTCAGCCATGTGGACCTCTTTTCACTCACAAAGTGAGTTCCTGTAATGCCATACTGTTCGCTCATGGTGATCCCACTGTCTGAAGCAGTAGCCCTCTCCTTCCTTTCCATAGCTAACTCTTACTATACTTGAAGGGTCACACCAGAGCTGAGTTCTCCAACAACCCCACACTCCTCGAGCACCCTGTGCCTCTGCTGTCCCTCTGTCACACTGGACTGTAATATGCATGAGTTTTTCCCACCATGAAGTGAACTTCCAAAGAACAATGGCCATCTTGTTTCTCTTCACATCCTAAGCATCAAGCAGAGCTGCTGGTTTAGAGTGGCGGCTTAAACTGAAGTATCCTGAGGTCCTGACCCCAACAGCCTGAACCCTCCCCAGAAAAGTTGGAGGCGGAGAGGTCAGGAGTCAGGGGAACCTCACTGAGTTCTCCAAACCTGGCGGACACTGAGCTGGGCCTTTCCTGGATGTTTTCTAACTTAATCTCATCTAATCTTCTCAACAACTCGAGAGGCGTAGGAATAATAGCCCCCTTTATGGATGAAGAAACCAAGTTGACTGCTACATGGAGATTGTTTTTGACTTTTTGTAGCCAAGAGATTTAAAACTAATTTCATCTTGAGTGTTTCACGGCAGGTCAAGGTGTACAAGGAGTGAGGTCTGATAATTCAGAGACCAGACACCCACCAGCAAGGTCTCCTCTCTCTCTCAGCTGGGTGCTCTCCCAGCCCAGGACTAACCCCCCTCCATTTCTGACCACGACCTTTCTTTTTCCATGCCCCTCTCTGGCTAGGCCAGCCAGGGACTGGTTAACAGCTGCAGAAAGAGGGGAAGGGGGCTCACTGATCAGGTGTCGTCCCCACCAGAGCTGACACAGCAGTGACAGTGGCGGCAGCAGCAGTGACCCAACACCCTGCTTCAGCTCAGGACACCCCCATGATAGTGCTAGTGCCCCAGGCACCCAGCTTTAAGAGAATGATGCGGGAGGGCAGGCTCCAGACTGACGTAGAGCCTTCTGGAATCTCCCAGTTCTGTGACCTCATCTTCTAGAACCATCTTTGCCCACTGAGCTTCAACTGGCCCCCTGAACCCCTCAATTTCGGGACTGGGAACATGTTAGGAGTAGCTAGGCCCAATGCTTCTTGGCCATCTACACACACACACACACACACACCACAATATGTTGAAGGATGACTCCTCAGCTCCCGACAGGACCCTTCAGGTGGTTGCCCAGGGATGACAATGGCAGGTGCACACCGCCCCCTCAGGCAGCCTCCCTCACCATCAAACTGCTCGCACTGGCAAAAAGTTCTTCCTTAGTGCTGAGCCACAGAAGGCCTGCCTTCTGCATCTGAATGATGACAGTTCAGTGTGGACAAGCCTAGGACAAAGGTGATGCCGCGGACCCTAAAGCTTGAGGGACAAAGAAGTGAAGTGGAAGGACACGTGACACCTGTGTCTGTGCCCCACAGGGAAGTCTTTTTCTGTGATCAGTTCATTTCACTTGTTAATTCAAGGTAGTTAACATGCAGTGCAGTCTTGGCTTCAGGAGTAGAACCCAGTGATTCATCTCTTACATACGACACCCAGTGCTCATCCTCACAAGTGCCCATCACCCCTTTAACCCCTCCCCCCATGCCTCCAGCAACCGTCAATTTGTTCTCTGGCCGAATAGCACACCATTGTGTGCATATACCACATCTTCTCTAACCATTCATCTGTGGAGGAACATTTAGGTTTTTCCACATCTCAGCTGTTGTGAATAATGCTGCAGTGAACACGAGAGTGCTAATATCTTTTTGAGATCCCGATTGCAATTATTTCAGAAAAATACCCAGAAGTGGGACTTCTAAACCATACGGTCATTTTATTTTTACTGTTTTCCACTGTGGCGGCACCGTCTTGCATTCCCACCAACAGCGTACGAAGGTTCCAATTTCTCTACATCTTCACCAACGCTTTGTGGTCCTTTGTTTTGTTTTGTTTTTTTTAATTTTTTTTTCAACGTTTTTTATTTATTTTGGGGACAGAGAGAGACAGAGCATGAATGGGGGAAGGGCAGAGAGAGAGGGAGACACAGAATCGGAAACAGGCTCCAGGCTCCGAGCCATCAGCCCAGAGCCTGACGCGGGGCTCGAACTCATGGACCGCGAGATCGTGACCTGGCTGAAGTCGGACGCTTAACCGACTGCGCCACCCACGCGCCCCAGTGGTCCTTTGTTTTTTTGATAAGAGGCATCCTGATAAATATGAGGTGTTATCTCCCTTGTGGTTTTGATTTGCATTTCTTGAATGATTAATGACATTAAACGTTTTGTGTTTTTGTTGTTTCATATATACCTGTTGACCATTCGCATGTCTTCTTTGGAGAAATGTCTTTTTGGCATCAGTATTTCTTTAAAAAAAATTTTTTTAATGTTTATTTTTGAGAAAGAGACAGATACACACAGAGTGCGAGTGGGGAAGGAGTAGAGAGGGAGACACAGAATCTGAAGCAGGCACCAGGCTCTGAGCACTCTGCACAGAGACTAATGTGGGGCTCAAACTCATGAACCTCGAGATCATGACCTGAGCCAAATTCAGACACTTAACCAACTGAGCTACCCAGGTGCCCCATGGCATCAGTATTTCTTAAAGGCTCCCCAGATGACTCCAGTGTGCAGCCAGGCTTGAGCCTTCAGAGCTCTGGACTTGAGCTAAGTACACCCAAGTTCAATGTCTTGCTCTGCCCCCTACTGGCTATTTAGCCTGCCCTGCCCACTAGAACCACAGCACTCAATCTCCCCAAGCCTCATTATGCTCCTCTGTAAAATGGAAATAATCCTTTCGTAATGCATGAAGATGCCTACCACTTAGTTCAGTACATTTTAGCTCTTGCTTTTATTGTCTGGCCCTTGGTGGTGATTCTGTCTGGTTGAGATTTGGGGTTTTTACTGCATTGGCCTGCTTTTACTATTTTATCGCTTCTTTTTATTGAGCAATCTTTCAGCTTATTTTATTTTATTGTATGTTTTGTTATTTCCCACTTGACTTTCACTTTTAACTGGTGAATAAGAAACAGCAGCTCAAAAGGAACAGTTATGAGGGCAAATAAGGTCCCAGTTGGGGGTCAGTGGGTCTTTATTTCTCCACTGAGCTCTGCGGGAGACTTTCCTGTTGCCCCAAAGGCAGCTCATAGTCTTGACCACATCCTAGTAGAGACCCTCCACTGACTCCTTGCAGGTTTAAGTTCTCCAGAAGCAGCTCTTACATTCCTGGTTCTCAGCCCCCGGCAGCACATTAGAGAAAATGCTGATGCCTAGGCCCCATCCCAGGCTAATCACATCAAAATCTCTGGGGTGGGGCTCAGGCATCAGTATTTTTTTTTAATGTTTCCAGGAGATCCCCAAATGCTACCGGGGCTGAGAACCACTGTCCTAACCAGACTTTTTATAGATCCTTAAATATGTGATAATGCTTTGCATCCATGTCATATATGCTATGCTTCATGTTATTCCCTCTGTCAAACACATCCTTTCTATCCAACTCCCTGTTGGCTTCTAGTCCTTTAAACATCACTGAAGCTGGGCTTCCTCCTCTGGCCCACTTGGGCTGAGCTGGGAGTCCCTGGTACCCTTGCACAGCATCTGACGCTAATATGTCATCTTGCCTCCATTACATGACATCAGTACCTTCCTCATTGCTCCCAGCAGACTGGGGGATGCCTCACGAGTCCCCTATGTCTATTTTCCCACTGTGAAGAACAAGATTTTTTAGGGGTGCCCAGGTGGCTCAGTCGGTTAAGCGTCTGACTTCGGCTCAGGTCATGATCTCGCGGTTCGTGAGTTTGAGCCTCCCGTCGGGCTCTGTGCTGACAGCTCAGGGCCTGGAGCCTGCTTCAGATTCTCGGTCTGCCTCTCTCTTTGCTTTTCCCCTGGCTCACGCTCTGTCTCTCTCTTCCTCTCTCTCTCTCTTTTGTCAAAAATAAATACTAAAAAACTTTTTTTAAAAGAACAAGATTTTTTGGGTTTTTTTTTATTTTTTTTAATTTATTTGTTGTTTAATTGACATCCAAGTTAGTTAGCATATGGTGCAACAATGATTTCAGGAGTAGATTCCTTAATGCCCCTTACCCATTTAGCCCATCTCTCCTCCCACACCCCCTCCAGTAACTCTCTGTTTGTTCTCCATATTTAAGAGTCTTTTATGTTTTGTCCCCCTCCCTGTTTTTATATTATTTTTGCTTCCCTTCCCTTATGTATATCTGTTTTGTATCTTAAATTCCTCATATGAGTGAAGTCATATGACATTTGTCTTTCTCTTACTAATTTCACTTAGCATAATACCCTCCAGTTCCATCCACGCCGTTGCCAATGGCAAGATTTCATTCTTTTGGGTTGCCGAGTAATACTCCATTGTGTATATATATATATATATATATACCACATCTCCTTTATCCATTCATCCATCGGTGGACATTTGGGCTCTTTCCATACTTTGGTTATTGTCAACAGTGCTGCTATAAACATTGGGGTGCGTGTGTCCCTTCGAAACAGCACATCTGTGTCCTTTGGATAAATACCTACTAGTGCAATTGCTGGGTCACAGGGTAGTTCTATTTTTAATTTTTTGAGGAACCTCCACACTGTTTTCCAGAGTGGCTGCACCAGTTTGCATTCCCACCAGCAATGCAAAAGAGATCTTCTTTCTCCACATCCTCACCAACATCTGTTGTTGCCTGAGTGGTTAATGTGAGCCATTCTGACAGGTGTGAGGTGGTATCTCATTGTGGTTTTGATTTGTATTTCCCTGATGATGAATGACGTCGAGCATTTTTTCATGTGTCTGAAGAACAAGATTTTTTAAATTCTAGGTAAAGAAATGAAGAAATGAAAATCACCTAGTCAATTGATTCAGAAACCTTTTAGCCCAGGGTACTCTCTCAGGAGAGCGCTGAAACTGGTCCCAAAAGAGTGTGCCAGGGACACTGTGGACATGGAAAAAACAAGTCCTCCTCTGGCCACACGTAGGGAGAGGCTGGAGCCCCTAGGGAAAGACCTGTTCACTTGGTCCATCCAAACCTAGTACATCAAAAACAGAATTCACCTCTTCTCCGTAAGTGATGTTTCTGTTTTTTTCACCACTGATCACAGTACATAGTGTAATTGCAAGATATGGTTATCAGGAGTTCTTAGGCATATAAAGTCACTAACCCTACACTAACTAGTCTCACACCAGCATATTCTTTTAGTTTTGTGTCTCCTTTATCATTCTGTCTTCCTTCGTATAATGGTTAATTTTATGTGTCTACTTAACTGGGGCACAGGGTGCCCAGATATTTGGTCAAACATTATCTGTGTGTCTGTGAGGGTGTTTCTGGATGAGACTAACATTTTTTTTCATTGCAATATATTTGACATGTAACGTTGTATACGGTTAAAGTGCACAACCTGTTAATTTCATACATTTATACATTGTCACATGATTGCCATGGTGCTAATAATTAGCCACCGTGATACATAATTATTTATTTCTCGTGGTTGGAATAATGGAGTTCCAATCTCCTGGCAAGTTTGAGTATTATAATACAATATTATTGTCCATATTCACTATACTGCGCAGTAGATGAAATTAACATTTATTTATTTTCTTTTTTTTAAAACATAATATATTGTCAAATTGGTTTCCATACAACACCCAGTGGAAATTAACATTTAAATCAGATAAATGTAGTAAAGAAGATTGTCCTCCCTAATGCGGGTGGGCCTCATCCTATCAGTGGAAGACCTGAATAGAACAAAAGGATTGATTCTCCCTGCATAAGAGGTAACCCCCTTGCCTGCGTTCAAACACAGATATCAGCCTTTTTCCTGCCTATGGAATCAAACTGAAATATCAGCTCTTCCTGTGCCTCAAGCCTGCCAGCCTTTGGACTGGAACTACATCATTGCTTCTCTTGGGTCTTCAGCTTACCAACTCACCCCACAGATCTTGGGACTTGCTTGCCTCCATAATTGCATAAGCCTTATCATAATTTTTTAAAGGTGTGTGTGTGTGTGTGTGTGTGCGATCACCATTGTAACCAAACATTTTTACGGATATGTAGATATAGATATACACATCCTACTAGTTCTGTTCCTCTGGGGAACCCTGACTGATCCCCTCCTTGTGTGAGGTTTGTATAAAATCACGTAACAGTTGTCAGGTTCCTCAGTTAACGTTATTCCCTCTCTTGCCCTGGTGCCACTACTGCTGACCTCCTGCCCACCCCTTTTACGGTTCGTGGCTTCTACAGCACAGGGCAGCTGGCTGAGAGCAGCAGACCTTGGCTGGGGTTCTGATATTACAAAACTTACTAGCCCTGTGGCTTTGGCAGGGTACTTAGCCTCACTGCCCCTCAACATCTTCACCTATAAAGTCAAAAGAACGGCCACTCATGGGGCTGTTGAGAGGATTAATGATATAACATGCAAAGCATCTTATACGGGACCTGGCACCAAGCAGACTCAATGAAAAGGTGGTTTCTAATTATTAGTATTTTGGGGAGAGGAAACCAAGTAACCGTTCTTTTGAGAAGTGCACCTGAATTGTCAAAATGAGCTCCGAGTAAAGGCACCGAATGATGCTGCAAAGTAAAAGCAGGAAGCTTGTTTTAACCGATCAGAGGCCTTTTCCTCATCCAAGTCTGTGCTGTGTTGGCCCTCACTGAAGTCACAAGATCTCTGGATGAGCAGGGAATTACTCTACTAGCATTCATCTTCTGGGACTTACATCGCAGGGATTTGCTCTCAGGGAAACCAACACCGCCGAAAGGAAAAGGGAAGACATCCGTCTTCACAGAAGTGCTTGTTCATTCCTGTCACACTCTCCCTCCTCATCCTGATGGCCCCCAGAGGTCAAAAATGGGTCTCCATCTCTGTTCCTGCCACTCTGGCCGGTGCTCAGCCTGACTTCTCTGGGACTGCGATGATTTCCTAATGGTCTCTCTACGTGACCTTTAGGACTTTACCTTTAGGACTCTCTACGCGACCTTTGGTGACTCAGTGCAGCAGCCAGATGGTCCTCGGCGGTCTGACCTCTCTCTCCACTTCTCCAGCCTCAGCACCCTGCACACCCCGCCCCCACCCCCAGCCTGTGGGCTTCCACAGGCTTCCACCAACTCTTTCCCAAACTCATCGGCCAAAAATCTCTCCCCCTGGGCACCAGAGAGTTCCATTTCATCCTTCAAAACCAGTCTTGCATTGCGACTTTTGCAGGAAGTGCTAACCCAACACACTCTACCTCCTGAACCCTGCAATTTGTTTTCCTGCCCCAGCACCTTTTCTCTCTTTATCATAGAACTACCACATTACATTGTAATTGACAGTGTGCTTGACGGTAGCCCTGTCTGCCAGCTCTTCCAGAATGAGGAGTATGTTCTGTTTATCTCTGTATTTCCTTAACTATTGATGGCTGAGGCACCCAGAAGTCACCAAATGGCAGTTCGGGGAGTACATTTAAAAACACACTGGTTGGGGAGGGAGAGAAATGGATGAGACTATAAAGATGTTGTGTTCTCTCTCTTGATTGGGATGGTGGGTACACAAATGTACGCATTATAAAGTGACATAAGACAGGGTGCAAAGTGGCTCACTTGGTTGAGCGACAGACTTCAGAGCAGGTCATGATCTCGCGCTTTGTGCGTTCGAGCCCCGCGTCCGGCTCTGTGCCAACAGCTCGGAGCCTGGAGCTGCTTCAGATTCTGTGTCTCCCTCTCTCTCTGCCCCGCCCCCACTCGTGCTCTGTGTCTGTCTCTCAAAAATGAATAAACGTTAAAAAGTATTTTTAAATAAAGTGACATAGGATGACAGACACGCATTGTGGCAAAGTGGATGTCCCAATTTTGATAGTATACTATAGTTATAGAGGATGTAACCATGGGGGGAAACTGAATGAAGGGTATAAGGGATCTCTCTCTACTATTTCTGCAACTTTCAGTGAGTCTCTAATTATTTGATAATAAAAAGTGTTTTCAAAAGGAAAAATGCACAGGCTAGTTTTACTGGTTCTGACCAAGCTAGTAAAATAATGGGAAATAAAGGGGCAATCAACTCTGGAATTTTTCACAAAGTCTAATTTAAGATTACTTAAAACCGACTAGCTAGAGGGTGAATGTTAGAAGCATAACCCAAGTGTGCTTCAATATCTGGTTTATCTAGAAATCGCACCAAGTTTCTGCTCTAAAGGCCTTCCAACCAGTGCCTAAGTGGTTAGAACCCCAAGCAGAATGAATCAGGTCCATGCAGCTGTGGGGCTGAAGGAGGTCACCCAGGATGAAACCCCCGGAGGAAAACCCAAAGCTGCAGTTACACTATCATCTGAGCAGACCGAAAGAGGTTGAATGGGAAGAAGAAATCCACGTGCTTGGCTCACGACTTTGGGAAGCCACGGGACCGAAAAATCTGCGCTCGGGTCCTTAGCACTTTGGGACCTATCACAAGCTGGAGATGTTGAAAAGTGAGGCTTCCAGCAAAGTGACACCTTCAAAAGCTTAAAGCCTCTACAAACTGAAGGCCTCTAAAATCCTGAGATTCCTAGCAACCAGGGTGGGCTAACAGCCCAATGATTTCAAGAGCTTAGAGCCCTAAGAGCCTGGGGCCCCTAATAACTGATGATTCTAATAACTTGGGGCCTTTGAGAACCATGAAGCCTTTAATAAATTGAAAAATTGAATAACCTGCGGCTTCTAACAACCCAAGACCTATAATAAACTGAGACTCCTAGCAACCCAGGTTTCCTAGCAACCTGGGGACTCTAATTATCAGAGACTCCTAGCAACCAGGGAGATTGTACAACCTGGGGGGCCGGGCACACGTCCACCCCTGGTCCCAGACTGCTTCCCACTCTGCAGGGACTGCCCACTGAAACTTGAGAGGCAGTGTGACCTAAGAGACAGAGGCAGAATTGGGAACCAATGGCCTGTGTTCTGATTTGACCACTCACTACATATATAGCCTTTGGCTTAACCTCCCTATCAGTTTCCTTACGTATAAAATGATAATGATTATAATATCTTGCTCAGAAAACTATTATGAGAGTCAGGTAAGTAGATTTATGGGAAAGCACGTTAACAGCTGTACATATGCATGTTGCCTTTTCTGACAGCACCCTCTCCCCTCCCATCTCATTAGCCGCCATATTGCATCATTTCTTCCAAAATGGCTTTCCCATCTAGTCCAGCTCCATCACCACCACCAAAGTCACAGACCTTCTCCACTGTCTTTGTTGCCACCAGTTATCTTTCCAACACACAAATGCCATCATGTCACTTTTGCCTGCAGGCTTCCTCTGGCTCCCTTGCTCTTGGAGTCAGATTCAAACTCTTGGCCATGGTACATAAACTCTTCATGATCAGGTTCTACCTTTCCAGCTTCATCTTCAGTCACTCTTCCAACCCCCACTTCCTTCTTTCACTCCTAAAACAAACCCGAGATGGGGGTATTAATTATCTCAGCTTCACAGGTACAGAAAATGAGACTGAAAGAAGTAGCTTCCCCAAGTGCGTACAGCCTTGAAGCAGCGATTTGAAAGCCAAGTCTGACTCCAAGACCCATGTTCTTTGATGGCAAAGACATCACTGCCTCCTGGAAGCTTCCAAAAATGTGATTCTCTGGTTACTCTCTTGATAAACCAACTTTGGTCTTGTCCCAAAGCCCCTCCACCCTTTTCTGTGCAAGCAACTGGACAAATTTCAGCTTTGGTGGAGCTTAAGGATTTACACCAGGGGGCGCTATCCTTGCACACAACAACCATAAATGCACATCAGCCCTAAGAGACTACTGAGACCACGCCCAGCAGTGCTTAACCTGTGGCCTGTCTCACTTGGCCATATGGCTCACGATGTAATTTTAAGACAAATGGTTAGAAATCTGCTTCCATGTTGCTGCTTCTCAAAAAGGCCCAGTTATTAACATGTTAGTGTCTTTAAAGGGGCATTTTTATTGACATCTTTCCTGTCAATGAAATAGGTTAATCTGAGTTTTAAGAATATACATATTCCTGGGGCGCCTGGGTGGCTCAGTCAGTTGGGTGGCCAACTACAGCTCGGGTCATGATCTCGAAGTCTGTGAGTTCGAGCCCCGCATCGGGCTCTGTGCTGACAGCTGGGGTCCTGAAGCCTGCTTCCAATTCTGTGTCTCCCTCTCTCTCTGCCCCTTCCCTGCTTGCTCTCTGTCTCTCTCTCTCTCTCTCAAAAATAATAAACATTAAAAAAATTTTAAGAATATACATATTCCTCCATAAAGCTACTCTCATCTTTAATTAAAATTAATTCAACCTATAAACACCGTTACAGGTTCGAGTGTCAAGATTGGGAACGTGGGGAAGTGGATAGGGAGAGCAAAAAGACTGCTCATCGGTGGTGCAGTCTGACATCCCCATCTTGTCAATGTGAGGACAGCAATCCCCAACGGGAAAACCAACCGCCCCAGGGCCCACAGCAAGTAAGAGACGAGATCTATCTTTCCAGAGCACAACTTCATAGTAATGCACTCCTACTGTAATTGATGAAGAATACACGAGAGGAGCTCCCTCACCTTATTGTTCATGGGCCCAGAGCACCTACTAATGAACAGTCAGCCTGGGTATCGTATGGGGCTCCCTATGGCGTGTGGAAGAGAGATCGTACTTGATTCGATGGGTGTGTTCAACCCTCTGAACACCTACATCTTCATCTTGGAAATGGAGAGAATAACATGTACCCCTCAGAAGGTCTGGCTTTCATTCTGTGTCCCCTCTGACACCTTCCCTGAAACTAGCTCTCTGAATGCTGTTCTCTCTGGGCTGAGTTCAGAGACCCCAGCAGAGACCCCAAAGGTGCTGGACGATTGGGCGGGGAGGAAAGATTTTGTCCCCCTAGTGCCCCCAAAACAATTTCTCTTCCAGATTGCAAGGGAAGAGGCTCCAGGTTCTTGCTATTCAATGGACCTGAAGTGGCCTTCAACTGGGAGAGTGGTTTTGTCCCCCAGAGGACACTTAGTAATGACAGAAGACATTTTTGGTTACCACAACTGGGGAGAGGCATGCTACTGGAGTTGAGTGAGTAGAAATAAGGGATACTGCTGAACATCCTACAATGCACAAGGCAGCCCCCGAAAACAAAGAATTATTCAGCCCAAAATGTCAGTAGTGCTGAGCTCAAAACAGTCTTATTTATATACAGCATAAAGCAGCCTCGGTCTGGTTCCCCTGTGCTCCTATGTTCTGTGTGATGCCGGACATTTCATCTCTAGGCTGCATTCAGTTTCCTGAGCCTTGAAATAAGAAATTTTGGTGTGGTCTGATGATCGGCACAGCCCCTCCTAACACTATCATCCTCCAGCTATGCTTTCTAATCACCCACCTGGTGACTTGGCTTATGGTGTTTTCACTCACCATTCGCAAAATTGAGAGCGTCCTCGTCTCCATTTCTTCAACTATAATATAAGGATAATTATACCTACTTCACCATTCCTATGTTGGTGTGAGGAGAAAGGGGGAATGACCTTATACATAATTGGTGTCTAATAAACATTGGTCTTTGAAAAAATAAACATCATAATGGATTAGCAGGGGGAGAAGTTCAAGGGAATTATGACTTACTGAAAAGAGTCCTCATTCAACAGCCTCCGGGCCAGAGGGAACTTTGAGACAAGAAAATCCTCTTTTTTCAAAACTTTCGAAGAGGTAGCTATGAATCTTGGGCTTTGCAGGGAGTCAGGAGTGGAAAGCTCTTGGGTTTTGGTGATCCACAGGCCTGTATTTGGGCCTCTGACCCATCCTGAGAGAAACATTTCTGTCAGGAAGGAAAAAAAGTTTCCAATGGAAGAATCATTTCAACAGTTCAACCAATAAGGGGTAGAGTTTACAGAGCTTTGATGCCAAGTCTGACCTGAAGTCAAGCCCCTCTTCTGCCATTCCCAACTGAGTGACCCACTTGTCAATAAGGATGATAATGCAAATCAATTAGAAGCCTTGTGCGTTTCACATGAGGGAAAGCATCCAGTAAGTGCTTAACAAATGTTACCTCTTGTTATTACGTGCTAAGAGCCATGTATTACCTGCCTCGGCTTACTTACATTCTTATTCAAGATTTTAATGAAAAATCACAAACATTGTCAAACCCTCTATGGTTCCATGAAAAAGGTGCTTGGTGTCCTATGCCACCCTTCCACTTACACACACACACACACACACACACACACTCGCATCCCTATATACATGGAAAAGCTAACGTTGGGCATTTAATCAGGGTGAAGATCTGGAGGATGAAGCATATACTCTTGTGTTTTTTAAACCACAGCATCTTCTCCCTCCCTCCCCCGCATGCCAAAGAACAAGCGAGTCAGAGAGGTTAAGATGACTGCTCTTGACCATATAAAGTGGGGAAGGCATCCGATGAGCACTGAGTAATGTACAGAACTGCTGAATCATTATATTGTGCATTTGGAACTAATTATACTTGAATAAAAAAGGGAGGGGAGGCATTGCCCTACCCCTGAGCCTCAGTAAAGAAAGAAATCCGATAAATCAAACTCTGTCCCGTGGGTAAGCCAAGACCATCTTTACTGATTAAGGGTCAACAAGAATGTAGATAAGTTAAGCTGCACAGAGACCTAACATTGTGAAATGCCAAGTCCCATGGCTAACCATCAAACACCAAACATCCAAAATACAAGGAGGGGTGCCTGGGGGCCTCAGTCGGTTAAGCGTCCCACTCTTTAACTCAACTCAGGTCTTGATCTCAGGGTCGTGAGTTCAAGCCCCAGGTTGGGCTCCGTGTTGGGTGTGGAGCCTACTTAAACAAACAAACAAAACAAGGAGACACTGCTCCCAAGGGATGATCAGAACCTATGCAGCTCCACTATATCTAAAATCCAGGTCACTATTGTCTTGGAAAGGCTCCCACGTGGGGACAACAGCTGAGTTCAGACCCCACACTGCTTAAAACAGCCTTGCAAACAAGTACGGAGTTCATGGGACTGAAAAGCAGTCATGAACTCCTGGGTGTGTATTTCTGTTCCTGGGAGTGCAGAGTCAGGCTTGGCAGACGAGACAAACAGACAGGAAGACAGGAAAACAGAGGAGATAGATAGAAGGCGACAGTCGGCACCCCTAAAAGATGCAGGCAATAGCTATCCAGTTCTGGTTTCTTAAACATTCTTTTAAAGTAATTACTGTCCCCAACATGGGGCTTGAACTCACAACCCCGAGATCAAGAGTCACATACTCTACCAACTCAGCCAGCCAGGTGCCCATGGTTCCTTAGACATTCTAAATAAGAAGTGGAAATTTGCAGGGTGCCTAGGTGGCTCGGTCATTTAAGCATCCGACTCTTGATTTTGTCTCAGATCATGATCTCATGGGTGTGAGATCCAGCCCCGCCTCAGGCTCCATGCTGAGTGTGGAGCCTGCTTAAGATTCTCTCACAGTCTCTATCTGCATTTCTCTCTCTGTCTCTGAAAAAAAAATGAAAAGGAGAGGGGAGGGGAGGGGAGGGGAGGGGAGGGGAGGGGAGGGGAGGGGGGGAGGGAAGAGAGGAGAGGAGGAGAGGAGAGGAGAGGAGAGGAGAGGAGAGGAGAGGAAAGGAAAGGAAAGGGGAACACCTGGGTGGCTCAGTCAGTTAAGTGTCAGACTTCCGTTCAGGTCACAATCTCACAGTTCGTGAGTTCGAGCCCCGTGTCAGGCTCTAAGCTGACCACTCAGAGCCTGGAGCCTGTTTCAGATTCTATGTCTCCTTCTCTCTCTGCCCCTCCCCTGCTTGTGCTTGCTCTCTCTCTCGCTTGCTCTCTCTCTCAAAAATAAACATTAAAAAAAAATTTTTTTTTAAAGAAAAGAAGTGGAAGCTTGCCCCTCTCCTGAATAATCTTTCCTTTCTCCAGAAAAGGTAGCTTTAGTCATCACTCAGTTTCCTCATCAAAGGAAGCTAATTTTTACAAAGGTAATGGAGTTATTCCAGAAGTTTTATCTAACTGTATCATCAGGAGAATTCAACACCTGGCCTTAAAAGTGCTCACTTCCTTCTAGTCTTGGGCAAAGGGGTTGAGAACAAGCCAGATCAGGGCTCAGGGCAGGGTTGGGTAGAGGGAGAATTTCAACTCCAGGGCTGGCCTCTGAAGAAGGCAGCCCTAAGGGCTCATGGTACTAAGTTCAAACAGGGAAGCAAGCGGGAAGGTAAAAGTAGCAGATGCCAGGAGGGCTGCTCTGGCTGGGAAGAGGGCACAGCAGCAGTGGGTCTAAGCAGCCAGCCAACACCAGGTATACAGAAGTCACCCTGGAAAATCTGTCCATCTGGGGGAAACAAGTCTTCACCAGCAAATGGGTTAGACAGCAGGTATCTGGCTCTATTTTCTTGTTTCTCACTATCTGCGCGCTGCCTAACCCAGATGTTGATACATAACAGATGCTAAATAAATACACAGAGAACAAGTGAGTGTATGACAAAGCCTCTGTAGACACTAAGTCCTCACTCACCTCCTTCTTGCCTCCACCTGCCTGTAGGAATAAAAGCGGATGCCACTGCAGAGAGCAAGGAAGTGGAGAGGCCACATGGGAAGGGGCTGGCCTTTGGCTCAGTTCTAAAAATAGCAACAGCCTACTTGCCCAAAAGGCACCACCGAGACTGTGCTGGCAAATCAGTAATGATAAGCGTCACAATGCCCCCCCCCCCCAGGACGCTGTGACCTGAGAGCCCTATGTTCCATTAGACAACAATCTCCTGCACCTGAGTCAGAGGCAGGCAAGGAGTGAGAGTTGCAGCAACCCAGCCGGTTGGGGCTGAGTCATGGAACAAATCGGGGTTGTTTGCTACCCGTTGTCTGGCTCTGCTGGCAGTCAGGTGTGACCCAAGGCATCCTCTATACCTGGTTTCTAGGAGGTGCCCCTTCTGGACCCCATATTGAGACCCAACCTTCAGGAAGGCCTGCTCCTTCTTAACCATGGCTTCAGATCCCCGGACCCTAGAGAAGGAAGAGCTCCATGAAATCTCCTAGAAGAAGGGTGGTTGGCAAATGATAGTCCATGACATCGGGAGACTCTGCAGAGACATCCCAGGAGGCCCTGCAGGGGAGTAGAGGGCAGGATTCAGCTCACCCCCCACATCTATCAGAACAGCTTCCCTCTTGTCTATATTATATATTCAAACTCCACGTAAGGATTTGTTTGAAGAAAAGTTCTGAAGCTAAAAAAGTTGATGCCTGTGCTAGATGGATTATTGGTCTCAGACCTTCACTCCCCTGTGGGAGCGTTGTACACCCACATTCTTACCATGGCTTCACGGTGGACAGAGTGTATATCCCCATGCTTGGACCATTGGGATGCTTGCATGACACTAGCAAAGACTGGCAATGTGCTCATGCCACTGGACCTACCCTCTAGAACCCCTTCCTTTTTCAATGAGAAAAGTTTGCCCCAGTTAGCTACAAGCCCAAGGAGGCATGTGGAGAAGACCTGGACCCAAACTACAGTGAGAAGCCGAGCTGAGCTGAGCCCACTACAAACCAGCCAAACCCTAGCCAACATGCAGGCCTATAAGCCCAAAATAAATACTTCTTATAAGCCATTGACATTTCAAAGTTGTTTGTCATACAGCAAATAACTAACCACACAATGCTTTTGAAGAACCCTTCCCGGCTTTCATTTAAACAAAGAATCTGGGCCCTTGGAGAAGAAAAAGAGAAGTTGTAGAAGCAGTTGTTGAAGGGGGCGGGGAGGGGGGGGGGGAAGGGGAGGAAGGGGAGGAGAAGGAGGAGGAGGGGGAGGAGGAAGAAGAGGAGAATAGTTACCATTCAACCATTTCACCTCTAAGTGATTACATATCATAGAGCAAGGTTCAGAAATTTTTTTCTGTAAAGGGCCAGAGAGTAAATATTTTAGGCTTTCTAGCCTATGCAGTCTCTGTCCCAACTACTCAACTCTGCCATTTTAGCATGAAAAGCAACAGTAGTCAATACTTTAATGGATGCCTGTGGACTGTGTTCCAATAAATTTTTTCTGGACACTGCAATTTGAATTTTGTGTAATTTTCATGTGCCACAAAATATTCTTATTTTTTAACCATTAAAAATGTAAAAACTGAGGCGCCTGTGTGGCTCAGTCGGTTAAGCATCAGACTTCGGCTCAGGTCGTGATCTCATGGTTCATGAGTTCGAGCCCCGCGTCGGGCTCTGTGCTGACAGCTCAGAGCCTGGAGCCTGCTTCAGATTCTGTGTCTCCCTCTCTCTCTGCCCCTCCCCCATTCATGCTCTGACTCTTCTGTCTTAAAAATAAATAAACATTTAAAAAAACGTTTTAATGTAAAAACCATCCATCCACGGTTGAATGGATAAAAAAAATGTGCTATATACATACAATGGAATATTATTCAGCTTGAAAAGGAAGGAATTCTGCTACAACATGATGAACCTTGAAGACATTATGCTGAGTGAAATACGTCAGAAACAAAAGAATGAATGCTGTATGATTCCACTCATATGAGGTGCCCAGAGTAGTCGAATTCGTAGACAGAAAGTAGAATGGTGGAGTGGAGAATAAGGAGTTATTTATTGTTTAATGGGGACGGAATTTCAGTTTGGGAAGATAAAAAGTTCCGGAAATGGATAGAGGCAATGTGAATGTATTCAGTGTCACTAAACTATACACCTAAAAATGGCTAAAATGTCAATTTTTAAAACTTTTTTAATGTTTATTTATTTTTGAGACAGAGAGAGACAGAGCGTGAGTGGGGGGAGAGGCAGAGAGAGAGGGAAACACAGAATCAGAAGCAGGTTCCAGGCTCCGAGCTGTCAGCACAGAGCCCGATGCGGGGCTCAAACCCACGGACCACAAGATCATGACCTGAGCCAAAGTCGGTCTGCTTAACCGACTGAGCTACCCAGGTGCCCCTAAAATGTCAATTTTTTTAATTAAAATTAAAAATAGTAAATAAAGCCCATCCTTAATTTTTGGCCCCGTACAAAAACAGGTGCATATTTGACTTAGGGGGCATAGTTTCTAAAAATTTAACCCTAAGGAAACTCCCACAATGTGTCCCACCAGTACTGTCTGGGTTAAAAAAAGAAAGAAAGGAAATATCCTTAATATTCATCAACAGGAAAATGGAGAAATACATTATGGTAGAATTATTCCATGGAGAATCCAATGATAAGTGGAGTATGCTACAATTTATACATAAAATTTAAAACCCTGCTGAAGAATGCTATGTTGTATTAATGGATGCATAAATATGTACTAACAGTGTAAAGACATACATAGGAATGATAAACAGTGGATTCATGGTAATAGTTACCTCTGAGGAAGAGGGAGAAGAATGGGAAGGGGGGGGTGTAATATACAGGAAGCTTCAATTATATCAGTAATGTTTTACTTCTTTAAATGAGATCTGATACAAATATGACATAATGTTAAGATCTGATAAAGCTTAATGGTGGGTAAATAGGTATTCATTATGTTCCTTTCTATTCTTGTCTAATCTTTGAAATATTTCACGATGAAAAAATTAATTCAGAAAAAGCAAAGGGAGGAACAAATTAAAAAAAAAAAAAAGGAAACCATCAATTAATTTCAAAGCGTGCCAGTAGCAGCAACAAGAATAACAGAAGAGGCAATCAGTCCACCTCACTGATCCTTCTGGACTTTCTGGGGCTTCCTCAGCTCACCTCAGGCGGGCAAAGCCGATGCAGAGGCCCATGTTCAGAACCTAAGGCTGGCTCTGCCCCTTTGGTTTGTCCCTGTGTGGCTGGAGAAGGAAAGCCAATAAAGCCCAGACCACCATACCTGAGAACCATGTTCCAGGCACAACCCATTTTCCAGACGCAAACCTGCCCAGGCCCATAAGGCACAAGAAGGCATTTCAGGGTTTCAGGACATTTTCTTGTGAAACCCGAGATTCTCTCTCACCAGTACCTGAGAGATGGAGAGAGGACAAGCCAGGCTTCTCTTGGGGACTCACTGTCAATTCACAAACAATTATTGACCTTAGCTCTTACCCATATTTAATGCTGTCAATTAGGATTAGACTGGACTGAAAGTAACAGGAAACCCAACTAACAGTGGCTTAAACAAGACAGAAGTTTACTTCTGTCTCACGAGAAATAAATCGAGGTAGATAACTCAGGGTAGCGTGAAGGTTCTGTCATTCCGAGGATGTGATTTCTCCTGTTCCGAGATGACAGCTTGAGCTCCAGCTACCAGATCTGCTGTCCAGGCAGCAAGACAGAAGAAAGGGAGAAGGACCAGATTCTTCCCTTTTAAAGGAATCTTCCGGAAAGCATCCTATGATCTTTCCACTGACATCTCCTTAGCCAGAACATAGTCAAATAGCCACACTTACTCCAAGGAAAGCTAGAAAGGTAGTCATGGAGACCATGTGGGGCTCCATGCTGACCGTGTGGGTGGAGCCTGCTTGGGATCCGCCCCTCCCCTGCTCGCTCTGTATCTCTCTCTTTCAAAATAAATAAGTAACCTTTTTTTTTTCCAAAACATAATGATACCTATGCTATACCTATGTTGAGAAGATTGAATGAATGAATAAATACAAAATACTTGTACTGATACCTGGCACACAGTATGAGCATATAAGTGTTAGTATTGTCCTTATTAGACAACAGTTGAAAGGCACCTTAAGGAAGAACTAATGAACACAGAGGATGTTCTCCCAGAGGTGTCAGCCCAGTCCAAAGGTAGGAAGAGGTGACAGCTGAGTCAAGACCTCAGGGATGAGCACAAGTCCTGAGTCTCTCTCCAACCCCACTATTTAAGGAGGGTGCCAGCACTCATAGGCTCTCCCTAGGCACATATTCTATTTGAATAGGACTAAGGAAAACCTCCAAGAGGTTTTACCTTGAAGGGAAGGAAGAGTGATATGTCCTTATTCCCCACAGTAAGCTCTCCATGGCGCTACAAGTGGAAAAATGAAGGCCTCCTAACACCTAGAGAAAAGTACATGAATGAAGGGAGCGCTGGGTGGCTCAGTCGGTCGAGTGTTCGACTCCTGATTTCAGCTCAGCTCATGATCCCAGGATTGTGAGATTGAGCCCCACGTCGTGCTCCATGCTGAGTGTGGAGCCTACTTAAGACTCTCTCTCCTTCTCTGCCCCTCTCCCCTGCTCACTCTATTTAAATTAAATTAAATTAAATTAAATTAAAATTTCAGAAGTACATGAACTTGGGGCCTTGCTCTGTCTTGGCTCTCATACCACATTCCAGGTATTCTGGTTCCTTGTTCACAGCTGGCAGGCAGCCAGCACCGCACCACCCAGTTCCACCTTCTGAACTTTATCCCCAAGCAGAAAATTGTCTCTTCTGTGTACTTCACAAAGGGACCACTACATAGGATGACACCACAGTCCATCTGGCCCACGGAGGCCTGAGGGACAGGGCTTTCCTCCCCAGTGCCAACCCCTCCAGGGAGGAGCACTTCATTCTCCCGGGGGCTAGTTCCAGGCTTTTATAATGGGACTTGAGTGACATTAATTCTCATCCCAAATCTGCTACTAAGTCACCCTGTGGCCTTTGGCCAGTGCCTTGACCTCTCTGAGACTTAAGTCAGTGGGAATAATCATACCTGGCTCATGAGGTCCTTCATTTGTCATGAAGATTAAATGAAATACTGTATGTAAGGTGTTCAAACAGCTCCCAACATGCAGTTGGGGCCCCGTGCACATAAGGCCCCTCGTCTCTTAAGGCTCCTCAGCGTTAGCCTGCCCCAGCACTATGATGGTGAGTCCTGTTAGGGGTTAAATGACTTCTCTTTTGTGTTGTCCTGAGCATTCCTTGTGTCTCTGAACTTAAAGGAGTTTACCTTTGAGCTTTTGCACAGTGTTTATGCTTTTTCAACTTCTTATCATACCTTTTCCATGATGACAGGTGCCCACATCAGTGACGTGGGCATACAAGATCACAGCCAAATGGGAAGCAAATACCAAGTTTATTCGTCAACTCTGGTACATTCCAGCTCCCAAACCACAGCCTTTCCTAGCATTTGCGATGGAGAATTCAGAAAGTAATCAAGGAAATACACAGGACTTCCGACACTCCCAAATGTGGGTATTGGAACATATCACCACACACATACACACGCCCAAAGCTTGCCTGCTGAGATGGGACTGGGCAGCTCAACTACACAGATGTGAACCTTCTAGAAGATAGTCCTGGGCCTGAACCAACTGTGCTCCCCTCTGAGATGACGTAGAAGAGGAGCAATCTGTTTGAAGTTGGGAATCAGAGAAGAAGCAGCCAATCTGGCCCTTGATCCTGAATCACAGTAGCCCCACCCATCAGGAAAAGATGACCCCATAAATGTTAGCCTTTGTCCAGAGGTCTAGACGCTCCTCCTGGGCAGGAGCAAAGACTGTTATGGAGAGTGATACTGCATGTTCTCTAAGAAAGGGGAGAAGAGATGTTGTCTCTCACCCAGCCACACAGGTATCCCCTTTTTAGCCTCAGCTTGAACTATAGCAAATCCCCACCCTTGAACATGCACACACGTGATCTGGAATGATGGAGTTTGGCCTCATTGGTAGACTGCTCACCCAAAGAGAACACAGACACTTGACTACAAACATGTCCAAACCAGAAAACCAGTGGGAAAATATTGCATGCTGTGTATCTAGTATACAAGGGAAGGTGTTGCTGAACCTTGTTCCCAGAGTCCCTGTGGTTGACACCCTAAAAATAAATAGAAACACAGTGACTCATCTGCCATTCTGAAACATTAACCCAACAGACCAGTCAGCCAGGGTCATAGGCTCACACCAAGAGGGATTTTATCGAAACTTCCTGAGGGCAGGATCCAGCACTCACCCTCGAACCGGCTGGCTACCCAATGGTCGCGTCCAGTACGGAACCCTGGGGCAAGTAATGCTCTGGGAATTAGGATGCATTCTCTCCCCAGTTCTTCCCTTACCAGCCACATGAGCTTGAGGAGCTGGTTCCCTTCTAGGCCTCGGTGTCCTTCTGGCTAAGTCTCATTTTCCTAATTTCAAAACAGGAATAGCAGTTGCTACCCCTATGCATCTTCCAGGCATGTTGTAAGAAGCCCGTGGACTCCGGTGAGGTGGGTGTGGGATGTGTTCCCCCAGAGAGGGCATGGATGGTACACAAAGTCCCATCATGTCAGAAGCTAGTCGAACAGCAGTGACTCCCAGCAAGGGAGTCTGGTTCACCTTTTCATAAGCCAAATGGTGCTGGGTCATCTGGAAAGATAATGTGAGACAGTCTTACAGGCAAGAATAAGGCCAAAGTTGTAAGGAGCAAATTAGGAAATCCCATTTGTAGAAGTAAATACAGTTGACCCTCGATCAAGACAGGGGCTGTTGATGTCATCGGTAAGGCTTCTTCTGGTCAACAGTAGGCTACTGGTAGTTAACTTTTTGGGAAGTCGAAAGTTACACAGGGATTTACCATGTAGTCGTATGGTAAATCCCTGTGTAACTTTCGACTTCCCAGAAAGTTAACTACCAATAGCCTACTGTTGACCAGAAGAAGCCTTACCGATGACATCAACAGCCCATTAACACCCAGATGTATCCTTCACTGTATCCTTACAATAAAGTAAGCTAGAGAAAAGAAACGTCATTAAGGAAATCATAAGGAGGGGCTCCTGGGTGGCTCAGTCTGTTGAGCGTCTGACTCTTGATTTTGGCTCAGGTCATGACCTCCCAGTTCATGGGATCAAGCCCCGTGTCCGGCTTGGTGCTATCAGCTTAGAATTCTCTCTCCCCTTCTCTCTCTTTACCCCTCCCCCACTCACATGTTCTCCCTCTCTCTCAAAATAAATAAACTTACTTAAAAAATCATAAGGAAGAGAAGATACATTTACAGGGCCGTACTGTAAAAAAGTCCACATATTGGTGGACCTGTGCAATTCAAACCCTGATGCTCAAAGGTCAACTGTAATGAAAAGCAGAGAGAGAAATGGCAAAGGTGAGAGAATGAAACAGAAATCACTTTAAAAAAAAAAAATCAAAGAAGCAAAATAAGAAGTCTGTGTTAACAGAATCCTGGTAATTAAGAGAGAAAGTCAAGGTGGCAGTGGGAGTACGGGGCCACGCACAGACGTTCTGCAGAAACACGAGGAGATCAGAGGGCTGCTGTCCAGCCGAATGAGACGAGACCCAGTGAGGAAGTGTGAACAACGGAGCCGTGTGTAGAGTCCTGTTTCGGGAGCACAGTGAGCCTCAGTGAGAGTGGGGGGCAGGCCGTGGGGGAAGAATATGGTTTCCCAGGCCAATTCCAGAACTGGCCAAGCTGTAAAACCAAGATAGTGCCTCCAGGGACTTGGGATCTGGCTCCAGAGCTCTCGAAACTGCCTCAAGACAGAGCAAACGTCAGACTGCTGACCCAGGAAAAGGAGAGGGCCAGCCAAGAAAGCAGCAACACGTTTCGGAAGGATGGTGGGCAGCTGGGGCCAGCTGGAGGCCACTGCTGTGGTTGACTCCCACCCTACCTAGCAGCACAGCCTCAGTGCTGGCGCTGGGGGGCTGGCAGAGTGGGGGGGGTGGGCACCAACAGATCTCTTGCGATGCCAGCAAACTGCTCAGCCATCACAAGAGAAATCACAGCGGGGCCAAAGAGGACGTCGTAGGGGAACTGTTGCGTCAAGATCCAGAATGAGCTTTGGACCAGACAATGGGCCAGAGGAAATGTCTGTGGGAGCTTCAGAGGCAAAGAAAATGCCAAACAACTGGGGAAGAGAAAAGAAAGAACCTGGAGAGGAAAGTGAACATAGGGGCTGAGGGTCAGACACACCATCAAGGTGGCCCAAATGTGCACCACCCTAGGACAGGGAGGGATCAGCAGAGAAAACATAGGTCCTTTCAGTACTTTTTCTCCTACTGGAAAGCTGGAGGGGAGGGCTCTGTGAAAATCTTCTCTAGGATGGGTTGAAGCCCTGAGTCATCTGCTCTGACTAATCACCCCTGCTTTCTGGCTTCCCAGGTTGAATAAGGGGCTTCTCTTCCATTCTCCTCCAGCCTCTGTGCTTGCTTCTGCCTTCACATTATATTAAAATCATTTGTTTGCACATCTTTCCTTTTTATTTTTTACATTCATTTATTTTTGAGAGAGAGAGACAGAGTGCGAGCAGGGAGGGGCAGAGAGAGGGGGGGGACACAGAATCCAAAGCAGGCTCCAGGCTCTGAGCTGTCAGCACAGAGCTCGACTCAGGGCTCGAACCCACAAACCGTGAGATCATGACCTGAGCAGAAGTCAGACACTTAACCGACTAAGCCACCCAGGTGCCCCTGTTTATACATCTGTCTTACCCATTAGGCCAGTGAGTGGTTCTCATCCTTGGCTGCACATTAGGATGTCCTTTAAAAAATAACGATGACTAGGTCCCCACTCAAGACCGATTAAAGCAGGACCTCTGGGGTTAGGGCTTTTGCATTCGTACATTTTAAATTTTTTTTTTAATGTTCATTTATTTTTGACAGAGAGAGAGAGAGAGAGCATGAGCGGGGGAGGGGCAGAGAGAGAGGGAGACACAGAATCCGAAGCAGGCTCCAGGCTCTGAGCTGTCAGCACAGAGCCTGACACAGGGCTCAAACTCACAGACCACGAGATCATGACCTGAGCTGAAGTCGGATGCTTAACCAACTGAGCCACCCAGGTTCCCTTTGCATTCATATTTTTTATTGAAGTCCTCATATGATGATTCAAATACGCCATCGGGTTTGAGACCCACTGTTGCGGACTGTGAGCACTTCAAGGTCAAGGACCAGGTCATGAGTGTTTGAATCTCCAGATGTTTAATGAGAGGATAAGCATGGGTAGCAGAAGATGAAGACCAAGAATCCAGAAAAGAAAAGCAGGGAAGTGTCCTGCATAAGAGGAGAAAAGTAGTGATGGGAGGCTGAGAAGCAGAAGAGAATCTTCAAGAAAAAAATAAATAGAAGAGAATCTTAAAGATGCCAGGGGCAAAGGAGGAACCTGGATGGGGCTGCGTGATCCTGAGGTTGTCTCGCATAACAAATCTCTCGTTAAAGCTAATATGAAGCTTCAATGCAGAATAAACAGCACCTGCTTCAGAGAGAAATGAGGTGGAGAGGAGTCAGAAACGTGAGTTTCTGAATGTGCAGTAACAATGGACTCTGGGGGCCAGAGCCCTCGTTCTCCACGAGGCGAGTGGGGGCAGAAGCCAAAAGGAAGAGAAATAACAGAATGGTGATTTTGAGAAGCACTGAAACATGTGAAGGCTTATGACAAGGAAGATGAAACTCATGATTTAAAAATAAAATGGGAACACAAGAGAAAGCAAGCTTGAGAAAGAGAGTGGAGTGAATTTGTAAATCATCCATATGCACGCTTGCTCAAAACGCTATTGTTTTAGCAGTGGGGAAGGAATTAGAGGTAAATAAAATATGCAAATGCATTTCATAATGAAAAATCCTGTGATGAACAACTGAGATAATCGTTATGAAAACTCGCTGAAAAATACACAACATGTTCTAGAAATGTGAGGTGGCATGATTAGCATGCTAAGATACATGTTGCTGTGTGTGCCAAGAAATTTGGTTCTCCAAATGCAGGTCATTGGTCAACTAAGCAAAGGCCCCCAAGTCTCTTAGTTCAGTTTCAGAGAGCGCTCAAGATGCAGGCTTTCCAGGGCTAGGTCTTGGAGGAGAGCAGCGCTTGCCTGGTGTCTATACTAGGTGTCCTGGGGCCATCCCTGGTTGGAAGAATCGGGTTTAAGTCTCTGGCTATAATACATAGAGCCAGAAGATAGAAAAGCATAAAATAAAGGGAGCAGAGCGGTTAAAAGGAGAGAAGGGAGATGTGTATCTAACATCTACTGAATTGCCTCTATGTGCCAGGCATGGGGCATGTGGTATTTCATCTAACCATCAAAATAACTCTACAAGAGCCTCACACTGGCCCAAGATCCTATGAGATGTTGGAGTGCCTCATGGCCCTCTTCTATTTTCACTCCATTCTCTCTCCCTAGCATCGGATACAGAGCTATACCTTGAACTATAATGACCAATGAAAAATCTCCAGTCGTCTCTGAGATGTAGTCATTATACCTAACTCCACACAGAAATCTCAAATGCACCTCAAACTCTTCAAGTACAAAGCACATGGCTTCAACCTCCCCCACCCCCAACCTGTTCCCCAAACTTGATCCTCTTCTGGTGTTTCCTATATCTATGGGGATAGGGATCCCCATGTAGGTGTGCAACCCTGAAACCCAGAAATCTTTCATGAACACTAGTAACCCATACCCAAGTCCTATTTATTCTCCCCTAACTTTCCATCCCCCTCTCCCTGCCTAGACCAAGCTGCCATCTTCTCTTGCCTTATGTGATGCAATCACATTGGGTCTCCCCTTTCTTCTCTGGCTCCCTCCAATCAATTCTCCACATAGAAAGCAAAAGGACTTTTCTGAAATACAAATCTAATTGTTTCTCTAGCCCCACCCCACTCCAACTTTACCAGCTTTGAACAAACCATCTGAATGAATTCTCATTGTTCTTCAGATAAAGACCAAGGTCTTTTGCATAGCCTACAAGGACTGGCATGATTTGACCTTCTGCCTCATTGTCACCTTTGTCTTCCTTCCAGTGTACTCTCCAGTCACACTGGCCTTGTCTCACCTCATCCTTCTGCCAAAGGACTTTGTGACCCTACTCCTCAACATCTGAATTCTACTCATCCTTCAGATAGTAGATCCCCTTTAATAGAAGCTTTCCTTGACATCTTGATAGATCAGTATCCCTAATAATCTTTCATAAGATTCTATTTCTCTTCTTAAAATACTTGAAAAACTTTAAATTCTACATTTATTTTGTTTAATCTTTAAGCAGGCTCCACACCCAACATGGGGCTTGAACTCATGGCCCTGAGATCAAGAGCAGCCTGCTCCACAGATTGAGCCAGCCAGGTGCCCCTAACTCTACATTTATTTAAGCAATCATTTGTTTAACATCTGTCTTCCTTCACTAGCCTATAATTCTATTAGGGCAGCAGTTGTGTGGTTTATCTCTGCCCTGTGTCCCCAGCACGTAGACAATGCTTGGTACATAATGGGTGTCTGACGGAATTTGCAGAAGGAAGGGAGGCAGGCAGATGGGAAAGGGCATGGCTAAGGAGTGGCAGAGTCAGGATCCAAACTGGGGTCTGACTGCCTCCAGATCCCAGGCTCTTTCCTGGCAACAAGGAAGAGAGGAAAAGGGACAGATAAGAGATGATATCTTCTCACCATCTGGTCCGGACTAAGAGAGGCAGACCAGTGCCATTGTCCATGGAATTTTGTCATTGGTCTTCCATTGGTCATTTGTCATTTGACTGCCAGGCTATGCCTACTTAAATGAAACTCTATGCTAACTGGCTCCATGAGGCATTAAGAGTTATTTGGATCACTTGAATTATACCTTCAATTGTTCTCCATTGTTCTTAGAACACAGTCCTAACGTCTTAGCAAGCTTTCTTGGCTTTTTCTGATTCTCTTTCCAACCCCCTCTCCCATCACTGTTTCTTTTCATCTCAGATTCTAACCAAACATGCCATGTTCCTTCATATCCTACCCTGGGACCTGTAGCTTACTTCCTGCCTGCCTGACCCACGTCGTGTTAGTGCTTCAAGACTACCGGCCTCTCCTTATCTCTGTCTCTTTGATCCCTGATTATTCCCACCCTTAACCTTGGACTGGGTTTGTGGTGGATAAAGGAAGGTTTAATTTCTTCTACTGTTTTTCTGCTTTGGCTTGGCTTTTGTTTGTTTAATTGGGTTTTTTTTTTACCACTACATCTAACCTGTGAATATTATTATTAATCACCCACCCATGGCACTCTGCTGCTTCAAACATTTCAATGATATTTATTTGATCTCTGGATGAGAGAGGATTTTCTAAACATAAAAGCAATGGAAGAAATCACTAAGGGAAAGAAAATCAATCCATTTGACTACACCAAATTTAAAACTTCTGGACGTCAGAAGCCATTCTAAACAAAACTAAAAGGCAAATGACAAGGCTGGGGAAAATACATGCAATAAATATGACAAAGGGTTGTTATCCTTCATATATAAAGAGCTCATATAAGTCGATAAAAAAAATATTAAAATCCCAGGAGAAAAGTGGGGAAACGACATGAATAAGTAAATAGCTAATAAACACATGAAAAATGTTTAACTTCCCCAGTAGTCAGGGAAATGTAAATTAACACAATGCTGAGCCATTGTTCGACTATCAAATTAGGATAACATTAAAGGCTGGGGAGGGTGCAGAGATCACTTGGTAATTTTCCAAGAAAAACTAAGAGCTTTTTCAACTTTCAATAAATCCCTATCACCCAGAGGAAAAATCCAGAGTCTAGTCCTCGACCCGCTCTCCTGGCTCATCTCCCAACACCCCCTCCTCCCATCCGACACTGGTGGCAGTAATTTCCTGAGCACAGGAGGACGTCCTGTTGCACAACTCCCCTTCCTGGGTCCTCTGTCCCTCTCCACCTCCACCTGCTCCCACCCACCCAATCTCCTCCCCGCCAACACCTACTTCTTGAAAATTCTGAGACATCACCACCTTCCGGAAACTCTCTGGAGCCGGGTTAGGTGCCCCTGCGCTGTGCTCTCATTACACGCGTTCCCTTACTTAGCATTTACTGCATTATATTGAAAATGACTATGGGTTTCTTTCCACCTTAGATCATATGCACCTCAAGAGAGGCATTATATTTTTATTCATTGCTAGATCATGTAGATGCTCAACAGATGACTCCTGAACTGATCAATCATGTAATAAATTAATTATTCCATTTTGCCCCATAAATTTTTGCCACTAATCTGGTACATGCACACTTTACTTAAAACGGATCAAATTAAGTCATGTTGGATGGAAAGAATACCTCACCCATGCCCCAGCCCTCATTTTAGTATCCATGCACTATCATCTTGTGGGTTGTAACCGATTAGTGAGCCATGAAATTAATTTATGGGTCACAACCATCACTTTTTAAGTGAACAATATTAAAACTAGAAGAAAATGGGACGACACTGGTATCTGTTATTTCCTTCCCATTATGGATTTCCCCACCCACCGCCCCCAGGCAGGCGGGAGTGGTTGGTTGAGAACACAAAATGGGAAGTTGAAGTTCCTGCTTGATTTTTTTTTTTAATTTAATGTTTACTTTGAAAGAGAGAGAGAGGGCAGGGAAGGGGCAGAGAGAGAGGGAGAGAATCCCAAGCAGGCTCCATGCTGTCAGCACAGAGCCCAATGTGGGGCCCAAACTCACAGAACTGTGAGATCATGACCTGAGCCGAAACCAAGAGTCAGATGCTCAACCAACTGAGCCACCCAGGCGCCCCTCCTGCTCGGATCATTAGCTTGGGGAAAGTTACCTATCTCTCTAGGCTGTGGCTTCCTTATCTGTAAAGTAGGAATGATAAAAACACAGATGGATGAAGCAGCAAGGACCCAGTTATGCCCCAAATTCTTAAAGCCCTGCTCATCAGCATTTCTGACAGAGACAGGTTCCATATCAGCCAGAAGCAGACCCAGGCATGACCGCAGTATTTCCCTCTGGCACTTTCTACTCTGATGCCTAGTCCCTCTTCCTCCTTCCCAACCAGTTGCCACCCTGTTTTATATCATGATTGGGTCGTGAGCCTCTCCGACTCAGGGGGAAATGTGTACTCAGTGGCATCAGGCAAATTGATGGGACTGAGACTATTGTCATAGGGTATGAAGGACTCTTTCTAAATTGCTAATCTGACCTTGTCACTCCCCTGCTTAAAGCCTTTCTGTGGTTCCTATTTTGCTCAGAGAAATAAAGCTCTGACTCCTCAATAGGATCTATAGGGTCCTCCGTGATGTAACATCCTGTCCACCCCACACTCCAACCTCCAAACCACCTGCACTTCTCAAATCAGCCATGCTCTCCTGGTCCTTTTCTGTGTTGTCCAGTTTGCCCAGGACACCTCTCTGCCCCTTGACAGTCGTGATGGGGGCATCTGCTCCCCCCAGGTTTTTTCACTGACTCCCATCTCCCTGCTCTGTACCCCGTCGGTCCCAGGCTAGGCACCCCTCCATCACCGCACTGCCACAGCTGTGGTTCGGTCGGCTGCTTATTTGTCCCTCTTGCTTCTTAAGGACAGGGAGGGCACTTTTTGCTCATAGCCCCAGCCTCTAGCACACTTCTCTCCCAGGGTGAGCAAACTGGACAAGTTTGGTGGGGCAGGAGGGCTTAGAAGTGAGGTAGAGGAGGGTGGAGGAAGGAAAGAAAGAAATTGATGCAAATTCTTCCTTTGACACCTTCCCAAGATGTCCCAGGTCATAAAGCAACTCAGGGATTTTGAATTGTAAGTCGTCTTGTTTTTGACAGATCAGGTGCATGCATTTTCTATGGGATCGGGCACAGAGTAGAGCCTCTTGAGAGAAGGAACTTCTGGAATGAGGCAGGTCAGGGTAAGCACCAGGGTGGGCTGGGTGCCAGGAACACGTGCTCCATCTGGAAGATGTCACAAGCTGGAGGAGGCTCCCTGGGCCATTTTCTGGAGGAATGTGAGCTTGAGCAATCAACCCTGGAAACACTGATAAGAGGTGGAGAGATCCATCTTTAGGTTGCAAACAGACCAGGGATGGGGCAGGGACAAGGCTGGGCCACTCTCCCTACTGCAGTGATTCCAGCATTTTTGGCCACTCAGTTCCAGAGCTTATGAACAGAGACTCCTGCTCAGACAGAGCCAGGGTCACTGAGGTGCTGCCATCTGGGTCACCTGCCTCAGGGCATGGGCGGCTTCGGGGAGAGAAGGATTAATGTCGGCTAACCAGTACCAGGCACACTACGGGGCATTACACACACACACACACACACACACACACACACACACACTGTTTGATTGACACACTAACCCATGAGGTAGTAAGGAGCCTTGATTTTATAGATGAGAAAGCTAAGGACCAGAGAGGTTAAGGAACTTGTCCAAGCTTACACAGTAAATGACAGAGTCCAAATTTGAACCTAACTGTTTGAGTTTGAAGATCTTACTCATCTCACACTCCATGCCAACCTTGAGTCATTCCGTCTTCACAATCTGAGTCTGACGCTCCTACTCCAGGGCAGGGCAGGGGGTGGTGTGTGTCACGGGAGAGCTACCACCATGCAGAAAGACATTAGCGAACCAGGGACCTGGGACGCGTCCATCCCCTGGGAAACCACACCAGGCTGGATCCCCTGTGCTCACCAACCTGGCCCTCCCGGAGAAGGTAACTTCAGCCAACTCGCAAAGGGCCAAGAGGAGCAGGGAGGCCTCCTCCCTCAGATGGTGCTTTCACCTCAACCAACACCCACCTTATCCAGAGACTTATTTGTCCTGCATTGGAGACAAAAGAGAAACCACGCAGCAGCCAGATCGGAGATCTTGCAGTCTAGCAGACACTTCCCAGGCGTTCAGCAACCTCTCCTTGCAGTGACCCAGGGATTCAGGTAGGCACCAGGACTTGCCAGGGCTCACAGAAGGTTGGCAACAGCGGGCGTTGCTTCAGGGATGCTGGGAAACTTCACCTCCACCCTCCGCCCCCACGCCTGCTGGGTGGTATTTGAGATGCCAATTTGGGGCTGTCCCTCTTTGGCTTAGGGCTCTGACCCAGGTTCAAAGGCAGGGACATTTATACCTGTGGCAGCCATTGCAACCCCTTAGCAGAAAGTGGTTTCCAATCTCATTGTGAATGTAGGTTTTTGAAAGGAAGGGAAAATAAAAAACAGGAGGACTGTGGATGTCTGTTTGTGGAGGCCACGACATGGAAAATTCAAAGTGGCTTTGAGGAAGTTCCCCATTCACACCCTACCAGCAGGACAAGTTAGCTACTTAGTATGTGTTCAGAGCTGATGGGAATGGACAATCCAATAAGGTGGCCCTGTAGTCAGGAATCCATTATCAGTCCACAGCGAGCTGACCCAAGCTTTCCTCTCCTGACTCCATTTCCCAGGTGGGAATCCGTACACAGAAGCATCCTGCTTTCCAGCAGAAAATGGACTGTGCCCAATGGGACATTTCAGTGACAAACAAGGCTCCAATCTTGATCTTGGAAATATGGGCTCCTGGTTCTCTAGAACCAGACAGAGGCATTTGCTGATGAGTTAGGACACAGAAAATGAAATGGGACCAGACTCGGAGATCCAAACATGCCAAACAGCACAGCATATGAACCAAGGCAGCTCCCAAGCCAGAGCCCTGTCTCCCAAGAGAAACATTGGCTCTGAGATCCCGGGAGAAGCAAAGTACTTCCGGCTCTCCTATATGCTTATGATGGCAATTAAGCAACTCAGATGTATGTCTGGATATGTGATTGGAATTCTGGGTCCCACAAAGGTCTCATGTCATAAAAATGCCCCTCGTCTTTCAATATTTGCAAAAACAAACAGAAACCAAAAGAAAGGGGGAACACAATCTTCACGGATATCATTGCTCATGTGGAAACTACTTTATGGTGGGATCTTCACTTCCGCCTAAACTCTGAAGGGTCTTGAAATACCTCTTTTTGGGTCATATGCACAATGTGTCCTCAGGACTCTCAGGCTCCCTTCTCCCACCCTGACTTCTCAAATACATCGCACTGCACCCCATACGTTCGAATGAGTCAATAACCACTCGCTTGACAGAAGTCTAAGTGTAAGTGTACTGTCCTCCTAGTGGTAGGTAGGTAAAATTGCAGGCCCAATGACAAGGAAAAATCAACTCGTTGCTCACTTCCAAAGGCAAACCTGGGAAGGGGAAGAGGGACTCAGATGCCCCAGGGACAGGGCAGATAATACAAACAAATGAAACAGACCAGGCGAGTGAGAGGGAGAGAGAGAGAGCGAGTACAAGCCCTGTCAAAAGACACAACTCCCACTGAGTTCAAGTTGATTGTCTTCTGCAGATGCATTTCAGAGTTGCCTTATCTTCGGATTGTTTAAGAGAAGCCGGAAACTCTGATTCCAGGGCGAAACCCTGTGATTTCTAGATGGTGGCTCAATTTTCTTGAAAACACTAGGTGGGCTAAATAAAGCTGCCGGTCTACCAGTCTCTAAGGCTCTGCTGTGCAGACGGTGCAAGCCGTCTCCTGGAACCGCGGTGTTAGACTGCCACTCGCCAGTCAGCATTTGCTACTGCAGCAGAGGCATCAGCTCGGCACGTACAGCTGAACCCCTGAGAACTCACGCTGCGGGAGAAGCGGAAGGTCCGCTGAGCCACCCAGGGACGGCGGCAGCCTGGCCAGCAGGCACTAAATGGCCGACTGCTCCTGCAGGAACCCTTCAGGGCCTGGGAGGCCTTTATCTGTCTCAGAAGCCAAGGCTGCTTCTCGAAGGACTTCCAGGTGTTCCTCCGCAGCAGACAGTGACTGGTCGATCCAGTCGAGGCCCCCAGTCAGGTGGCAGGCATTCCTGGTCACCAGCACCAGATGACTGACAGACAGGAGCAGGGCAGTAGTCCTAGAAAAGGCAGCAGGATCAGTGTCCCTAGGGAATGAGGGATTGAGCACCAAAGCCCACATGGACAGACTCTGGTCTGGTGTTCTCCAAACTGGAGGCCCTTCCCCGGGAGGTTGGTGATTTAAAGATGGCTCCACACTCCAATAAATTTGGGCATGGCTGGGTTAAACAACGTTAACTGAAGCCTTCTCTGAGCCTGTAACATGCGTGATAAAGCTGTAAGGACAGAATACAATGTGCTGTGGCTCACTAACTCATTTAAGACTGTGGAGACTGTTTTCTGCAGCACACCTATTAACATCTCCCAGAAGAGTGTTCTGTAGGACTATTCAGATCTAGTCCATTGGATGAGCGCATCCCCAACTGTTGCCCACTTAAAAACACGATAGACGTACCTCTGCCTGGGGCATCCCTTATTGATTTTGAATCAATAAGGCCCCGAGCTGGTTTAGACCACTCTAAAAACAAATTTTAACTGAAAACCAAACTGAGGAGGAGTGTTTTCTTTCCCAGTATTGAAAGATTCACTGTAGAATATCTTTGATGGAGTGAGTGTATATGATGCAGGTGGGACTGTATCAGATTCTGAGCCCGTAGACACAGCGGGGCGGAGCATGGGAGCAGGGCAGAAAAACCAACTGAAGCCCTGGGAGCCACTGTAATCACTGCAGTCTAGCAATCATCACACAGCAGATCTATGAAATGCTCATGTAAATCCAAGAGACAAAAGAATCTGCTTGTTCTAATGAGTTTGCATCTGGTAGAGGAGTATAACGTCAAAAGCCAACGTATACTCAGTGTACTACGGGAGGGTCACAAGGGGGGGTCTTGGGTACGTCCTGCGGAGTCCTGCGGAACTTGAGCACAGCTTGAGCCCAGCTGTCCCTTCCATCCTTTGCCCTGCTTACCACCTGCCCCACCCACCCACCCCCTGGGGAGTGAGCGGAGATGGGGGGAGCGGAGGCAGATGGGGGAAAGGAGAGGGAGTGAAGGTGCAGGTAGGATTTACCGTGGCCAGATGTTTAATCTTAAAAATTCAAAGTCTAAGACTGGCTCCCCCTAATCCCAGGCTTCAGGAAGAGCTCGGGCCTCTATCACCATTCACACTCAAATGAATGGGGCCTGCAGCCCTGGGAACCCAATACAGCAGCCTCCTCCACAACCCAGACAGAGGACCTCACAGATGTGATAAGAACAGTGAGCTTCTCGCGTGAGAAACCGAATGACCCCTCCCCCCTCCTCACCGCGCATCCAGGAGTTTGGGGTCCAACGGAGGGTACATCGATTTCACCACATCATCCACTCTGTGGGGAGGCAAAAGGATTTCAGTAGTTCACTTCCCTGGTGTCCTTTTCTGTTCTTCCTCCATTTCTACCTTTCTTTGTCCCGATCTTCTCTTCTGATACTGAAGAGCCCCAATCTTTAGTGATTCTTTTCTCCAACTGCTTTTGCCTTCTCAGACAGACTTAAACAGGAAGACTTCTGGTTCGATTTGGGGAGTATTTTGTTTTTGGGTTTTGTTTCAGTCCCGATAGTTTTTAAAAAGTGTTAAGCTCACCCTTCTGGACTGATGTTCAAGATACGCTACTAAATTAAAAGGGCAAACTGCCGAACGATATCTAAAGTTTGATGGGTCCACTGGCATGAAAATAAATAAACAAAAGCTATGAAGTGCAGCCGCTGAGCAGTGTGGAGGAATACCCAGCATTCAATCGTGTTACTGCCAGGGATTGGGGTGGGGTGCAAGTTGGGGTTCCTTCACTTTCCAATCTATTTCTGCATTTTGACTTCTGTTAAGTATTATTACTATTGTGTTTTTTAAAAAAGGTTAAATATAGTTATATAGAACACACACACACACACACACACACACACACACACAAAGCCTACAAGTTTAATTTGGGTCCAAACTGCTCCAGTGGATTTCCTTTACATACGGTACAATTCGTCGTTAATTTTTTTTTTTAAATCAAGTTCAGAAAGAAGCTACTATTCATTCTGATTTGCACGGTTCAAGATTTTTATCCAAATCCTCGCTCCTGGACTGTGTGGTAGTCAGGAAGAAAAAATAATGATACATTGTTTGATTTTGAAAAGCACTTGAAAATAGGTAGATGCCCTCCAATGTTCTTGTCTCGGGGCTGAGGGGCTGGTGAGGAAACGCAAAGAACATCAGTGGCCGTCTTCGCCAGCCCCTTTCTCTGTAGTGCCCTGGAGCTGAAGCCACTCGCCTTGAAACTAATATGCTATCAACACACTTATGTGGAATAAATGGAGCAAGAAAAACAACGGGGACAAAAAAAGGCCAGATGAAGAAAGAAGTGTTAAAGGCAAAAAGATAAAGCAAGGGCACTGACTGAATTATGGCAGGGAACATTCTGGAAGCAGCCCAAGGGGCTCAGTAGGACGGGCCAGTGTGCACCAGGTTAGGTCCACTCTCTGAGCAATGCCACACACACCCCCTCTCAAAACAGGGCTAATCCCCAGCCCCAGGGACTTCCTTCCTCCCCAGAAATCTCAATCTCTTTCCTCCTCCCACCGCTCCTGGCAATGCCTCCTCATGACAACCAGGTATCACAGGAACTGCGCAGGCCCCAGGGGTGGCTCTTGCAGTGACTGGAAGCACGATGAAGGTCCAGCAGACAGGAGCAGTGCAGAGTCTCTACTAACAAGGGGTGGCCAGAGGAATGCCTGGTTCCTTACCCAGGGCCTCGGCTGCAGGGCCTTCTGGCCAGGCTGGTACAAGTCCCATAGCTACACCCACCCGGGACAGCTCCAGTTCAGAAAAGCCAAGAACTCTTCTGAGCTGAGTCCCTCCCTGGGATTTTCTCCTTCCTACTTTCTCAACTCTCTGAATGCCCTGGACAGAGTTCAAGTGCTCCAACTCTCATATTCCTTCAGAGGGCTGGTTCCTCGTGATCTAGCCGAGGCCATGGCAACCAGGAAACCGAGAGTCCCTGGAATTCACAGGGAGTGCCACCATTCCAACCAGGGACGTGGAGGCACTGTCCGGGCAGTAAGGCTGCTTGGCTGATTGAGAAAACATCCTGGACCTGGCCAACTCCCGACTCAGGCACATCCACATACCAGCCACCAGATGGCAGCACAAACGCAGTACCACCCTTCTCCCTAAGAAAAGGGCTTTATACTTCTCGACAAAGTCAAGCCCAAACGAGGGGGTGTAGTTGTTGACTACAGTCCTGCAGGTTGCCTCCCACGTGGGGTTTTGCAGACAGCCTGGCATTTGGGATATCTGAATGAGGTATGGCTTCTCTTCCCCCCCGTCCCCACACCCAGTCCTGAAGGCTGCAGGCTGGGCCGTGGCTGGGCCAGTGGTTGACAGGGAAGTGGCAAGGAGCAGGTCCCTGAAACTGGTCTCCAGTACAGATAGGGCAGGGTGGGGGATGGTCACTGCACGAGGGTGTGGACACCGGCGGGAAATGTGCTTCCTGGCCCAGAGCCTGGGAAGAAGGGAAGGCAGGCAGCCCCAGCTGGTGTGGGGCTGAGGGAGAGGCAGCAGACACAGTGGGATCTGCAGAATGGACTAGAAGAGTCGGCCCTAGTCACATGCTAGAATTCCCCAAAAAGCCAACCAGAGGAGGAGGCCCATGGGAGGCGGGGGGCACTGTGTGAGACAAGTATCTAAACCCTGGCTTGGTCTCTGAGAATTTAAACCTTCCTGGACGCTCTGTAAATGTCTGGGACACCTGTAACTGAAGTGACCTATGTAGTTTCCTCGAGGAGCCTGGCCCGCCTGCCACCTCAGCTTCCGGTCCCTCCCTCCTCCCCGTCCCCCCACTCTCCGCAGAGGGTGGGGACCTCAAGGCCCACCAGCTCACCTGGGGCTGATCCGCTTGGCCACCACGATGATGTCACTGACACTGGCTGAGGTCTTCATCTTGGCCCCGGAGCCCATTGTCATGGCAACAAGTTTTTCTGTCAGAGTGTGACAAATCTAACACAGCAGGGAGGGGAGGGGTGACTGAGCGGGGGGCGCTCCAGCTCCCCCAAGAGTTTCTGCTGGCCCCACAAACAAATATGGCCCCTGCCTTGGGTTCCATCCCACACCAGGGGCCCCTAACCTAGTGGGCAAACTGAGTGAAAAGCACACAGACGAGAGAAATGGGATGGAAGCAGCAAAAGCCAAGGGCACCGTCCAGCGAGGAGGGAGGGGTGGGAAGCTGAGATCAGGGTCACGGTTTCGGTTTAGAGGAGTCTAAGCTGAATTAATCTGTCTAAGAAAAATCATGTGCTCTAATTTCGCCTTGTCGTTTAGGGGGAAAAACCTACTTTCTCTTTCTATTCTTTCACCTCATGGTTTAGTCTTCCAGAAGGCTAGATCTCCCCAGTGGGGCACCCTCAGGAACACAGCTGGACAAAGGACAACTGTCCCCTTGAAGCACATCCTCCAAAAGCAGCACTTAGTTCAACAATTATCTGGGGTGACACCATGTTTGTCAACACAGCCATGGCAAATGAGTCTTCGGAAAAAGCAGGAAAAAGGCATGACTACCACCTGAGGCCTTTCTCATCCATCAACAGTGCTGGCCACCCCCAAAAGCTTGGTTCCCCACTTCCACACCTCCCCGATGTTAGAACCTGGATGTGCTTCTGTCCCTTGCAAGTAAGTGCCATTACCTGTCACCTACTTGGGGCTGGAAAAGAGGGTAGAAAGAAGGCCAAGAGCTCACCCAGGAGAGAGCCGAGGCCCCTCCTGCAAGTCCCCACCACAGGGACTCAAGGGCAGGTGGCCAACCAAAAGGGCCTTCAGACCCCAGGGCCTCTCCCCTCTCCTTGGATCTGAGAATCTCAGGCTGGACCATTGATTCCAATCCAGTAAGACTCCTTCCTGCTGCTGACTTATTCCCCAGCTCAGGTGTCATAGGCAGGGACGGGGACAAAACCTGGTACCAGGACACATGCTAGCTGGGAGATGGGAAATGAATATGGTATAATTGCTCTAGTCATTAGACCTGTCTGTAACCATATCTACACCCAAAGAGCTCCCTGGAATTAAATAATCCTGGACCCTAGGACAATTTCCTAGTAGACACTCCTTTGTCCCCCAAGAGAGACAGCTACAGGAGACATGGGACGAAAGACATCATCCTATCTGTACTGAATGACACTGGAGAAAACATGGGCTGTTTCTGAAATCTTGAATAATTACTGGACAAAAAGATAAAGGTTGTAGTTTCCCAGGTTACGCGATGAAGAAACTGCCAATATCTGCAACTGACCAAATATTTCAATATTATTCTTATCACACAAGGATTAAAAAACCAAATGCTGGGGCACCTGGGTGGCACAGCCGGTTAAGCGTCTGACTCTTGGTCTCAGCTCAGGTCACGATCTCTCGGTTTGTGAGTTCGAGCCCCACGTCAGGCTCTGTGCTGACAGCTCAGAACCTGGAGCCTGCTTAGGATTCTGTGTCTCCCCGTCTCTTAGCCCCTCCCATGCTCATGTCTGTCTCTCTCTGTCTCTCAATAATAAATAAATGTTAAAAAAAAATTTTTTTTAAACTATAGGAGACAAGACAATCATTAAAAAAAATGCTAACAATATAAAAATTACCCCAAACTATAAAAACTAGCCAAAACACAAACTGGATGCAATTTTCCACCCAATCATGGAGGTTGCAAGAATTAGAAGAAAAAAATCTGCCTTCAAGTACAATACTCATGGTTTGGATTTTTCAACACCACCGACCGTCCCATGTGGCTGACTACCGTCCCAGCCAGAGAGGGCCAATGAAGGACTTTCCAGTAACTGGGGAAGTCCAGATACAGAACTCAACTCACTGAGCAAAGGGCTGAGCTCTCTGTTAATGAAGGAAAGTGCCCAGAGGGAAGCTGGGGAGCCCACTCCCCCTCAGCAGCTACACAGACTCGGGCACACTGCCTTCCCCAATTGGTGAAAATGTGGCCAGTGACCACGTATGTGGCCTTTCTCACAGGCCACTGTATTAGCAGGACCAGGTGAAAGAAAACCTTTAAAGGGTCTTGAGAATGCTCGCGTATAACAGACCACCCAGGAGGGAGTGGAAACAGCAGAAATCCCAAGCGTCAGGCATGTTTAAAAACCTTCTTGCACGGGTTCAGGGCCCTTCCTAAGATGCCCTTCAAGAGTCTGGGCACAGAGGCCCCTGGGTGGCTCAATCGGTTGAGCATCTGACTTCGGCTCAGGTCATGATCTCACGGTTTGTGAGTTCGAGCCCCACATCAGGCTCTGTGCTGACAGCTCGGGGCCTGGAGCCTGCTTCCGATTCTGCGTTTCCCTCTCCCTCTCTGCCCCTGCCCCGCCCTCTCTCTGTCTCTCAAAAAAACAAATAAATGTTAACAAGAAAAAAAAAAAAGAGTGTGGGCACAGGGGTGATTTGGTGAGCCCCTCCACCCCCTTATCTCATGGGAAATCCAAAAGTATTACCTTCAAGATGGCAATGCAGTGGGACATGAGACCCCTGGGGAGACAAAAAGAATCTGTCAGTGCTCCTCCTTGCAGACCCACCTGGCTCCGGCCACCAGCTCGGCTCCTCATGTAGCTCTGACCCACCGGGACACCACCGAGAGTAGGACTGCCTCAGGGTTAAACTGAACAGGTCCACGAGCTAAATGAGGAGGAACCTTCTTTCCTTTCCCTTCCCCTCCCGTATCCAGCCCACTCTCTCAGGCAGCACTCACCTCTCAAGGCATGCTTTCTGAGAGCTCTGAGCTTCTGACACTGTTCCCTCCACCCCGTGTGACTTTCCCCTTATTCTCAGCCTCTTGAGCACCTCATCTTTCAAGGCCCAGGTCAAAAGGCACTCACTCCGGAACAGCCTTCATGAAAGCCACCTCCACCTCCCCATCCCAGGCAACTCTAGACATCGCCCCCTGTGTGTGCTCACGGCGCTGTGCAGAGACCCACTAACGTTTCGGAAATAGTGTATTTAGTAGAATTCCTAACAGCTGCACTAACTGGCCCAGTGTCCTACATGCAATGTCCCCCACACGTCTGCTGGTGAATGACAATGGCACAGAATGGCACACACTTCTCAACATGTAGAGGCTCCTGCCGGATGGAGAGATCCCTGAGGGATCCTGGAGACAAAGGCTGCATCCCTGGAGCCTGGGTGTCAAATTCACGGGCCCCCTAAGGATAACCCAAGCACATCAAGGTGACTCTGTAACAACCTCTGCCACACGTCTATGGGCCTCAGTGTTTAGATCTACAGAATGGGGGGAGGAAGGACAAACACTGTCATAACATAATCTGATTCTCTACCCCCCGACGCTGAGGGCTGGGAAAGAGCTGTAAGTGACTCAGTGCTCCCGGATGCCTGGTCAAGTGCTGTGGCAAAGGAACCTAGAAAAGGGCACCCAGAGGCCCATGTGCCATCTCCAGGGGACTGAAGGAAGTACGCGGTCCGCGGTCCCCAAGGCCTTACGAGGCATCTTCGATCCAGTCTTCGTTCTCCAGAATGGCCTCGATGTGGGGGTTGGTGATGACCACATCGTCCAGTTCCAACTCAGACGGCTCCGACTGGGTCTCCATGGCACCGATGAGGTCCACAATGGGCCTGGAAGGAAATGCCCAGGTGAGTGGTTTCGTGACGGGTGACTGTCGCTGACCCTCTCCTCACCGAGGCCCACACATCCCCCAACAGGATGTAAAAAGTTAGCAAGTTAAAGCAGTGACCCCTTGTCCTGGAGCCACATTTAACCTTAGTCGGACCGCAGGTGTGGGTGGGGCACGTGGCTAGACATGGGTCACAGAGGCAGGCAGGGCACTAAGGACAGCTGAAGCAGAATGAAATGAGCCACTAAGAGAAAGGGCAGGGCCACAGCCATAGGAGGCAGATGTATCAGACAGGGCTGCTCCTTCAGCACAAAATAACAGCCTTCTTAAACCCATTTTTCCTTCAAGCCTACCTTTTCCAGAAAAGCCGAAGTTCCTATTACCCAAACCTACCTGGTCTGCAGAATTACTGTCGGGAAGGACTTTGGTCCTACCCCCTCCTCGTTCTACTGGAGAAGTGGGAGGAATCACAACACTGACTTTACAACAGGGGACGCCAGAGAATTCCGTTGAATAGCAGAACTTTCCTGGGTCATATAAACGGGCATTTACAAATTATCTACCTCTTAACAGAGATGCTGATAGGATTCAGACAGAGGGATAAGAGAAACTAAGGGTGACCTGCCATGGTCCCTCAAGGGTCGATCCGTTAAAACACCCCTAAACGGAAAACTAGATCATGCTTACAAAATAGATTGCACATAAAACGCATCATGAAGAAATCCGTGCAAAGAGGGAGACAGTCCTCTGCTGGGATTTCACACAACCCAGTATCTGCTGCTTCCATGTGTGGCTGGAATGCAGGCCTGGGATCTCCGTTCCTACGAGTTTGGCTGGAAAGAAGTTGGATGTATTCAAATGCTAAGGGAAGTGGCCACTTCTGGATAGATGGCCACACCTTTGTGGTAGGTGAGCCCGTTCGGTCACTTTCTCCTTAACTCAGTGGCAGAGTCAGAGAAGGCTCAGGACATTGCCAAGCTCCGAGGTGTTTCTTGGAAAGGGAGCCTTCGGGTACCATTTTAGAGACAAAAAGCTGAGCTAGAGTTGTCCACTACCAAACTCCTTGGGCTCCTCTCTTTTTTTTCTGCTGTTGGAGCCCCTGGCAGGACCCACCCCTTCTTCCTTCCCCTCCCCGGGGCCCACTCACTTGGAGTCATAGCGCTGCAACAGGTCCCGAGGCCGGCAGTAACGCTGCCTGCAAACCACCACCAAGGCTGCAAACGAGGCCAGGAAGATGGTGGCCAGCACACCTATGGCGACAATCACCACAGTCTCCATGCTTCTGGGTGGCTCCCTCGGTCCCAGTCACGTCCCCAGCAGGAGCTAAATCTTGAAGGACACAAGGGCAGAGCAGGCCTTGGTAAAGAAGCAGCAAAAGAGAGTGGGGCAGCGGGGTCCTACCTGGGGGGGGGGGGGGGAGGTGCGGAGAGCCAGGTTCCCCCCAAGTCACCTGCAGAGACCTGAGGGCCTGAACAGAAACGAGATGCATTTTATGTCATGTCCCAAATCTGCCTTTTGTCTAATTAAGAGTTTGCCACCTGCTGGACCAGGTTGGCTTTTCAAATCTGCACAAAAGGAAACATCATAACTAACACCGTTGTTTTCACATCTACACCAAGTGCAGGAAAGAATACCCTCCTAAGAAGGGCAGGATTGCATTTACTGAGAATCTACTCTGTGCCTGGCACTTTGTGTGTTAACTCTTCTAACAATCCTGAGGTAGGTATTAGTATTCCCATTTTACAGTTGAGAAAAGAGGTTCAGGAAGGTTAAGTAATCTGTCCAAGGTTCTGTAGTCTGAAAGCAGAAACGCATTCACTTAAACTGGGCTGGGCATCCACCTCCCCTCACCTTTCTAAGAAGGGAAGAAGATTCTAAACATTGTGGAAAGGCATTTGACTGTCACTTCCCGTGTTGGAAACTTACCACTGATGGTAACATGTTCATTGCCTATTGTCTGTTCTCATTCAGGGGGTTCTTCCACACCTATCCGAGACTCAGGCGGAGGAACAAGGGCATCTCAGGGAACTATGTATTCATCGCAGGCTCCTACTAGTGTGCCTTTGAGCAAGTCTCTTCCCCTGTCTGGGCTTTAATTTCTCCATCCATCTGCACAAGAGGGGCCTTGGTCTAGGCGTTCCTATGATCCCAGGATGATGCAGAACTTATTCTATACTACATGCCTCAGAGGGTTTGAACGTTCCCGGTTGGCATTCAATAAGTATCTACTAGGCACCAAGCACTAGGCTGGATTCTGAAGATTGGAGATAATTGAGACATAAACCCCAAACCTTGAGGAGCTGAGACACGGGTGTACAAATGGACACATGTTTTCTGTTTGCCGGTCAACCACTTCCCCAGCTCAACTCCTGTGCTGTGTCACATGCAGAGAACACGGACAAGAGGTAACTCTACTTGTATGATATTTTCTGCGAAAGCCTTCTTCCCAGGGCAGATGTTGTTTGAGCTGGGTTTTGAAGGATGAGTAGGAGTTTGCCAGGTGGACAACATAGGGACTTGGCTGGCTCAAAGTGCCAAGGAGGCCTTTCTCAAAGTTTTCACAGAGCTGTCCTACCACCTGGAACTCACTTGCTCAAGAGGCTGAGAAGGCTGGGGTCTGTCTCTTTTATTTCTGTATCTCCCATAGGAGGTGGGGGTGGGGGATGGGGGGTGGGGAAGGGGGTGGGGAGGGTAATTCTCAGCGTCTGCCTCAATTTCTCTAGATGTGTGTTTCTCTACACTGTCCCTCCTGAAGGGCTACCTCCTTTAGCCCTTTTTCTTTTCTCTCATTTCTGTGTCTCTGTGTTTCTCCATTTTCCTCTCCAGGCATCTTACCCCCTCCCCAGCGTTTCCTGTCCCCCCCTCCCCCTGCACCGTGGCCTCCTAAGACCACCCGCTTTGTTTCCTGGCTTCCTGTGGGCGTCCTGAGTGTGTTTCTCTGAGTCCCTATGAGCGTTCTGAGTTTTTGCGGCCTTTCTCGGAGCGTTGTGTCAGAGCGTGTTTCTCTTTTTCTCCGTGTATTTTTCTCTGTGTGTTTCAGGATAAGTTTTTGTCTCTTTCTCTGTCTTTGTGTAAGCGTGTGGGTAGGTCTCGGTTTATTGGTGTGTGTGTGTGTGTGTGTGTGTGTGTGTGTGTGTGTGTGTGTGTCCCCCACCCTCTTCACCTCCAAGGGGCTCTAAATCCACCAGGATAAAACAGCCCCGAGCCTCCGCCTCTTTCCTTCCCCCTGCCGGGAACACCAGTCCCAACACCCAGGTCGGAAGAAGGGACCCCCCGCCCGGCCCGGCGCGAGGCTCGCAGGGCTCCCAGGCGCGCAGCTCCCACTTTGCCCAACTTGTGGGCGCCCGGGCTGCAGTGCGCGGGCTCCGCGGCGCCAACAAAGGTGCCGCCGGTCCGGGCCCCCCCCCTTCCCCGCCATCGGCCCCCATCTCCTGGCCCCGGGACCCCGGCGCGCCCGGACGCCCTCCCTCCCGCCGCTCCGGGGCGCGGCGAGGCCCACCCACCTCAGGCCGCGGCCGCAGGACGCATCCGGGGGCGCTCCGGCCGCCCGGCCCCGCCGATGGCAAAGTCCGGGCGCGGGACTCGAGGGCGGCTCGGAGGAGCGGGGCATGCCGGGAAGGAGCTGGGCTGGCCGAGGAATCAAGATAAAGTCCCCGGGAGCCAAACCCCCAGGTCGGGGGGAGGGGGGCGGGGGCCGGCCGCCGCGTCCAAATCCCCCGCTGCCAGGCGCCGCCGTCCCCGCCGGGCCGGGGGTGGGCGGGGGGTTGGGGCCGCGGGGAGGCCCTCCCTCAGCCACCTGGCAGGCGCTCCTCGCACCCCTCCCCCCTCCCCCTCCCCCTCCCCCTCTCTCCCCTGGGGCCCCAGGCTCAGAGGGAGGCCGCAGGGTCCTTATGGCCACCCAACCCCTACGGGCCGGCCGTCCAGGGGGGCCGTGGAGCCCTAGCAGATTCCGCTGTGGGCTGGTCAGGGAGCCAGTGCGCCCCTACACACCGTGGTTTAAATCCTGGCTCTGCCACTCTCTAGCTGTGGGCAATTTCTTTCACTTCCCTGTGCCTTGGTTTCCTCATCTGCAAAGTGGGCCCACTACTTGTAGGCGTGCTCAGAGCTGATAATAGGGTCAAATGGCATGATGCATGCAGCGCATTTAAGAGTGCCTGACCCAGGGTAGATGCAAACCAGCGTGAGCTCTCTTGACAGTCTCATCCACACTGGACACACAAGCAGGCCCACCCCTAACAGTTGCTGTGCCAGGGACAAGCGGAGAAATGCAGGACTCTGGCTGGCTGTCCTGCCCCTTCTGTTTGTGCTCTACTCCAGCGACCAAAGGGAACTCACACTATTGGTTCACCAACCCTGCTCTGCAAACAGCCACCTCTCTGCCATCCCTCAAGCCTAAGGATGCCCACACCAGGAGGTACAGGTTGCCTTGGAAGGATGGAGGTGGACACAGGCTCTGGAGACAGGCTGGGCTCTGGGGGCAGACTTGTTTTCAGAGTCCAGTGAGCCAGGAGCATGGTCTAGAAGAAGGCATGAGTTCTAGATGGTCATCTCCCTTGGCCCTCAAACTCCTAGCCCTGTAAGGAAGAGGCAGAATCAGAGTGAGGCCCACTACAGCCTGGGAGTTAAGGCAGAGACCCCATCAACTAATCTAAGGTCAGTACTGGTGACAAGTCCCAAAGGGGGCAGACTAGGTCCCAGGCAGCTTAATACAGTCTCTGCAAACTGGTCACTCCTAGGTTACTTGAAATCCACAGAGGTGGTTGTGGGTTTTTGTGGGGGGTTTTGGGTTTTTTGTTTTTCTTTTTCTTTTTTTTTTTTTTTTTGGCTTACGATTAAAAAAAATCTAGTTGCCCACATTTTAAAAAATTAACAATTTCACTTATACCTACAGATTTCCAGCTTCTCTGGGAAATTCAGAAGATCTCTCAAAACACAGCCCATATGGCATGGGTAGGAATGGTGAGTAGGAGAGGGGCGGCTGCTATCCCCAGGCCTGCTCTCCTGGCCCAGGACTTTCCCCGCTGCATACAATGCATGTGCGTGCATTCACAGCTCACCTGTTTTATGGAGAGCCTGACCCAGTGACGAGCTGACACTCAGGGACAGGAAGGCTGAGGGGTGATTTTGCTACCCTCTAATGGGCTTTCATGGAGAAGCCATGGCAGGGAGCAGGAATTCCTGACTCCTTCAAGGGCTCTTCTAGCTGCACTAAGAATCAAATTAACATGAGACAGATTAACAGGAGAAAATCAAATTTAATAGCAGACATACAGGGAATCCACACAGACGTGGAAATTCCCAAGACGGTCGGGCAAAATGGGGTATATGTGTCATTCTGCGCTAAGGAGAAGGGGGTAGGGGTCTGGGACTTCAGAGGGAAGGAATACGAGAAGAAGAACAGATATTTGGTGATTGGCCGTTTGCCTGGCTATACAGATGGCCGCTTGGATAAAATTTATCTCTGCTAATAACCCTTATTCTGGAAAGACCCTCCAGTGTAGATTCTTCTATGGAGTTAAGGGAAAAACAAAAGTTTCTCTTGAGCTGTAGGGTCTCACTTACCTTCAGCTCAAAATAATCCACATGCCAAAGTGGCCCATTCTGGGGTGTGGGGAAACTGTCCCAAACCCCTTCAGCTCTATCTGTTTAAGGAAAATGGGCTTACAGCAAAGAATGGGAATGGGTAACTGGGGACAATGAGTGTTTCCAATTTTTTGGAAATACTCTGGGAAGGATGGAGTGCTATTTTTGTCTCAGTGGTTTAAACATTTGGTGGCCTTGAGGTAAAAAGCTAAACCACATGATAAAGAAGAGGTCGTATGTGTGTATATATAGAGACCATATACACACACACACATAGATATATACATAGATATACAAAATGGAATACTACACGGCCATAAAAAAGAATGAAATCTTGCCAATTGCAGCAACATAGAGGGTATAAGGCTAAGTGAAATAAGTCAGACAAAGACAAATATGATTTCACTCATAGGTGGAATTTAAGAGACAACAAAAGTGGGGCACTGGGGTGGCTCAGTTTGTTGAGCATCTGACTCTTGATTTCAGCTCAGGTCATGATCCCAGGGTCATGGAACTGAGCCCTGCATCATGTGCTGAGTGTGGAGCCTGTGTAAGATTCTCTCCCTCTCTTCTTCTGCCCCTCTCCTGCTCATATTCTCTCTCTCTAAGAAAAGAAAAGAAAAGAAAAGAAAAGAAAAGAAAAGAAAAGAAAAGAAAAAAGAAAAGGAAAGGAAAGGAAGGAAGGAAGGAAGGAAGGAAGGAAGGAAGGAAGGAAGAGGGGCGCCTGGGTGGCTCAGTCAGTTAGGTGTCCAACTTCGGCTCAGGTCATGATCTCATACTTTATGGATTCGAGCCCTGCATACAGCTCTATGCTGACAGCTCAGAGCCTGGAGCCTGCTTCAGATTCTCTCTCTCTCTCTCTCTCTCTCTCTCTCTCTCTCTCTCTGCCCCTCGCCTGCTGGCACTCTCTTTCTTCTCTCAAAAATAAATAAAAACATTAAAAAATTTAAAAAATAATAAAAAAAGAAGAAACCACAAAAAAAAGAAAAAGAAAAAAGGAGACAAACCATAAAAGAGACTCTTTAAACTAGAGAACAAACTGATGGTTACCAGAGGGGAGTGTGGGGCCACGGGATCAGGTGGAGGCCCCGCAGCCAAGGCAGTGAAAGAATTCACCCAGGGCAGAACGAAGGAGATAGAAGTTTATTGAATACATTGCAAAGGAGCAGCGGGCAGGACAGCGAAGGAGAGACTAGCTGCCAGGAGGCAGTGGTGGGGGGCTGTGGTTTAAGGGGGAAGGTGAAGAGGTGTGGGAAAGTGTGGAATTTTCCTTTTTTGGTACCTGTGCCCAGTTGTAAGTAATCCATTGGTCAGCTAGGGATTATGGATATTTTGAGATGGGTCTCCTTTTTCTTCTTTTTTTTTTTTTTTAATTTTAGAGACAGAGAGGAAGCACGAGTGGGGGAGAGGGACAGAGGGAGAGAGAGAGAGAGAGAGAGAGAGAGAGAGAGAGAGAGAGAGAAATCCAAGCAGGCTGCGTGCTCAGCACAGCCCGTGGCCCTGTGATCATGACCTGAGCTGAAATCAAGAGTTGGACACTCAGTGGACTGAACCATGCAGGTGCCCCCTGCATGGTTCCCCTAAGGATGGATCCCCTAATGGGCGTGTTTGTATGCAGCCTGGTGGTCACTGTGGGCCCTCCTACCTCACTCAGCTTTCCATCACTCAGGTTGGTTGCCTAAGACCAGCCTTTACACGGAGGTGGGGGTGTGGTGGAGAATGGGTGAAACAGGTGAAGGGGATTAAGAGCACACTTACTGTGAAGGGCACTGAGTAACGTATAGAATTGTTGAATCACTATACTGTGCACTGGAATATGTGTCATTCTCATGTATATGTCTTACGTGAGAAGGGTCGAGGTCCGGGCTTAGAAGGGGAGGAAGCCCATCAGCTGGAAAGGGAGAGGAGATGCTTGGAAAACAGAGGTCACCCTCTTGTGCAGATCAGTTTCTTAGGTAAAAAGAAATCTCTGTTAATAGCTCTCTTCCGGTACAGGCTCTCCTTTCTGCTGTAAATCTAGACGGTTGAGGGAGAGATAAAGAACTTTTCCTGAATCTGCTGGGTTTTGATTGCTTTTAACTCAGAATAATCATGCCAAAGTGGCCCATCTTGGGGCAGCCTGCTCTAGGCCCCTACACAGGTCTTGGATTTTATGATTCTTGTAGGAGAGATATGAAAGAAAACTTCAGCCTTGGGGAGTTTATAACACAAACGGAAAAGACTGAAGAGAAGCAGAATTTGTCACCCCAAAATATGTTTCTGTGGCATAAGGATTGATTTAGGCTGATGATTTTCTTTTTTTTAAATTTTTAACGTTTATTTATTTTTGAGACAGAGAGAGACACAGCATGAACGGGGGAGGGGCAGAGAGAGAGCGAGACACAGAATCGGAAGCAGGCTCCAGGCTCTGAACCATCAGCCCAGAGCCCGACGCGGGGCTCGAACTCGCAGACCACAAGATCGTGACCTGAGCCGAAGTCGGACGCTTAACCGACTGAGCCACCCAGGCGCCCCTAGGCTGATTATTTTCAAGAAATAGCAGATAGGAGAAGCTCTGAAAACTGTTAGAAATTACCCTTTTACAAAAGAAATTTACATGTAGAAGGGAAATCTCCATTTGTCTTGTTTTTGTTTGCTTGGCTTGGTTTGGCTGGGGACAATATACTTTATTGATGGCACCTGTGGAGGTGGGGCTCCCCAAGCCTTTCTCCTTCTTCAGGGGGTCTGGGATGGAAACTGCATAGAGGTCATGAAAATTCTCAGTGTGTTGGAGGATGAGTTGGGGAAAGGACTCCCCAGCAGCTGAGGGCCTCTGTCTTCCTCTTGCTCTCACTTGGGGCTGGCGGTCCAGGGGACTCCTACTCCTTGGAGCCATGTGGACCATGATGTCCACTACTCGGTTGCTGTAGCCAAATTCATTGTCATACCAGGAAATGAGCTTGGCATAGTGGTCATTGAGGGCAGTGCCAGCCCCAGCATCAAAGGTGGAAGAGTGGGTGTCGCTGTTAAAGTCATAGGAGGTGACCTGGTCCTCACTATAACCCAGAATGCCCTTGAGGGGGCCCTCTGATGCCTGCTTCATCACCTTCTTGATATCGTATTTGGCAACTTTCTCTAGGTAGCAGGTCAGATCTACAACTGACTCATTGAGGGTGAGGACGTGGAAGGCCATGCCAGTGAGCTTCAGCCTTGGTGGCACCAGAAGTGGGAATGATATTCTGGGGAGCCCCTCAGCCATCACACCACAGCTTCCCAGAGGGGCATCCACGGTCTTCTGGGAGGCAGTGATGCATGGACTGTGGTCACAAGTCCCTCTACGGTGCCAAAGTTGTCATTGGATGACCTTGGCCCAAGGGGCCATGCAGTTGGTAGTGGAGGAATTGCTGACAATCTCAAGGGAGTTGTCACACTCCCCATGGTTCACACCTGTCACAAATATGAGGAAATCAGTAGAAGGGGCAGAGATGATGACCCTCTTGGCCCCACCCTTCAAGTGAGCCCCGGGCTTCTCCCTGGTGAAGACCCCAGTGAACTCCACAACATACTAAGCACTAGCATCATCCCATTTGAGGTTGGCGGGGTCTCACTCCTGGGAGATAGAGATGGGCTTTCTGTTGACAAGTTTCCTGTTCTCAGCCTTGACTATGCCATGAATTTGCCATGTGTGGAATCATACTGGAACATGTAGACCATGTAGTTGAGATCAATGAAGGGGTCATATATGACAACAATATTCACTCTGTCAGAGTTAAAAGCAGTCCTGGTGACCAGGCACTTAATGTGGCCAAATCTGTTTACTCTGACCTTTATCATTGTGTCTCCAGGATGCAGCTGGCACTATTCCAGAAGATGCTGCTGTCCATCAAATGAAGAGGAGCAGAGAGCTGGGAAATATCCATTTGTAAAGCTGTTCTCCCTGTCCCAGAAAGAGAAGATAATCCTAAATCAATAGAAACTCTTACCAGTGGGGAAGGCACCAGCTTAAATTTGCATAACATACCCTTGTTTCCTGTGCTTCCCCCTATCCCACCCCCACCCCCACCCCCAACTTCCCATAACTGGCCTGGCCCCACCTCCTGCAACACCTTTCTTTTGTCTTTAGCTGGAGGTGGTATTTAAGGTGGTGGCTTGGGCCGGTTCAGGGAGTTATTCCGTTTTCCTGGGTGTCTCCCATGTGTACAGGAGGTATACATGTTATTAAGCTTCTGTTTGTTTTTCTCCTGTTAATCTTTTCATTGCATGAGGGTCTCAGCTAAGAACCTACAAGGCTAGAGGGAAAATTATTTTTCCTCCCCTATAAGGCCCAAACAAACAAACACGTGGTGTAAATGCCCCATTAACTATCCACTAGCCAGCTGCAGGGAGGACAGGATAGTACTATGGCTGTGCCAGTGCATTTACTAGCCAGCTGTCTCCCATCATTCTACCAAGCCCATGCCCCTCAAGTCTCCCTAGACTGACCTGAGATGAGCACTCAGTGTTCTTACTTGCAAGCTATGGAAACTGATTATACCATGTGGGAAGGGGACTTGTTGAAATGACATGGGGTGCCCACAGAATCAGCAGGAAACTGAAGACCCAGATTAGGAAATGGACAGGTACCACAGGGGCTCCAGGGGCTGGGTGCAATTGCCCTGAAATGATTGTGACCCTCTCTTCAACTTTACCCTTCCTTCTAGATTCAAAGTTCTGGGTAGGACTCCTCTCTGTCTCCAACACGGGAGGTGAGGCACAAGCAGCACCCTTCCTTCCAATACGTCTACACGCAAGGGGGTTTTCTCAAAACAGGTAAGAAGGATGGTTGCTGGACAGCTCCTCAAAATTCAAGCACCCTACCTATGGCCTCTTCTCACTCAGTCTGAATGCCAAGCCATAGCAAGAGTTTCCAAATTGAAGACTGAACCCAGTGGTTAGAGAAGAGAAGCCAGCAGGTCAGAAATGGTGCTGAGGGCGATAAGGAGGAAAGAGTCTTCATTCTGACCAGTGAGTGCAAGCTTGTGCTCTGCCAAGGCAAGAAGTGAAGATTTGTTGAGCACCTACTATGTACCAGACACTGATTAGGCCTCTTACATGCCTATCTCCGTTGACCTTCTCATCAACCCTGAAAAGTCAGTATGTTCATGTTTGCAAGAGAGGAAATAGACTCAGAGGGATGAGGTGATTTACCCGAGCTCTTGCAACTTGCACGTGGTAGGGCAGGGAGTAGACTCAAGGTCTTCCTGGCATCAAAGTCCAAACCACCCACACCAGGAAACTGCTAGTTCTTCCAGTGACCTGGGCATCAGAACAGGGCAGGTTGTCATGGCCCTGGCTATGGCTACAACAGATAAAGCCAGTCTATCCCAATTTCGTGTGTACTCTTAGGGAGGAAGAATTTACTCTGCCCTTCAAGGTCCTCTTGGCTGGACTGAGACTCAAATTGACATCAGACAGACTAACATGTAAAAGCAAATTTCATTTCGTACTTATGGGGGATCCACGCAGACATGGAAATACCAAAGACGGTTAAGCAAAATGAGGTATATAAGTATTTCTGAATGGAGGAGAAGGGGGTAGGGATCTGGGACTTTAAAGGGAAGGAATGAGCGCCTGGGTGGCTCAGTCACTTAAATGTCTGACTTTGGCTCAAGTCACAATCTCATGGTTCGTGAGTTCGAGCCCTGCATGAGGCTCTGTCCTGACAGCTCAGAACCTGGAGCCTGCTTCGGATTCTGTGTGTGTGTGTGTGTGTGTGTGTGTGTGTGTGTGTGCATGTGTCTGTCTCTCTCTCAAATATAAATAAATGTTAAATAAATAAATAAATGGAAGGAAGGAAATTCACAGGAAGATGAAAAAGAATAAATGTCTGGTAAACAATGTCTGGGCCCCTCAGAAACAGTGGGACCTTAAGGACTTTCATCAAACAGGCCTTGCCGGGTTCCTCCCTGGCTCCCATCCCCCCATATCATAGTGTAGTTATCTACGGTAATAGCTCTCTTCCTGGCAGGTCCTCCTCTCGATTCTTTTTAGGCAGTTGAGGGGGAGGCAAAGAGCTCTTCCTGAATCTGCTGGGCCCAGCAGTCAGCCCACTACCTATGATAGATGACAGAAGATAGGGAGGAGCCCAGCTTTTCTTCTAGACTAAGCCAGGTCCCACTGCTTGGGTCAGGGAGACATCTGGGACCTCTCAGATCCCTGAGGACAGTCAACTCTTGGAGGGTAGTAGAGAGAGGGGGGTCTTCACTCAGCTCTTGAATCAGCTGGATTGACAATCCCCAACCCCCACCCCAGGGCAACCGTGGGCTGGAAGAGGCTTGTGTCACTAGCCAGCATTGTCCAAACCCCGCATGGTTTTGGGAATGCCCAGACTTGTCCTACGATGCTTGCCCTGAATCCCCAGGACAGCAGGACCCTAGCAGAGAAGCCCCAGTCCGAGCGAACACCCTCCAGATTGCCTTCAGTGCCCAGACAGTCCACCTCTACTTACCCACCTGAACAGCAGCTCCTCTGTCCCCATAGAGAGCCCAGGGCTGGTGGTACAGAATCCCCCAAGGGACAATGACGGAGAGAATGGGGTGGGGCTTGAGTGGCTCCCACGTGGAGCAGATCACCCCCCAGGTCATTTCATACAAGGCTGCTTTAGGACCTGCACGGAGCAGGTGCACTTCAAGGAGTGGTCACTGGGTGTCACCGCTGCTTCCTAGGCATGTGCACTCGTGGGTGGGCTAAGGCTGAAGCATGCTGGAGAGAGAAATTCCTTCTTTGAAACTCGGTTTACGGACCTGATATCTTCTGTGTCTTCTATGTCCTCACCCCTTTCATCCCCTGTCCCTCCTAGCTGGCCTGGATTGTCCATCATGGAGTTGCTCCCCGGCCTCTCTCCTTCCTGGTTCAGAGCAGATACCAGCTGCTGGAGAAGATCACATAGCAAGATGGGCTTTGCCATTGGTTCGTGATCACAGGCCGAACACAGGCACTCATTGCTGGTGAGCCATCTGTCCCCAGGGACCCAGGTCTCACTTCCTGCTCCCTTAGACAACAGCTTCATTTCATCAACCCCCTCACAGCCCTCTTCCACTCTCACTGGCTTCCTTCTGAAAGAAAAAATGTGGTGCCTTCTTCACCCTTTGATCATGAAATCTCTACACTTACCAGTGTTTTTACTCATTCTTTCCTCTTCTGCTTCTGCTCTGAATCCTACCCCCTCCTTCTCAAGGTCCTGGACCCTTTGCCTTTTTCTATGTTCTTCTGACTTACTATCTCAGCCCATCCTGCAGAATTCCCATCAGCAAACGATTGAGCTCATCTTAAATACCGCTGTCTGCATACCAAGTGCCTCTGTCTACCCGCCCATGTCTCTGTTCCCTCTCAGCACTAAAATTCTCCTTATGTCTCCATGCCATCCAAAAAGCTGTCTCTTCTGGCTACCTCCATTCGTTCTTCTGCCTGCTCAGATCTGCCTGATGCCCCGCCTTGCTCCAGAGAGTTGACTTCTCAAGGTCACTATGATCTCCGTGTCGCCAAATGCCCTGGATGTCCATGTCTCTTTTAGTAAGTGTATTCTTTTTTTTTTTAAGTTTATTTTGAGAGAGAGAGAGAGAGAGAGAGAAAGCGGGGAAGGGGCAGAGAGCAAGGGAGAGAGAGAATCCCAAGCAGGCTCCATGCTGTCAGCACAGAGCCCGATGCAGGGCTCGGTCTCACAAACCTCAAGATCATGACCTGAGCCAAAACCAAGAGTTGGACACTTAACCGACTGAGCCACCCAGGTGCCCTCCGTGTCCCCTTTCACACTGTCCCCAGGATTGTCCACAGCGGACCAGACCACTTTCTCTTCCCTTGGCCTCCATACCACCACCCTCTCCTGACCTCTCAGATCTCTCCTCCTCGGTGTGTCCATCCTCTACCATCTGATTCTAAATACTAGAATTTCTTTAACCTCGGTTTTGAAAAATCTTGTCTTTTCCTTTTGACCCCATTTCCTAGGTGATCATATTCATTCCTTCTGATTCATGTACATCACCTTTTATACCGACGATGCCCAAACATATCTTTGGTCCAGTCCTATCCATTCAGCATCTCTATCTGCAGTTTTCACTGGTGTTGAAAACGTGTCCAGAATGGAATTCTCAACTGTCGCCTCTCCCCAAACACCTGTCCTCCTTCCTCCAGTCTTCGTCTCTGCAGCAGCACCACAGTTCACCACACGGCTCAAGCCCCAAACCGAGGAAGCCTCACTTTTTCCTCACCCCTCCCCCATCCTGTTAGCAAATTCTCAGATTCATTTCAAATCCCTTCATTTCTCCCCCTCTCTACTAACCACCCACACTCATGTGGGCCACAGTCATCTCTCTACTACACTCAGACAAGAGATCTCTGACTAGAGTTCCCATTTGCACACTCTTCAATCCATTCTTGACACAGCAGGAGCGATGGAAATGTTCTGTATCTTAATCTGGGTATGTACATGTAAAACTTTGGGGTGTGTTCAGATTTGTACACTTTACTGGAGGACAAAATTCAACAACAGCAAAACACCCCAAAACCCACAAAACTAAACAAGATGTCAGTCCCCCTGTTAGAATCTTTCAGTGGCTTCATACCATCTTCGGAATAAAATCAAACTCTGCATGACTTGGCCCCGGTCTTTTTCTCCAACCTCCTCTCCCACTAGACTTCTCCCTTGCTTGCCAGAACCCAGCTTCCCTGGCTTTCATTTGTTTTTTTCTAATAAGCTTCAGCTTGCCTGCCTGCCTCAGGACCTTTGCTCAGGCTGCTCCCTCAGCCCAGAATCCTTCCCCATGCTTAGCACCTTTCTTCCTTCACATCACCTACCAAGGCTTACCCAGACTATCACATCTAAACTATATCAGCCCATTTATTCTTTCTGCTCCCAAATCGTTATATTTTTATAATGCTACTATAATTGTTTTGTTTTTCTACAGTTAGGACCAGCTTATACGTTTGACACTCACTACACACATGCTATTAGGCTAAGTGCTACATAGATAACCAATGCAATGAGACTTATACTCAAAGAACAAACAGACCCTTTTTCTCTTTACTTTTTTTTTTTTTTTTTGGTGTTGTTGTTCTTATAAATCTAAGTAGAGGGGCTTTAAAAAAATCATGCATTCATTCCAGCACAGCAGTCTCTAGCCCTGGGGCTGAACATGGGAGAGATGGTGAGTACATGGTATAATGGGTTAAGCTGTGTCCTCCAAAAAGACAATGGGTAAGTTCAAGTGGGAAGAAGCATGCCTAAGAAAAATTTTAAAGCCATAAAAAATAAGCATTACACACACAAGACAAAATGCCTTTATTTTTTCCCCACAAATTAAGTCAGAGGCTAAAAGCACAGGACCCAGAGACCACCTATGTAGCACCAAGACTCCTGTTGCAACAGGTCCTTGTCTGATACCTCGTCTTCCGACTCAGCCCTCTGACATATCTGATTATTTTTGACAAGTGCAATCATCTCGACAACAGAGCCATTCAGAACAGTTCATTGATACAGAAGCTCTTCCAAGAGGATCTCTGTTTAACTGCTCCAGGGATCTCTCTGCTGGTGATGGCTTTTCTGTGGTTGTAGAAGGACAATCTAACCACCTCCAGGCTAACCCGTTCCAGCAGCCAGTCCTCCAAAGAGCCCAGTGCATCTGAGATCCAGGAGCACCCACTGAAGTCTGGGTGAGTCTGGGACAGAAATGGCACAAGGGTAAGACAGAGCAGTGTAGGCTTCCCACCCAAAGCTGGCAATTTATGGTCTAACCCAGCACATACGCCTTCCATGGATTCGTGCATACATGGGGCCACACGAATCACCACAGGTACGATTGTAGGGGTGTGAGGAAAGAAACTAGGTCATTGTATCTATCAACTGTCTGAGGAAGATGGGGAAGGGGAATTTGTAGCTGGTGAGAAAGAGCACCTTTATCTGTAGAATACATACTAACTCTGGTCACTTAAACTTTTGTGCCTCAAGAGCACCTGAGTGGCTCTGTTGGTTGACCGTGGCTCAGTTCAGCATCCCAGGTGGGTTCGAGCCCTGCATCAGGTCCCGCACTGAGCGTGGAGCCTGTTTAAGAGTCGCTCTCTTGGGGGGGTGTCTGACTTCGGCTCAGGTTATGATCTCACAGTCCGTGAATTGAGGCCCTGCGTCGGGCTCTGCGCTAACAGCTCAGAGCCTGGAGCCTGCTTCAGATTCTGTCTCCCTCTATCTCTGCCTCTGCCCTGCTTGCACTCGGTCTCTCTCTCAAAAATAAAATAAAATAAAAACATAAAAATTAAAAAAAAAAAGAGTCTCTCTCTTGGGACACCTGGGTGGCTCAGTCAGTTAAGTGTCAGACTTCAGCCCAGGTCATGTTCTCACAACTCATGAGTTCCAGCCCCACATTGGGTTCCTCACTGACAGTACAAAGCCTGCTGGGGATTCTCTGTCTCCCCCTCTCCCTCTGCCTCCTCCTCCACTTTCACATGCTCTCTCTCAAAATAAAGAAATAAACTTAAAAAAAAAAAAAAGGATTCTCTCTCTCTTCCCCCTCTCACACTCTCTTAAAGAAAAAAACTTTTGTGCCTTAATTTTTCCTAACAGAAGTGGAATTAACATCCAACACCTTCAGAAGATGGAAAATATAATTTTAGTTTTTTTAAAGTTTGAGAGCGAGAGTTGTTTTTAAGTTTATTTATTTTGAGAGCAAGAGAGAAAGAGATAAAGACAGAGACAGAGACAGAGACAGAGAGAGAGAGAGAGAGAGAGAGACAAGAATCCCAGGTAGGCTCTGTGATGACATTGCGGACCCGACACAGGGCTCAAACCCACGAACCATGAGATCATGACCTGAGCCAAAACCAAGAGTTGGACACTTCACCGACTGAGCCACCCAGGTGCCCTGATAGAAGTTTAGAGTAGATGTTCACACTCTGTATTTCGTATTAGTAAGCATCTTGTTTGAACACTTCTCAATTTTCAGCCTTACCTCCTTGTGCCGACATGATCTCCAGCCACGCTGGGAAAACTCGCTCTTCCTCGGATGTGTCCCTACGTTTTCTGGTCTCCATACCACTGTTGATCTCCCATCTCTACCTACCATGCTGACACCCAATCCCACCTTTCAAATCCTATCCACCCTTTAGGATTCTTCCCCAAGAACCCCTCTGGCTTATCTGTGTTCCACAACTTCCCACTAAAGATCAGGGCTCTGTATATTCTCAGAACCTGCATCACATGCCAATTTATGTCATTCATGACTTCGTCTAAAGTTAGAGGGGCAGCTGGAATCATCAGGAGAATGATCTCAGGTGCCCTGAGAATCACCCACCCAGGACTCTAATCCTAGCTCTGGATGGGCATGAGATGTCATATAAGCAAGTAATATTCTCACATTGGGCCTCAGTTTATTTTTTTGTAAAAGGAAAGGCTTGAAGCAGTAGTTGAAAGGTTTCTCCATGTCCTCTGTGGTCCCATCCTGCAGGACTTGTGAGCCCCTTTGTGATACAGACCACATCGTTTCCATCTGAGTTCCCCAGCAGACCTGGCTTCTACTGAGATGCTCCATACATTTATCCAACCAACATGTTTTATCCTCACATGCCCTGAGGGGCTGACCCAAGGCGCAGACCTGACCCTTGGGAGACTTGCAGAAGCAGAGTGGCCTGCCAGACCCACGCAGTGAAGGACAGGCCAAGGACAGACTAATGATTAGAGGATTACTCGGTCCAAGAACTCGCACAGAGAGCCCTTCCAGAAAATGCAGGTTCTCAGTGGGGGGCAATGTCTCTGGGCATTTTCGGTTGGGAGACAGGGTGCTACTGGCATCCAGTGGGTAGAGGCCAGAGATGCTGCCCAGAATCCCACCATGCTCCAGACAGCTCCCACAACAAAGAATGAAGCAGCCCCCAAAGGTTAAGTGCTGGGGTTGAGAAACCAGGCCCTATACCACATATTTCTTTCCTTCTCCTAGCATTCCTTCATTCCATTTTCCCTTTCTTCTCCTAGGATAAGCAACAGAATCCAAATGAAACCCCTGGAATACAGGGGGCTTTTGTAACGATCACCCATGAACACTCAGCCCTGCCCTATCGTCATGGAGAAAATTCAAAATCAAGCCTTCTTACATCTGTCACAAAATTACCTTCTTCTCTTCCCCGTAGCTTCTTCCAAAGGGGAAGCCTTCTCTGATTTTGTTCTCTGCAACTGTAGGCTACAAAGTGAGGTTGGGTGGGCGGGAAGGAGGAACGAAAGCCTACCATGCTAGGTACATTCGAAGTACAGAGCACCACTTAGTGAAAACCTGCTGTAAGTGCCTCTTCACAGAATAAGAACAGACGAGGTGGTGAATCCTCTCTCTGTAAGAGGGCATTTAAGAATCAATTTCTAGATTGCCTGTCAACAGATCCAAGAGAGACACGAAGAGCTCAGGTGTTCAGAGTTACTGCCAACAGACAGCGAGCCCAGTGGGAAAAGATAGCAACCATCTACAGATCCAGTTTATCGAAGCTGTTTGCACGCAACTTTTCAGGAACTTGGGGCGTGAAGAAGGACCCCTGTGTGAGAAAAGCTGAAGTCAAGAACACACCCAGGGCCACTCACATGACACGGGTCTTGGCCATTCTAAGCTTCCATCAGGAGAGCCCCAACTCACTTGCTTTAGGATTTTCCCCATGTAACCAAGATAGGCCTCCTTCTTCTTCTTCTTCCTCTTCTTCTTCCCAGAGGCTGAGCTGGCCCTCCCATACTTCTCTTGGGCTGCAGTATAAAGTGTAGTCTTCTTCGGGCATCTTAGGTGGTGTAGGCAAATGCAGTACATGTGGAAGGCTTGATCCTTAACACGTCTAGGTCACAGCACTGGCTGGAGGCAAGTGAGCGCCTCAAAGGGGTTTGCTAGGGGGAGCTGGAAGGCACGCTCTCCTAATAAAATCAGTGGTTAGTGACTGCACCTGCAGGAGACAATACTCCCAGAACACTTAAGAAATACTAGGTGTGGAGTCTAACAAGGCAGGCTGATGGTACATTCTGGAAAAGAGCTTGAGGTGGGAAACTCAAAATGTTAACCTTTCCTCTGTTCTTCCCATGTAAAAGAGAGAGTGACCACTTTGACCTGACAGCCATTAATTTACCAGGCAACACGGATCTCCGCAGTGATTCCTTTTACGTGTGTGACCCCAGGTGTTCTTATTATAGTGGTTCTTGGCCACAAAGATTTCCATTCAAAAGGACTGAGCCTGGGATCCTGGAAGCTGCATCTTTTGCTAAAGCGTCCCAGGTGAGTTGGGGCCACCTGGGTGGCTCAGTTGGTTAAGCATCCGACTCTTGGTTTTGGCTCAGGTCATGATCTCCTGGTTTGTGGGATGGAGCCCTGAGCTGGGCTCTGCGCTGACCGTGCAGGGCCTGCCTGGGATTCTTCCTTTCCTTCCCTCTCTGCCCCTCCCCTGCTCTCTCTCTCTCTCAAAATAAATAAATAACCATTAAAAAAAATAAAAGCATCCCAGGTGAATCTAATGACCAGCCAGATTTAGGATTCATTGGTCTGTAAAACCTTCCCGAAGCAACCCCACAAGATCAGGGGTTGGGGTTCGAGGAACAGCTCTGCACAGGTGTGCCCTGTGTGTGTGCATTTCCACTGGGAGGGGTACCTGGCTGTGCAAGAGCAATTAGGAACTCAGGTGACAAAGCATGAATAGGGAAGCCAGGGAGTCACTGTACCTTCAAGACTGAAGGTTGAGAAACCCTAGATGGAGAGGTCGCGAACTCCCCGCAATTAGCATTATCAGCTGAGCTACAAGGAAATGCCCAGCCTCACACGAAGGAGCAGATAAGAGGACGCCAGAGAACCAGGGTGTCAAAAGAAGAACCAGAACAGAACTCCTCCTTCTCCCAGTTATGAGCCACACTGAAGCCCCAGCTCAGGAGACTGGTGGGGACTGATGCACTGGGAGCTCCCATTTATCGAGCCCTATGTACCCGACCCCATACAAAGTGTGTAATGTACCTTACTGCAATCAGTTCTCAGGGCAACAATATGAGGTCGGTATTTGTATTACCGTCACTTTACAGAAGAGGAAACTGAGTCTGGAAGGGCTCATGTGACTTGTCCGGGGGTCCCACACAGTGCACGATGGCAGGACCGGCCCCCCCCTGAGCCTTTGCTTCTAACCCCATGCTCTGCTGCTCTTCCAACCCGAACGCCAGAGCCCCACTCTCCTTGTCGTTACACACGTGTGCTCTGCACGGCTGCTGCATGTATTTATTCATTGATGAAGAACTTGGAATGTAGTTCCAAGAACTTGGAATGCAGCCTATCTGTGGTGCAGGCTCAACTCCCCGGAATGAATTCTTTGGTGACAAAGAACTATACTGAGCACTCCTGTGAAAAGAAAAAGACAGTCTATGACCTGGCTGTCAAAGCACATCCCACCCACCGCCTCAACTCCTACTCTCCTTTTACCGGCTTCATCACTCATTATCTGTCTAGTTAAAAATGCAACATATGCATAGAGCATATATGATGAAATGCACTGGGCGTCTTAATGCAACAAAGTAAATACAAACTGGCAGAAGTCATCTGTGGGATGGCACTCTTCAGTGATGGGGGCAATGGGGAACCAAACGAGCACTGTAACGTCCAGAAGATGCTGGAGAGCACTGGAGAAGGGTGACAACAGAGGTGATGTTGCCGTGGGAGTGTAGTAAGAAGTCCTGGCCAGATGGCACTCACTCATTAAAAAATACTCAGCAAATTGTGATCCCCTACTAAGTGCAAGGCCCATGGGTCTGTATGGAAATGGTGACGAATTACCGAAAGGAATCACAAAGCTGACATAGGGAGAAGTCATAGGGTGATCAGAAGACTCACCAGCATCTGTTAGAAATCTCAGTCAGCTAAAAAGGATATGCGATAAATTGCCTGCTAATACATTCCCTATCCTGGGGGCACCTGGGGGCTCAGTCGGTTGAGCATCCAACTTCGTTCGGCTCAGGTCATGAGCTCACAGTTGGTGAGTTCGAGCCCTGCATCGGGCTCACCGCTGTCAGTGCAAAGCCCACTTTGGCTCCTCTCTCTGCCCCTCCCCTGCCCACACTCTTTCTGCTGAAAAAATAAACAAACATTAAAAAAATAAATACGTTCCCTATCCTGAAGATAAAAGAAGCAGTTACACTAACAGCAATGCTAACTTGTATTTACTGAATGCTCAGTACCTGCCTTGAATTATACAAAGCACTATATCGACATCTCACCTTGTGGTTTTAATACTCAGAAGTATAGAAGAGAGGAGGAAACTGAGGCTTATAAAGATAAACTAATTTGTTTAAGGTCACACAGGCAGTAAGGTGCGAAGCTAGGAACTGATCTCTGATGTGTCTGGCACCAAAATTCCCATCACTATTTCTCCCAAGTTAGGCCTCCCGCCCACCTGCGGCAAAATCTCCTGAGCTGCTTATTGAAATGAAGATCCCCAGCCACCATCGATGCCTCAGTACAAGTATCTAAAGCTTGGGTGCCACTGTATCCCTAAGGCCTCCTGAGAACTGTATGGGGAAAATGCTCCTCTGATCCGAACCCTACTCAGTACAGAAGGGCTAATTAGAGACTTGGAAAGGGTGGGGACACTAGGAGAAAGTGACTGTGACATGGCTAAGCACAGTCAGACACAGACCTTAGACACTGAGAAGGCAGACTTTACGGAGTTTAGTGATAATTGTGTTAGAATTCTACAGATAGAAACTCTAAGAGGGAGATCGACTTGAGAAAAATAGAAGGCTCTTCCTTAACTGGCCATGACCTTGGCTCTCCTCCTTGATTATAATTCACTTCGACCTGGTCCTATCTTGGTGGACTATCAGATCCAAAGGACAAACCAAGCTCATAAATAGGGGTAATGAGTAACAAGAAGATGGGACAGTTGGGATTCAGGTCATGGAGTGTCTGGGGAGTGACTCAGGAGTAAGACTGAGTGAAATGGTGTTGGAGCCTGCTTTTGCGCGGCAACGTCTACGTGGAATGGGGGTAGCCTGGAGCCTGCTTTTGTGCGGTGACATCTACGTGGAATGGGGGTGGCCGAAAGAGTCAAGTGGCCCAGGTAAGTCTGGCATTGCAGCACACAGTAGAGGGGATTCAGACACTGGGTGGGACACTGGACTACATAGCTTCTGAGGTCTCCTGGTTTTGTGGCTTCTACTTTTCCCCTGTATCATTTCTTTAGGGTTCAGGTTGTTAGAATTTGGAGAGAAGCACTGCTCATATCATTTCTACCTCTGGATAGTCCGAGGAATTAATCTTGTTGATTCAAAAAAGTCAGAGGGGCACACTGTGCATTATATTGTTTTTTGTTTATTTTTCACACTGTGCATTTTAACATCATCTTATTTCGTGATCTTAATTCTAGGAGATGAATACTGCCAAAGCTCACCAGTTGAGAAACTCTGGGTGAATGGCAGGAGGAGAGGGAGTTTGGGGGACAGATTAGAAGATATCACCTTGGGAATGATGTCACACTGTTCCTGGAGTGTCAGCACTATAGATACTAATCGAATATTAATGGTGGATGATATTAGTACCGAATAGTTGCTACTTTGTCAGGTGCAGATAAGAAAAGAATCCAAATTTTTCCCAGCCCCAGCAATCTTATTTAACCTCTACACCAAGCTTTTATTTTTTTAATTTATTTTTTATTTTTTGTATTTTGAATTTCCAGTTTTTTGTTTGTTTATTTTTAATATATGTTTTAAATTTATACCCAAGTTAGTTAGCATATAGTGCAACAACAATTTCAGGAGTAGATTCCTTAATGCCCCTTACCCATTTACCCATCCCCCCCTCCCACAACCCCTTCAGTAACACTCTGTTTGTTCTCCATATTTAAGAGTCTCTTATGTTTTGTCTCCCTCCCCATTTTTATATTATTTTTGCTTCCCTTCCCTTGTGTTCATCTATTCTGTGTCTTAAAGTCCTCATATGAGTGAAGTCATATGATATTTGTCTTTCTCTGACTAATTTCACCCAGCATAATACCCTCCAGTTCCATCCACATAGTTGCAAATGTCAAGATTTCATTCTTTTTGATTGCTGAGTAATACTCCATTGTATATATATCACATCTTCTTTATCCATTCATCTGTGGGTGGACATTTGGGCTCTTTCCATACTTTGGCTATTGTTGATAGTGCTGCTATAAACATGGGGGTGCATGTGCCCCTTTGAAACAGCACACCTGTATCCCTTGGATAAATACCTAGTAGTGCCATTGCTGGGTCATAGGGTAGTTCTATTTTTAATTTTTTGACGAACCGCCATACTGTTTTGCAGAGCTGGTGGGATTCCCATCTACACCAAGCTTTTAGAGGAGAAAAAAAAACATGGAAAAAAGAAGGCCACCCCCCCCCCAATTAAAAATAGGAATAGGAAGGGACTGGGGTTACCTGGAGAAGATCCAGAGTGCTGCCCTCCCTGACTTCTCAATCTTCCTCCCCCAGCATGTTGTCTCACAAATGCTCACTGCCACATTGGGCAGTGGAGACTACCCACTACTCAAAGCAGAAGCTTTGAGTTCTGGTCTTAGCTCTACCAGCACCTTGCTCTGACCTAGTCAAAGGCAGGGGCTCTTCCTGGGACTCAGTTTCCCTAGGGAGTATATGTTTGATTATACAACCATTGAGACTCCTTCAAATCTTGCTATTCAAAGTATGGTCTGTAGGGTATCTGGCTGGCTCAGTTGGTAGAGCGTGTGACTCTTGATTTCGGGCTTGTGAGTTTGAGCCCCAGGCTGGGTGTAAAGATTGCTTAAATGAAAAAAAAAAAAAAGTATCATCTGCAAACCAACAGCAGCAGCCCTTGGGAATCTTGTCAAAATGCAGATTTTGATTCAGTAGGCTGGAGGTGGGACCTGAAACCCTGCATTTCTAACAACATCCCAAGTGATTCGTACACACTTTAAGGTTTGGTACATCCTGCCTTAAGACATTATCAATCCATCAACTGATTGTGGTCGTGCCTTGTTGCTTTCCCTCTGGTGGGTTTCTATCACACCCCCAAATGTTCTAGTTCTAGAACCACTTCCAATGGCCAGGATAGATTGAGAGTTAGTGATTTTCTGGCTTGGGGCTTGGAGAAATGCCACAGGCTCCTTGAAATAGAATACTACACCCACACACACCCATTTTCCTAATAAATAAGCTCACTAATTAATTCATCTACGCGATTCAAAAAATATGTACAGGGCATCAGGCACAGCTTGAGGGCTGGAGATAAAAGGGTGAGTAGAGCATGGCCTCTGTCCTGGAGACTTTAGGGATGAGGCCTGGACAGCCAGCTTCAACTCAGTGTGATAAGCACTTCTGTAATTAGTAAAGAGGATACATTCCAGGGAGATGTTTATAGTCAGAAACTATGTTTTCACAGACAGGAAGAGTTTCTGGAGGCTGTCCCAGGCTGCCTCCTCTACCATTGACGCTATCTTTCCTGTGGCCATAAACATGTGGCTTCTCTGCCCACGCTTGGGAATGTGCTATGGGACAGTCCCCATCTGATGACTCACAGGATACTGACAATGATGGTTTCTTGAATTCTTCTCCATTCCCCAAAGATTAGGACCTGTGGTATGACCCTTCCCTTAGCTTGGGCTTCTTAACCTGGGATCCATAGACAGGTTATTTTGGGCAGAGGGACAGAGGGGTCCATGTATAAACTGGTTTGTGTGTGTGCTTAATATACTTGTCTTGGGAGAGAAAGTCCACATGTTTTCATCAAAGGACAGTGGGTTCTTCTCTCCTCCCTCTCTTCAGCTGATATACCCCAACTTCCTCCCTGCTCAGGTTGACTATGTTAAAAGGAGCTTTGTCTGCAGTATCAGCCCTTCCAAAGAGTTAAAGAAAGATCCTTGTTCCCAACTCAACACTATCACAGGTAAGCACAGCTTTAGAGCCACAGGGACAGTAGGGATAGAAATCCCTAGAACCCAATGCACCCCAATGTTTATAGCAGCACTATCAACAATAGCCAAAGTATGGAAAGAGCCCAAATGTCCATCGATGGATGGATGGATAAAGAAGACGTGGTGCATATATATACAATGGAGTATTACTCAGCAATCAAAAAGAATGAAATCTTGCCATTTGCAACTATGTGGATAGAACTAGAGGGTATAATGCTAAGCGAAATTCGTCAGTCAGAGAAAGACAAATATCATATGACTTCACTCATATGAGGACTTTAAGATACAAAACAGATGAACACAAGGGAAGGGAAGCAAAAACAATATAAAAACGGGGAGGGAGACAAAACATAAGAGACTCTTAAATATGGAGAACAAACTGAGGGTTACTGGAGGGGGTGTGGGAGGGGGGATGAGCTAAATGGGGAAGGAATCTACTCCTGAAATCATTGTTGCATTATATGCTAACTAACTTGGGTGTAAATTTAAAAAATAAATTAAATAAAAATTAAAAAAGAAAGAAGAAATCCTTAGAACCCAGAGCCAGGTCCTTAGCAATTGGCCAGCTGATCTTTGTCTTTAATAGCTATAGGTGAGAAAATGAACTTCTTAAGTCACTTTCTGGGCTTTCAGGGTGGTGCATGACAGTGAGCTCAGCGATGAAATTTCCCTTTCCTTTGTTCTGTGAGATGTCTATAGAAGGGTGGGGGAGTGGAGCAGGGAGGTCCATAGGTGGGCAAGCCACCAGGGATACCAGGGAGGCAACTGTTGGGTCTGCTTTTACTTTAAAAAAACTTAGGCTTCAGTAACCACAGAGAGCATACACGCTGCCTTTGATGTACCATTCATAGTTCAAATCCAGTCTTGGGCATGAAAGAAGAAGAAGCATCTTTTGGATAATACCTCAGGCAGAGAGTTCCACGTAATTTCTAATATGGATGTGAGTGCATTATCAAGTTATTTTGCAACATAAAGTGTCCTTTCTACTTCTGCTCTAGGATGATTTGGGCTTATAAAATAAATGTATACAAGAGCCTTTGAATGTTGTTTTTCCTGGCCTTCTTGCTTCTGTCTTGCAGGACTCCTGCTGGGGTGAGCTGTCTTCCTGAATGCAGGGCACCTGGTGAAGGGAGGGCAGGGAGGTGGGGCAGCCCAGAAGCATTCTGGGAGAGAACAGGAGCAAATATTTGCTTTGGAAAATTCAGAGTTGATTTTCAAGGATAAGCCAGTAGCAGGTCAACTGCAGAGGAGTTTGGGGAACAATAGCTTTTGTTTAATGTGAACATACAGTGCACAGGCTTGGCCTCAGGACAGAAGCGAACACAGCCCTGAAACCTGCTTCTAGGGGCAGGAGATAAGAATAAGATAAATGCTGCACAAAGACTGATCTTAATGCAGAAAGTCTACCAAGCGGTGGGGGGGTGCTGACAACCTCGCATCGCACAACCCATAGATTCACAGACCATTCCCTATTCATTTATCAAGCAAGTGTGTATTAAGAGCTTTCACATCTGAGGCACTGTGCTGCCAGGTGCCAGAGTTACATCCAAGAACAGAACAGACATGGCCCCGGACCTCATGGCTCTCTCTCTCGTGAGAGATGGACAAGAGGCTCAAGTGTATTCAGTGTTGAATGGGAGTGACATTTCCAGAGTGCTGTGGGGGTACGGAGGAGGGACAGCCAACCCTCACTTAGGAAATCAGGGAAGCCTTCCTGGAGGAAGTGATGTTGGGGCTGAGAGGTAAGAGAGGAGCAGAGGTTAGCTAGGCCATAGGGGTGAGGGGTGAGACAACAGGGAAGGGAATTTCAGGCAGAGAACAGGTGGCACCCTCCTTGGGGCATATTTGATGACATTTACATATTCAATTATTTAAATTATAAATATATTGAAAAGATAAATTATTTAAATTATTTTTGGGGTTTCGAATGGTCTGTTTGGTATCTATAATCTCCTAGCATATCTGTGGCAACCAGACCTTACAGACACTCCTCACCAGAGTTTTCAAAATGTGTGTGGGTTCTTCAGTCGTGGAACGTCTGATGTGCAAATTTCTGATGTGACTTTCATTTCTAAGTATTATAGGATTTCTAAAAAATAAACATTTTTATGTTAGGACACTTTTAGACTGTTATTTGATTTTTTAACTTTATTATTTTGAAATAATTTCAACCTTACAGAAAAATTGGAGGAAGAGTGCAAAAAAGTTCCCACACATTCTTAAATTAAAAAAAAATTTTAATGTTTATTTATTTTTGAGAGAGAGAGAGAGAGAGAGAGAGAGAACATGAGCAGGGGAGGGGCAGAGAGAGAGAGACACACAGAATCCGAAGCAGGCTCCAGGCTCTGTCAGCACAGAGCCCGACACGGGGCTTGAACTCACGAACCACAAGATCATGACCTGAGCTGAAGTCGGACGCTTAACCGACTGAGCCACCCAGGCGCCCCCTCCCACACATTCTTTATATTCACCAATTATTAATGTTTTGTTACATTTGCTTTATCCATTTATATCTCTCTACATATATATATATATATATATATATATCCACATGTACTATTATTATTATTCTTTGCCAAACAATTTGAGACATCATACTCTTTACCCCTAAATACTTAGGATCCATCTCCTGAGAATAAGGACATTCCCTTCAGAACCACAATATAATGATCAAATTCAGGAAAACCAATAGTAATGCTATGCTACTATTTAATTTACAGTCTGTATTCAAATTTCACAGATTGTCCCAATATTGTCCTTTACATTGTTCTGGTTAAAGTCCAGGTCACAAACTGCCTTTAGCTGTGGTGTCTTTTTAGGGCCTTTTAGCCTGGACCAGCCCCTCAGCCTTTTTTTGTCTTCCAAGCCATTGATATTTTTCAAGAGTACAGGTTGGTTTTTTGTAGGATGCTCCTTAATGTGGGTTTATTTGGTGTTTCTTCATAATTAGATGTAGTGGATACATTTTTAGCAGGTAAGTGATATTATTATGTCTTTCCAAGGAGATGATATCACTCATCATGTCAGTGCATCTCATTATTGGTGATTTTAACTTTTATTTTGGCTTTTAGTATATTTTTAATTTATTTTTTATTTTTTAATATTTTTTAATGTTTATTACTTTTGAGAGAGAGAGAGAGAGTGGGGGAGGGGCAGAGAGTGAGGGAGACAGAGGATTTGAAGCAGGCTGCATGCTAACAGCACAGAGCTTGATGTGGGGCTTCAACTCATGAACTGCAAGATCATGACCTGAGCTGAAGCCAGATACCCAACCTACTGTGGCTCCCAAGTGCTCCCCACCTTTTTTTTTTTTAAAGGTTATCTATCTTGAGAGACAGAGAGAGAGAGAGAGAGAGAGACAGGAGAAGTAGGGGAGGGGCAGAGAGGGAGAGAGACAATCCCAAGCAAGCTCCGCACTGTAAGTGCAGAGCCTGATGTAGAGATCGAACTCACCAACCATGAGATCATGACCCAAGCAGAAATCTAGAGTCAGACACTTACCCCACTGAGCCACCCAGGTGCCCCCTGGCTTTTAGTATATTTTAAGCTGTAACACAAACATACATATCCAAATGTGTTTATATCTAAACGTTATCACAAAGGAGATTAATAATGAGCAAACCTGTTCTATATTATCTTCTTCAAATGCATATTTCAGTGTTTCGTTTCTCTGGCTGTCTCTGTGTATATTGAAACATTTTGTAAATGTGTCATTAATAAATTTGTAGCTGTGCACTGGCCTTTAAAAAGGCTGAATGTAACACTCTAATAGTAACAAATTACTGCTTCCCCATGTAAATCAGGATTTTCTTGATATTGTACAACCAAAACAGTGTTCAAAAGTAAATCGGAATCCCGAAGCTGACTTAAGATGACAGGGACCCCCAATGGACAGACATGGGTTCAGCAAAAGAGCCTTACTGGTCTCAATGCCTGATTTTATATTAATTTGGGCTTATAAATTTATAAAATACATTTTGCATATGTTCTGTACACGTGTTATATGTTGGGCTCCTGTCCAAGATACCGATAAAACACACGCACACACACACACACAAGAGTTCCTTTGCTCTGTTCATTTGAAAACTACAGCTACATCCCATTGTAGATCCTACCCACTGTGGGATTACTTTTGCTCTAACAACCCCAGGGCTCAGGGAATACACACACGTCCATTTCCAATGGGTCCCTGAGTGTGCTCCCTTGGTTGCTCGAAATTTCACAAAATTTAAGTTACTAAATTTAAAAATTTTTAAATCTTAAATTTTGTCCCATCCCTCACTCCTATGGCCTTGCCAATACAAACATTTTAGGAATGTACCATATTATGCAGTTACCTGCTTAGCCACTGACTGACCCACATAATGATCCAAGCAAAGGACAGCTCTACCTTGGAAAGTGTCTAGCCCAGAGGCCTTATTCCCCAAACGAGGACACTGAGAGCCAGAGAGGTGCCTTCTGAAGAGGGAGAGCTGCTAATGGTAGGCTGCAATTGAGCTCTGCCTGAGCCAGGGGTTGGGGTGGCTTTCTTTCTTTCTTTTTTAAGTTTATTTATTTCGGGAGAGAGAGAGAGAGCGAGGACATGGGGAGGGGCAGATGGAGAGGGAAAGAATCCCAAGCAGACTCCTCGATGTCAGCTTGGAGCTGGACTAGGGCTCCATCTCACAAACTATGAGATCATGACCTGAGCCCAAATCAAGAGTCCCACACTCAACCAACTGACCCACCCAGGTGCCCCTGGGGTGGCTTCCTGATGGCAGAGGTGGCTCCCTCCTGAGGTGATCAAGCTGCCTTCCCCTCTCTCTTGGCTAGAGTCGGTTGTTGGCAGCGGAAGCAAGCCCTGAGCAGGGTCCTTCCGTCTGGTTTACTCATCTCAAATTCAGCCATGGAGTTGGAGCCCAGCCAGGTCCTTGGGAGCCTCTAGATTTCCTAGCAGATTTCCTAGAAGATGGTCTTAAGGGAAACACAAGGCTGAAGAGGTGCAGCTGCCTTAGAAAGTCATGTATAATATATCTTCATCGGGAAAATGTAGTCTAAGTTCCAAAAGAATTTTCCAAGCTCAAACAATGTATCTATAAATTGGAGACCACTGACAACTCATTCCACTCTATTAAACCAGTGCGGATTTCATATCGACATAAGCAAGGCAGCACAATAGCTACTTGCTGGTTGCCAACTGGGATATGAAGAAATTTAGGGCATGGCCCCGGGCTCAAGAGGCCTGCAATAATCCTAGGGAGATGATGCATTCATATATTAAAGACTTATTAATAATATAAGGTAATGTTGGATGGCATGCTCAGGTCAGTGAACAGAAAGATGGATCACGGAACACTGAAGAAGGGAAGCATTCTGCCATGTGGCTCGTAACTCGAGCAACTTGGATGTAACTGTGGCTTCCTCACTTCCTAGCGATGTGGCAAGTTACGTGAATTCTCCAAGGCGCTTAGAAAAGCTCTGGGCAGTTTAAGTGTCCTCCAGATGTTAGCTATTATTACTCTCTCTCAGTCCGTGGGCGAACCATCATTTCGGGGATGGAGAGGACGCGAGCACCGGAGGAGGAGGAGGGGGGCTTCGCGGCAAGGTGATAGAACCAATCATAAAGAATTATCTTCGCAATATCTCCACGAGCTGCTTCTGGAACTCAGTGGGCAGCCATCAAGTACCGCGGAGCAGGCAATTCTGGAAACCTGATTCCACCCACTTTCCTACGTCGGTCCTCCTCGGCACCGCCCACCCTCCCCCCGCCCCGCGAGATTCCAGCGCTCGTCCCCAGGGGGCGCTGCCGCCCCCCCCCCCAGCCCCGCACCCGCCCGCCCCCTC
>NC_064814.1:38796132-38835912 GCF_023721935.1 Panthera uncia
CCCCGCGCCCGGCGCCGCGGCCCCGCCCCGACCCCGCCCGAGCTCGCCGCGCGCCCCCCCGCCGGCCCCCCGCGACCCGAGCGCGCCCACCTGAGCCCGTCCGCGCCCACCTGAGCCCGTGCGCCGGCGCCATGGCGGAGCAGGAGAGCCTGGAGTTCGGCAAGGCGGACTTCGTGCTGATGGACACCGTCTCCATGCCCGAGTTCATGGCCAACCTCCGGCTCAGGTGAGGGCGGAGCGGCCGTGCGCCCGGGCGCGAGCCTGCGCTCTCCCGAGAGGGGGCGCCCTTGCGGTGCGGCGGGACTGGGGGTGTCAGGGGCGCGCCGAGCTCGAGGGATGGAGTGCGGCCGGATGGGGGTGTCTGGGGGCCCGCGGAGCTCGGTGGTCGCGCGTTCCCGAGAGAGGACGCCCCGGGGTGTGGCCGCCTCGGAGTGTAAGGGGCGTGTCGAGCCCCGGGGCTGCGCCCTCGGGAGACGGGTGTCCGGGGCGCTGTCCGGACGCGGGGGGTGGGGGGAGGGGTGCGAGTGGTGTGCGGGCGGCCAGCGCGCGGCCCCAGGTGAGTGGTGTGGGCGGGCCGGGTGACCTAATGGAAACAAAGGTAAAGGAAAATAGGAACTTTAGGGAGAGTTGTGGCGGCCACGAAGGCCCTGGGGAGACTGGAGGGTTGTTCTGGAGAGAGATTCGGGTCTCATCCTGGTTTTACACTTGGTTCGTTTCTTTTTCTTGTTTTTTCCCTTTTTTCCTTTTTTTCTGGCGCGGTTCCATCCTGTCATTCAGGATGCTGTGGAGCGGTCCCTGAGCTGTCCCGGGACACTGGCTATTTTTTAGTTACTCTCCTAAACGTAATTAGACACGTTTCCAGACATCGAAGAGACTGCTCTGCTGGCCAGTGCCAAGATAAACTGTCTGAATTTGACAAGGCATTCATGGTTTCAGTTTTTTTCAGGCAGTTATGGATGGAGCCCTTGTGTTACCGACATCCTTGAGAATGTAGTCACGACTCAACGCCCAAAATGGGCTTCCAAGACTAATTTATTTTAAAAACCCTTCGACGTGTGATTATTTCACTCTTGATACAGTAAAATGTAAACAGAACTTTAAAGTAGTTATGAAGGGCGCCTGGGTGGCTAAGTCAGTTAAGCTTCGGACTCTTCGTTTCGGCTCAGGTCATGATCTCGTGGTTTCTGCGCGGGAGCCCCGGGTGGGGCTGTGGCCACCGACAGCACTGAGCCTGCTTGGGATTCTCTCTCTCCCCGTGTCTGTCTGTCTGTCTGTCTGTCTCTCTCTCTCTCTCTCTGCCCCTCCCCAGCTTTCTCTCAAAAAGATAAACGTTAAAAAAATTTTTTTAAGTAGTTTTGGTTTTATTTTGTTAGACATTACAATAAATGGAGTTTTGAAAATAACTGAGTCTTTTTTTTTGGGGGGGGGGGGAAGGAGGAGGTGTTTCCTGGAAGTTCTAGCCTCATTTCTTGTAAGGTTTATAGCTAAATATCACTCCAAAAGCTTATATAGTAAAAGTCATGATCTAGGTGTGAGTGCTTAACTAACCCTGCTTCTTAGTATTAATTGCCCCTTGTTAACTTTAATTTAAGAATTTAAAAAATGTTTTTTGATCTTTGGAATTGCAGACCCCATAGGGTTTTCCTCTGCTCTTGGCCAGGCTTCCCAGAGTATGGAACAGGGGCACAGATCTGAGTTCTATACCTGCCAACTACAAACTGACCTTGAGCCGGTCTGCGTGTCTGAGTTTCCTAATTTGTAAAACAATGAGGATGTTCACAATTTTTCAGCACTTACATTCTTTTTTGCTTTTACATATCATTGGTTGCAAAGTAAGCATGGGGCTGGAATTTTAAGGAACATTATGAAAGTGAGCCTAACTTGGGGTGCCTGGATGGTTCAGTTGGTTAATCGTAGGACTTGGGCTCAGGTCATGATCTCTCTCGCAGTCAGTGGGTTCAAGCCTGGCATCGGGCTCTGTGCTGACCAGCTCAGAGCCTGGAGCCTGCTTCAGATCCTCTGTCTCCCACTCTCTCAGCCCCTCCCCCACTCAGGCCTTGTCTTTCTTTCTCTCTCAAAAATAAATAAACATGAAAAAAAATTTTGAAGTGAGCCTAACTTAACTTTGCAGTTTGGTTCTACATTGTGCACAGTACTTTAGGAGGTAAGGTGGGAGGTTCCCCAAAACTGTAAGATGTATCCTTACCCCTCAAAGAGGTGGCATGTCAATGAAGACAGGGAGAAAAGTGGAAATTTTACTGTTGATTAAAATAAAAGTTAAGAAAACAATAGAAGAGTTAAGCTTTGTAGAGGTAGGGTGATTCTCGGCCAAGAAATTGTACAAATGAATTGTTCTGGAGTTCAGAAGAGGGAGAGGTGCTCTAGGTTGGCTGGGAAACACAACATAGAGAAGTTCAGGTGAGTTGCAAAGGATGGGTAAGATTGGTCTAGGTGGAGAACATTCCAGGTGGATACAGTGGTGTGAGCAGAGGAGCGGAGGCGAGAAAGGTGGTTCTGTTTGGTGGTAGTGAATACACTAAGTTGTCTGGAGGAAAAGGAGGTGGTGTTGGGGAACTGTGGGAGGAATCACCAAGCTCATTAGAGCTAGAGTAGGGCTGCCTTCACACTCAGTCGCCAAGTCAGTCAAGGTCCTAGCTGTTCAGACATGTGCATGCATCTGTACGTGTCTCGTCTGTGTGTATAGCCGACAACTCTGAGAATTGGGTGCAATTGTCAATGTGCAGGTTCAGTGATTGTTCATGGTTTACTTCTAACTCGGGAGTAGTTGGTTCTCGGTAGCGATAAACACAGTCTCAGCAAAGGGTACTAGCAGTACCCTTGCCCTCCTCTTTTACCCAGGTGGAAAGCAGTCCTCTCTCTCTCTGATAGTCAGGATTTCCTATCACCCTGATATCCCTCCAGGCAGCTTTAGTGTTTAGTTGTGTCAGCTACTGGGCTTATGCTGTTGTGGCCCTTGGACATTTGTTTCACTTTGCAAAAGGTGACTGGAAACACTGCAGATCCAGATGCACTTACGTGACGTAGAAGTGTTTTCATCTCTCGCGACACGGGTGGTTGGGCCATACCCCGTGTAGTTTATGGTCGTAGATAGGCAAAATTTGAGTATTTCATCTTTAAGTGGATGTGGGTTGCATGAGCCCAATCATTCTTGCCTTTCCCAAGCTCTGGCTCCTTCTCTTACTCCTGTCAGGGGGGTCCTGTCCTCCGCTCTGCACCTGGCTCTTCTGCAAGGCCCTCTTCATTTGTGGTCTGTAACATAGTTAGGCACTGAACACTGTAGCTGTTTCAGGGGTCTGTAGCATCCAAACTCGATAGTAGTTTTCCTGATAGCAGCACCCAGCATAATGCTGGGTACATAACACATTTCCTGGTGACAGCATTTTTCTTGCACAGAGAGAGAAAAGAGAAAGAAAAGGTTAGTTGTTTAAAGGTTTTTTGACATTGTTCATTTGGAATTATCTTTTCATTTTGCTACTCTGCCCACCTTTCTTCCCCTCTTGGAGCTAAAAGTTGGTTTTTAGACAGCTGTCACAATTGATGTAACTTTCCCCCATGCTGTTATTATTTTCGAAAGTTGACGTCAGTGTGTGTCTGTGTGTGTGAATCGGATGAGGCAAGATTCAAGGGGTGATGTGTGTTAGTCTATCTGTGAAGGAGTTTCAATTTATATTTCTTACTCTCCTACGAAAAACTGCTAGTATTTTGAAGGTCGCTTTCTTTCTGTCCTAGAAGTCCCTTGCTGGAGGAGATCTGTTCTATTTATTTCTTTTTCCCTTTTGGTGGAGGTGCTGGTGGCTTTGGTGGCAGTGGTAAGCTCCTTGCTGCATTTTCAAGGGACTGTGCCCAGGAGGGAGATGCCTGCGCAGACACCTCCCATCTCCGTGGTCAGGCCTGGTTCCTGCCAGCAACCCTAATGACCTGACCGCTTGCAGCGCCGGCCACAGTATTCCCACCATATTCTGCTTTCTTTGCAGCCACTTCCTTTCGGGACCTGGAGCCCTTTGGTTGGTTCCTTTTCTCTTTGCTGGGCCGTTCTTGCACTTGAGCTCTTTCAGCACTAACAGTAGCCCTGCGCCCTCTCTCCAACTTAGAATCCCGGCAGAGCCAGCTGCATGGGACATCTGGTCCTCCTGTGCTCTCCTGCTCCCCACTCAGCCATATGTGTGTGTAAAAGGGAAAATGCAAGCTGCTGCTCAGGGCTGATCTTGGGCCGAGGACAGCATCCCAGGGAGATGTGCTCTTCACAGGGCAGCGAAATACACCGTAGGCTTCCAGGGGTCCTAACTTTGTTGGTGATGGTAGCTGTTTTGAGCATCAGGCATCTGCTCAGCCTCGTATCTTGGCTCCTTGGAAGTTTAATTTTTCCTCCCCTCTTTTCTTACCGGTTTTTCTCTTCCATATAAGCGGTCATTTGAAATCGTGACTGCCAAAGCTGCAGGCAACTTCTTTTAACCTAACACAACCTGTTATCAGACCCTTGCTTAGACCTGGGTTTCTCAACTCCAGCACCATTGACTTTGGGGCTTGGGTAATTCTTTGTTTTTGGGGGCTGTCCTGTGCATTGCAGGATGTTTAGCAGCACCCCTGGACTCTACCTGCCAGATGCCAAGTAGGACCACTTCCTTCCCATTTATGACAACTGAAAATGTTTCCAGATACTGCCAAGTGTCCCCTGGGGAAGGGGTGAAATTATCCCCAGTTGAGAACCCCTGGCCTAGGTTGTTCTCACTGCCTGGAATGTCCTCCTTCTTTCCTCACCCCTGCTCACATACTCTGCCTGTCACTCTTACTCGTCCTTTGAGACCAGTTCTGAGAAGTCTTTCCCAGTCTTCCAAGTCTGGATTAATTATACTCTTACCTGTGTCCCCAGGATACATGGATGCTTGGTCCTAACTGTTAAGAGAACCGGTCAGGTTATATTGTTGTTATCTGCATACCAGCCTCCCCACCAAATAATGAGGTCCTCAGAGACAGAGAGCCTATCCAGATGTGGATCCAGGTTTTGTGGTCCTTAAGACTCATTGCAATTGGGAGGGGAGACCATCTTTAAGAAAAGAGTATTAATTGTGAATGCCAAATTAGATATAGGATTTTGGAAGGGGACAGTGCCAGTGAGTGGCTGTGAAACAAACCCATCTCTGATCCTTTTGTGTTTCCTGTCATGCTGGGCACCTGTGTGTTCCATACATTTTTACATGAGTTAACTACACCATCAAATGTTGGTTGATTATTCTTCAACCAGTGGAATTCTTAGCTTAAAAAATGCACACAATCTTCTCAAAATATTGTTCTTATCTAATATAGTTTCACTGTGTGAGGGCAGGACGAATGAGTTGTAGAATTACACACACACACACACACACACACACACACCACAACCTCTGTACTCTTTCTCTGTGGCTGCTTGGTCATTTGGAAAATTTGGTGGGACAAAGGGTACCTCTTTCTTGCCGGGGGCAAAACCTGAGGTACTCTGGGTGGTCTTAAAGCATGTGTAAGTCTGCAGTTGGTGCAGAGTTCTAGTTAGAAGTAACCGTAGTCGGATTTACAGGAGAGGTGAATGGCACACTAAATCTTTTTGGCTTCCCCGTGAAATTCTTTGGCAACCACTTTCAGAGGCCTTCAGAAAAGGACAGTTTGCTCTGTGCCTGTTTTGCACGTTGGCCTCATATTGGGACAAAAATGAGCATTTGGGTTTTGGAGCTTCCATTTGGAGTGAATCACCCTGCCGTCTTGTTTCCTTTCCTACTCTGTGACAGACTTCCAAGACTATTTTTATTCAGGGTCATTTGTTGACCCTGGAGACTTCTGCTGAATTTAGCTCCCAAGTAGAGCCAGATGTGGGTGGAATTGAGCACTCAGAGGCGGCTACTGGGGCGTTGCAGCACGGTTTCTGAAGGGCTCCGCTTCCACATGAGAGAGGTGGGCTTTGGCCTTGTGCTTGACTTGCAGACAAAAGATGGAGAGTCTGATATAGACAGAAGTGTGTTTACTTAATGTTCCACATGCAAGTGGTATGCACTATGAGTTATCCCAGTGTGGACAGCTGATGGGTTGCCATTCTCACCGAAGTCTGAGCCAACTCAGCAAAAAGGACCCTGTCTCAAGGACTGGCCCCATTGTATGATGATTCTGTCATTCATTGCCGTGTTGCTTTGGGGACTGGATTGGGTTTTTGCGTCATTGCCCAGCCACTGCTAAGTCCATCTCGTGGGGGACTCTTCTGTCAACAGGGGCTCTATCCCCATTGGTGGCGAGCCTCACTGACATAGCTTATGAAAATGGCAGCTGTACTCTCATACAGAGGTTCAGAGGGTCACAGCATTTAAAAATATACATTCTAAGCCTCTGTCTTTTTGTCTATTAAATTCTTTGGTCAAGATGATAGTCTTATTTCCTCTGGGAAGCAGACTCCTGTTTGTTCAACTGCTATATATAATTACTGGTTAGATCTCTTAATAGAATAGCATTACCCAAACTTTAGTTTGGGGCACTTATGGGAAGAAGAAAAGGTGGAGCGTGCTTGCTCAGGGCATGGGGCTCAAGGGAAAGAGCACAGGATTTGAGACCCGACTGACCGAGTTCAAATCCCGGCCTCACTTCTGCTCTTTTTAGCATTATGACTTAGGGTAAGTTAACGTCCCTAAGTTTCAGTTTCTTTATGTATAAAATGATTGCTTTTTAGGGTTATTGGGATGAAATCACATGATGTGTAAAAAGTGCATGGTTAGTGCTTGGTACACAATTCCCTCTCAACTAATGTTAACTGTCTTCCTGAATCCTTCCCATATGGCCTTGCCTCCCTGCCCTGACCTCATAACTGATCCAAAAGCTAGCTGTTTTCGCCTCTTCCTTCCTCACTAAGACAAATTCATTTGGTTTTATTTGGGAGGGGCAAAGATGAAAAATATTCTAGGTGAAGTTGGGGTTATCTAGTGGAGAGGGCAACAGCATTGGAGATAAACACATCTGCACCTTACGTCTCTGTCCACTTACTACCACCCATGTGGCCTTGGACAAGTAACTTAGCATCCCTGAGCCTCAATTTTTTCATCTGTAAAGATGATGTTATTGTGAAGATTGTATTATAGCACCTGTAAAGCACCCAACATCATGCCTAATGTGCTGTGACTCTAGTCTTTGGGAAGACGAAGCAGAGTGGATCCTCAGCGGGTGGTCCCCAGCTCTGTCTTTTCAGTCTGCCCCGTGGACCAAGCACTGTTGCTATTCCCAGTCCCCTCCATAACTGTCACCCTGAACGTACTCATTCCTAATCCTGCTCCTCCAGGTGTGCCACCGTTTAGCCTCCAGAAGTTGTAAACTCTTTGGAAAAGGAAATCAGTTCTTCATATTACTCATAAATATTCCAAACTATTTTATTCTTTGTGTCTACTGTTCTCTGTTTTTACAAAGGTTGGTGACTTTGGTGCCTGAAATCCCCAGGTGCTATAGCTGGGTGGTGAACTTCAAGGATAGTCTTTAAAAAAAAAGTCTGCTGGGCACCTGGGTGGTGGTTAAGGGTCTGACTTTGGCTCAGGTGGTGATCTCATGGTTCATGAGCCCTGCATTGGGCTCTGTGCTGACAGCTCAGAACCTAGAGCCTGCTTCAGATCCTGTGTTTCCTTCTCTGCCCTTCCACTGATCGCGCTCTGTCTCTCTCTCAAAAATAAATAATACACATTTAAAAACTTTTTTAAAATCCGTAGTTTGTTTCCTTTTATGATTATAATATATATGCATATATATGTGTGTGTACACATGTGTGTGCATTTGTGTGTATATATATATATGCAGGTACACACATATGTCTATAATTTAAGCTTTTAATTCCAGTTAACATACAGTGCTATGTTATTTTCAGGTATACAATAAGGTAATTGAACATTTACGTACAACACCCAATGCTCATCACAGCAGGTGCACTCCTTAATCCCCATCACCTGTTTCACCCATCCCCTCCCACATCTCCCTTCTGGTAACCATCGGTTCTCTATAGTTAAGAGTCTGTTTCTTTCCTTTTCTTTCTTTCTTTCTTTCTTTCTTTCTTTCTTTCTTCCTTCCTTCCTTCCTTCCTTCCTTCCTTCCTTCCTTTCTTTCTTTCTTTCTTTCCCTCTCTCTCTCTAAGTTTATTTATTTTGAGAGAGAGAGAGAGAGAGAGAGAGAGCGCGCGCAAGCGAGCAAGAGCAGGGGAGGGGCAGAGAATCCCAAACAGGCTCTGCACTGTCAGTGCAGAGCCCTCCACAGGGCTCAAACTCATAAACTGTGAGATCATGACCTGAGCCAAAATCAAGATTCAGACGCTTTACCACCTAGGCACCCCCAAGAGTCTGTTTCTTGATTTGTCCCTCTCTCTCTTATTTTTTTTCCCCTTTGCTTGCTATCTTTCTTAAATGCCACATATGAGTGAAATCATAGGTTGTCTTTCTCTGACTTATTTTGCTTAGCATTATAGACCTTATGTATTTTTAGTATAATCTCGCTTTAAAACTAGCAACTACTTTGGGAGGCACCTGGGTGGTTGGTTCAGTTGGTTAAGTGTCCAACTCTTGATTTCAGCTCAGGTCATAATCTCATGGTTCATGAAATGGAGCCCCACATCGGGCTGTGCACTGACAGCGTGGAGCCTGCTTGGGATTCTCTCTCCCTCTCTCTCTGCTCCTCCCCTGCTCACACAAGCTGTCTCTCTCTCTCTAATAAATAAACACTTATGCAAAAAGCTAGCACAACTTAAACTCTTGCTGTGTGCTTATCACTCTAGTGGGTACTTTGGTGAGGGTTACTTTTTAAAAGGTCATTCTTTGGGGGATAGCTGAATTGGGAGTAAAAGACAACTTAATATCAACATAACATATTTTCAAAACAGTGCTGGTGACAGTGTGTGAAGGGCTCACGTGTTATACAGTAATATTCTGAGGGAATTCAGACAGCGAGAAAATGGGGTTGGGAGTGGGGAGGACGTGCTCTGTGGCAGGGGTAGAACGCAAGCAGACCCTTGGAAGTAGAAGGATGGCGTCTTACTTGGAAACAACCCGGGTCCTGCTGCCTGATGGCTCACAACACACTAGCCTTCTTTCCTTCTCTCTTGCCACCCACTCTCAGCACGAGTGGGCTGGCCCTGGGGCTAGCCAGCTTCCACTGCTCAGGATATTTTCCCCTACATCGTCTGCACTTTTTTCATTCCTGTCTTCTACTGCTCCCAGACTCTCCCAACTGGAGACAGAGTTAGGTTGATAAGAATTCTCTTACATTGGTGTCAGTTTGCTCTGTCCTTTTTTCAGACGCCTGGTCAGGATCAGTTAGAAGGAGGGAGTGAGCATCTAACTTCTGAGAAAGTTTTGCAGCAGGTAACTGTTCAGGGACCAGGCAGACCTAGGGTGGAGAACTGAACTCTGGTGGGTTGTGGGGGTGGGATGGGCAGGATATAGTGGGAGCTCAGTTCATTCTTGGGAGGCACTCTGATGACAGGGAGGGTGCCAGAGAAAAACTTTGCTCAATTAAAAAATTTTATCTGTGACTCATCTTTGGGCCTAGAAGAGGGAAATGGAATTTTTTTTCTTTATTTTGTGTCTAATTACAAAACTTCCAAGATTCAGCACCCAGACTTGCGTGGTGAATACTATGATCATTCCATTGTGGGTTAAAGAGACATTTGTGAGTCAGCCTGTGAACCTAATCATGGCTTTCAATATTTCTTGGTGAAATAGAATGGTCTACTTTTGTGGAAAGTGGACCATGTTAAAGTGAAGGGCTCTGATAAGTGACTTCAGTTGATGGAGACATGATTCGAGAGCATCATCTGATTCCTCCTTGGTGCTTTGCCCACCTTCCATTCTCCTTATTATCTAACTTCACCCCTGAAAATATCCCAGTTTATATTCCAGGCACAGCTGCTCATGTGGAACTGGTTACTGTTACATCTGAACAGGACCTCCTTCATTTTCCTTATGTTTCTGCTCCTCGGTGCTCTGTACAGAAGTGTATTTCACTTGAAGAAGATGAAAGCATTAACTCTAGTAAAGCTATTTTGCTTTAATAAAAAGATTGTTTACTGCTTGCTGAACATAGCTTTTTCCAAAAAAGACACAGGCCAATTCATAGTGGTAAAAAAACAAAAACAACAACTTCTGGAATAGATGGAAAAGCCTATCACGGAGCGAACACAACTTTGCTTTCATTCCTCTCCTCCCTGTGTCTCCCACGGCCGTATTATGAAGACCTGGTCGGGGAGGGCACCATGCCACTTATATACACAAGGGTCACATAAGCGCTAGAAGCAAATGAGTTAGTCAAAAAATGGCTTCATCTAAAACAATGAAGCAAACACCAAGAGAAACTCAAACAATTTTTTTCCCCTGTGACCACAAAGTCTGCTTTGAGTAACTTGTACAATAGAAGATCGTCCGTAGCGGGGTCAGGGTGATGGCGAATGACTCTATCTCAAACCGCTGCTTTGTGTTCAATATACAGTCAAGAAAAATTTTATAGTCAATTAAAAAAAAAAGTCAAACCCTTTAAAAAAAAAAAAAGCTTACATTTATTTTGAATAACCCTAAAATTGGTCATGTTTTAGTTTGGACTTTTATGGACATCTAGGTCATTTAAATTTTTTTTTTATAAGAATAGTCCTCGACACGAGATTGAGTTAGCCTGATTCTGCCATCCTAGCCTATGTTCCTTATAATGAAGCAACCTTACCAAAAAACAAAAAAAAGCAAAATAACAAATCTGTAGAGTGAATGTCAGTAGGTACCACTCTGAGGCATTTCTAGCTCCGTTCAACCTGTCCTGTCCTGTCCTGTCCTGTTTCTCATACTTGTGCCCTGCTTCTGGTCTCCAAGTCCTGAGGGCAAGAACTTTATCTTAAGAAGATGAAGTCTTCTTTGTCCCCAAAGGCTCATTTGCATGCATTAAGGACAGAATGTTTTCCCCTCTAAAAACGAATGAAGAAATGAATGTATAATATTTCTGCATCTTTGATTCCTGCCTGAACTATGTATTTATTGTATTTTATATAATTATATAATGGCATTTTTCTGTTGTTGTGACTCCAGTCTTTGGGAAGATAGGAAAATGAAACTGTCATTGCTCTTGGAAAAAAACACACTCAAATAGATAAGTTTTTGCGAAATGGTAGACCTGTTTTTTTCCTTTGAAAGGGCTAATAGAACTCAGACATATGAAGCCTCATATCTTATAAGAGGAAGACGTTCTCACTGGTGCTGTGATCTTGAGCTGTCTTATGTTGTTGGTTACCTTGGCGGATTGACTACCTTTTTACCAGCTTTCTATAGTTTTGTATCTTTGTGGAATATCTCTAAGCCACATGCTTTTATACAGCAGACCCAGGGTCTGAGCTGATGCAGGTAGGTGCTGTCTTGTATCTGCCTTCCGTGGTGTCCCTGGAGGTGCCTGAGAGGCAGGCGTGGAGTAGGACTTCAGGCCTCCTGCTCCTTTCTGCTTCCTGCACAGCAGCTCTACTTCTTACATACCGGGGCTCCCAGACACTTCTGTTCGGAAGGGAATGCTACCACTCTGGAAAAACAGTTTGAAAACCACTGTTCCAGGTGATCGCTTTCCAGATGGCTTTTCTCCTTACAAACATACACAGTTAGAAATATGTCCAGCCAAAATGATTTAAAAAGTGGCAGTGCAGTATAAAGTAATGAGCAAAGGAAATAAATTTAGTTATCCAAATTTAGACATGGCTGTATTATACTCTTTGACTTCTACTTCCTTCAGTTTACTTCAGTTCTCTGGGCCGCTCTAGTCTTAAACGGGCTGGTCCCTACTGCAAGGTCATTTTGGCAAATGAGATAACAGGTGGGTTATTGTTCTTAACACATCCTACTCAAATGTCAGTGCTGTCTCATTTTTGCTTCCTTATATGGAAGATGAAGAATGCAAGTTAACTTTTTTCCTCGGTGACTTAGATCATCATGATCATAGTTAGGAACAATTGTTTTCATGCCCTTGGGATTTATTGAAATACGTGTAATGTTTTGCTCCACACCAAACTGACCTAAACAGTTCAACTTTTTTTTTAATGTTTATTTTTGAGAGAGAGAGGCAGAGACAGAGACAGAGACAGAGACAGACGGTGCAAGTGGGTGAGGGGCAGAGAGAGAGGGAGACACAGAATACGCAGCCTGGTGTGAGCTGTCAGCACAGAGCCCGACGCGGGGCTTGAACTCACAAACTGTGAAATCATGGCCTGAGCAGAAGTCAAACACTTAACCGACTGAGCCACTTAGGCGCCCCTAAACAGTTTAACTTTTTAGTGTATATTGGGTAAGTTTCTACAGTTTCTTTCAGTGAATTCTTTCTCTGTGAATTCTCTCTTCCCTCTTAATTTGTTTGTTTAATCTGTGCTTATAGGAAGGTATATAAAAAAGGAGTTAATGTGTTCTCATGAGGACTGAGGAACTGAACTGGGTACACCAATCATAGGGCATGAGTTTGGAGACCTTTGTTTTCTATCTTCTCTGCTCAGAGGTTTTTTGTTTTTGTTTTTGTTTTTGTTTTTGTTTTTGTTTTCCCATGGCTTTGATGCATTTGGCTGGAAAGGCAGGTAGGCCAAGGCTGAGTTCTGAGTAGATAAGGTGCTACTCTAAAATGTATTGCTGCTGTTGGTATTTGAATTATTTGTGTGGTTGAACAAACCAAAGTATGATGAGTGGACTTCTCCACACCATGTGAACTTCAGTGTGAACTTCGTGATTGCTTGTTGATTTGTGACAGGCAGCAGTTGAAGGCAGACTTTGTCACTGTTTGCATCACTGCTTCTTAGTTTCCTGTTTTATCTGGAAGCTTTACTGAAAAAGAGACTCTTTCTTTAACTTCTTGATTTATTCTGGGATGGTGGTTCCCAAGTTTGGCTTGTATGAGAATTACTCAGCTTTTAGAATATGTAGATGCCCTGGACGCTCCATCCTGGAGCTGCAGGTGTATTCAGCCTCATTAATGCTCAGGTGATTCTAATGCCCAGCCAGCTTAGCAACCACCATCCTGAGCTGCTGGTTTTTCACTGCACAGTTGTGTTCTATTGCAGCTAAATGGGCCGTGACTGTAATGTGAGCCGACTGGTATATTAACAAATGTATCCAAACAATCAGCGTTCTTAGTTCTGTTGTGATTATTAAATCAATTAATTATTTGATAGTCATACTTTATTCTTCATCCTGACGACATGCTTTCTGTTCTTTTATCCAGTGGTTTTGGTTGCCCACTCTTATCATACTATATATTATTTTTCTGTCACTAGATTGTCCGTACAAAAAAAGTATAATCAAACCATCCTTGTTAATTCCTTGATATATTTCCTTATGATATTTTGAACATATGTAAATTTATAGATTTTAAAATTTGGAATCTTCATGCTTATACCAGATAATAATTTTGTAAATAGTTTTCTCATATGATAAAGTATCTTCAGCATTTTTCCATGTTACTAAGTTGTCTTTGAAAGTACAATACAACCATGGCTTCTTTGTCTTGCCTGGGGATGCAGGGGAACCGGGCAGACGCAGTTTCTTGTCCCATGGAGCTGACAAACCAGCAGGGGAGACACACAGAATTGGCAAACAAAAGAATAATAGTAATACATAGTAATAGGCTCTATGAAGGGCAAGCACAGGGTCCCCTCATGGGAAAATGGCAGTGGCGTGTGTGCGGTAGGTGTGCATGTCACAGACGAGGCATTTCACAAGGAAGCTGACTTCCCCCGAGATCGGAAGGCTGAGGAATCTGTGCGGGGGAGGCAGGTGTGCAGAGGGGGAATGAGCTAGGGAGGGCAGTTCAGGCCAGGCAGAGTGAATTACGGGGGAGGGAGAGGGGGAGATAGTGACAGATGGACGCTTGGTGTTTTCAGAACCTGAAGGGCATCCAGTGAGGCCAGAGTCTCCAAGCAGAGTGGGGCCAGACCATGATGGAGCGCTGTCAGGGCCCACACTTTGCCAAGGGCCTTTGGGAAATGAAGGAGTCAAGCTTTGGGTACGCTGGAAGCGACTGTAGGGCTTTACGCTTCTTGCAGTCACTTGAGGGTGATAGCATACTTTTAAGTCTGGGCTTTCTTAGTTTAGTAGCCAGAATTCCCTGGGTCTGATGGCTGTTCTGAATGTTTGTTTTTGTCCAGTTGGGGAATAGAGTGCAGAGTTGGCGATGGCTTTCTATACTTTCCTTCGATAGTAAACACAAATACAGTCCTGTTTTGATCTGTAGTCTGACAAAGCTATTTCTTGGAGTAGTCAGCCCAAGAGCAGTGCTTTTGTTGGTCTGAAATCAGTCAATCTTGATGGTAACTAATAGGCTACAACTGATTTTCGGGGGCTTTTTTTTTTTTCTTTTCTGATTTTATGCCTCAAGCAATAGAAGAATTCTGAGCCATGAAGTCTCTGAGTCATAGAATTTTAATGCCAGAAGGGAACCTGGAGGTTATCTCACTGATGTAAAGATACATGGAGTTCAGAACACAGAAAGTATGTGATTTGTCCAGGATTCTTTTCTCGGTTAGTGGCCTGGTTACTGCTAGAGCAAAAATTTCCTATATCCTAGCTGTGTATTTATTCTTTTGCTTTTCCTCTCTCAGCTTCATTGCTTTGGAATCAAGTAGCAGTTCTTAAACTTCCTTTATGATTACTCACTTAGAACATGCTTGCTTAAAATGATCTGAACAGGTTGAGACAATGGAAAAGCTAACAATGTAAATAATAAGTGAGTCTCTGGTTCTACTGAAGGGCAACGATATAAACACAAAATAACATTGAGAGAGTGCCAACAAGGAGGGTTTTATAGTCTATGCTATGCGTCAACATTGATCTGGAAATGTAGACTTGGAACTTCTCCTCTGGCTCAATTCTGCCTCTCCTGGAGGGCCGAGTAGTTCCCACACCACCCAGCGTCAGTTAGAATGTTGTTGGCTGCAACTAAAAGAAAACCTGAACAAACCTGCCGACACAAAAGGAAACCTACTATCTCACACAAGCAGAAGTGATAAGGGAGGCTCTGGCCAGTCCTCAAGGGCCCTGACTCCACTAGTCTGATTATCTCAGGCCTGCCCTTCTTTTTATGCTGGTTTTGTCCTCAGGCTGGTGGAAGGCTGGTGGAAGGTGATTGGGGTGGTTTCCTGTATCCCACCCAGACCCCCTCACCTCCAGAGAAAGGAGAGGGGAACATGTGCTGGTCTTGTGCTTCCCTCTTAGGAAGCCCCTGCGAGATGTCCTCACATCTCCTTGGTCAGCATTTGCTCACATGCAGATTATTGAACCCGTCACTGGTTCGGAGGAATGTGGTTATCACGATTGATTTGGAACAGTCAAGAGCTGAGTATAGAGTTCACTTTTCCTGAAGCACCTGACTGTGTGGAAGGGAGTAGATACCAGAGCAAAATCAGATTCCTTGTTCTTTTAGGGAGGAATGAATTTTAGGGACAGAATAGGACACTGGAGAGGCGACCAAGAGTACCTACTGGATATACTTTTACAGGCTGTGCGGACAGAACGGTGCTCACTCAGGAAAGAGTGCTCGGTGGGATGGGCGCACTTGAGACCACGTCACTGAGGAATGACTGAAGGAACCGGACAGGAGACATGATAACCGTGCTGTGTCTTCCAGTACTACCGCGCAGTTCTCCAGTTCTCAGTGGACACCAATTGTGTGGCTCACAAGTTTAAAGTGCACAGTTCTGGCATTGTCTACACAGAGATGGCATCAGATCCCACAGATTAAGGGCTGGGTCCCACCAGACTGCCCCCCACTTCAAGACACCAGCCCCAAGTCCAGGGTGTCACTTGTGCTTCTGACCAACCAGCTGTAAATAGGAGATTGCTGTGACCCCTTCCTCAAGTTTGACTGATTTGCTAGACCAGCTCTCAGAACTCAGAGAAACATTTACTTGTTTGCCTTTTCCAAATAAAGAGCATAATAAGGGCTGCAGGTGAACAGCTAGATGAAGAGGTGCAGAGGCCAGAGTCCGGAAGCATCGGAGCTTCTGTCCCTCCACACTGTGGCATATTGTAGATCACACTGGAAGAACACGGCTGTGTATGTATTGGCCAGAAAGTATGCCAGGATATGTGATATAGTTAATGAAATAAGTGGTATAATTCCTTTTTTTTTTTTTTTTTTTTTTTTATTGAAGAGGTGAGTAGCATTCCTTTTTGCATTAAAACAGAAAGAAGCAAGATGAGCATGGGGCATTTTGCTGTGCCAGAAAACAAGGAAGTCCTCAGAGAATGATGGAAATGTAAAGGAGACATAGAAACCAGCTTGAAGGAGCTCCCATTGTCCAAATCGAGGTCAGTTTGAGCATCAAGCTGAAATGGGAAACTACAGTCCATACTTACATAAACTAATAAATTAATAACTGGGACTTTGATGAGGAATGAGATATTTACTTAGTATCTCCCTACAAAATGCTCATTAATTAATGTCACAGAAAAAAAAGAATGTTGTTACAGTGAAGCCTGGCAGACACTGCTTTAATCATGTGACCAAAAGAAACAGCATCAGTAATGGGACAAATCCGATCACATACCACGTGCACAGATGCAATGGGAACACAGTATCATTTCTGTGACATTTCTGCTGAAGGTGCATCACCTGAATGTAAGCAGAGCAAACATCCGGCAAATTCAAATTGAAGGACAGTCTACAAAGAAACTAATCTTCAAAAATGTCAAGTTAATGAAAAGGAAATACTGAAGAAACATTCTAGAATGAAGGAGACTAAAGAGACATAACTGAAGGTAGAAGCATGAGTCTGAGCTGGATTCTTTTTTTTTTTTTTTATTTTTATTTTTGGGACAGGGAGAGACAGCACAAGAACGGGGGAGGGGCAGAGAGAGAGGGAGACACAGAATCGGAAACAGGCTCCAGGCTCCGAGCCATCAGCCCGGAGCCTGACGCGGGGCTCGAACTCACAGACCGTGCGATCGTGACCTGGCTGAAGTCGGACGCTTAACCGACTGCGCCACCCAGGCGCCCCTGAGCTGGATTCTTTATAAAGGACTTTATTGAGACATTTGGTAGCATTTGAATGGAGCTTGAGACTTCATTGTTCGTAAATGTATCATACTTGAATTTCCTGGTTTTGATGATTATGTTGTGGTTGTGTGGGAGAATGTCATTGTTTGCAGGAAATATATATGAATGGGTGGTGGGGCATCAGGTCAAAATCACTGTCAACTAGTTCAGCAAGAAAGAAGGTACTTGCAAGTTTTTTGGTTTTTTTGGTTTTGGTTTTGTTTTTTTGTTTTGTTTTGTTTTTTTGGTAAGTTTGAGGTTTTTTGTTTTTGTTTTTGTTTTTTAAGTAACTTCTACCTAACATCAAACAGGTTCTGAAAGGATGTGTGGTGAGTTTCTGGTTATGGGGATTTATTGAAACTGAAGTTGGAGGTCTACTCACCAAGATTGTTGTAAAGGGGTGTCATGCATCTGTAAGGTTGCTTTACATGGCCTCTGAAGCCCCAAATTCTAAGATTCTGGGTGTCTCTATGCATATTTTAAAGTAATAGTGGAATTTATTAAATGATACTTATGCCTTAAGTTATTAGGAATCAAATGAGATTGACTTTTTATTCAACAGGTATTATTTAAAACTTTTTGCTAGGGGTGCCTAGGTGGCTCAGTCGGTTGAGCTTCTGACTTCGGCTCAGGTCGTGATCTCACGGCTCGTGAGTTCGAGCCCCGCATCGGGCTCTGTGCTGACAGCTCAGAGCCTGGAGCCTGCCTCGGATTCTGTGTCTCCCTCTCTCTCTGCCCCTAACCCACTCGCATTCTGTCTCTGTCCCTCTCAAAAATAAATAAACATTAAAAAGAATAAAAATAATAAAAAAAACTTTTTGCTAGAGACTATATACTAAGAATTAAATGAAGCTCCCTACAAGTTTGTGATATAATTGGGTAAAAAGGGCATTGACATAAAAAAAGTATATGACTTCCATAGAGTAGTATAGAATAAATGCCAGGTTGTCGGTACCAACATTATGCAGTTCAGACCAGGGGGATGTTTCTGTGAGCTTTGGAGATTAAGGAAGGCCTCTCTGAAGGTGTGAGATGGGGCTCAGTGTGGAGCATGAGTAAGACTGAGGTATGCATGACCTAAGAACAGCAGGAAGAGCATTCCTTGCAGAAGTCCTCTGTGAATGGTACGATGTGTTCAGGGACCAGGAGAAGATGAGTCGGACAGGTTTGGGGGGTTCATATAGGAGAGCCCTGCTTTCAGATCACTATAGTTAGACAGGACTAGCTTCCATAAAAGGGAAAATGAGGAGGAAACTATGATTGGGATAGCTATGAGACATAAGGCACTGTGTTAGATGGTTCCTAATTCATTTAATTCATTCATTCATTTATCTCTTTTAATCTATTCAGTTCTACAAGATAGTTGTTACACTCATCCAGACATGAAACATGTATTCAGAGAGAGAAAATGACTTTCTCAACATTGCTAATTTAAGAGGCAGTTTGAATTTGAAACCAGATTGGCATGACTTCAAAGCCCGTACCCTTTCTCCTACCTGTGCTGCTGCTCACATAAGGAAAGGAGCAGGGGCAGTGATACAGAATGAGGATCCTGACTATATGGGTCGATATTGAAACCAGTGTTGGAAAAAAGGAGAACGCCTCTCCCATTGAGATCGAGGTGCCCATGGGACATGCCCGTGGGATGTAGATCATCAAAAAGAGGCCAAAGAGTGAGCAAAGGGCCACAGGCTGAACCCTGAGGAAATCTACATTTAAGGGACAGTCAGAAGGAGGATTCTAACAGGAACCTGAAGCAGAGCATCCAGGGAGGTTGGAAGGAAACAGCAGAGTGTGCTATCCCAGAGGCCAAGAGAAGGGGAGTGTGGGCGGTGGGGGTGAGCGCTCCAGAGGTCAAGGAAGAGGAGTCTGGTAGATACAGTGCTGGGGAGTGCCTTGGAGACTTGAATGAGCACGGTCTCCTTGGGGGGCAGAGGTGGAAGGCAGTCAGTGGGGTGAACAGTGAGTGGTGGGGGTGAAGAGGTAGAATCGGCGAGTAGTGGTGCGGCTTTTAAGAAGTTTGCTCTGAGGGAAGGAGAGAAGCCACAGCTAGAGGAGGTTGTAGATGGGTTTTTGCTTTTCTGTTATTTTTAAGCCTGGAGAGTTGAATATGAGTAAATGGTGAAGGGAAGGAGGCAGGCCAGAGAGCAGTTTGAGGGAGGAGAGAGTCTAATCAAAAGGTGAGACCCCTGAGGGGATGAGAAGCCAAGTGCTGGAATCTGGAGAATCAGTGGAGGAAGGGAGCTGCTGAGCTTGTGGTTTAAATGCTCTCTCTACCTACCTCCCGTGCATCAGAAGCCTTTCTGTGCCCATGCACGGCGACCTCACCGACCAGAGCATAGCTGCATGGTCCACGGCATTTCCAAAACAACCTCATCCATGAATAGCACCTGCATGCACATCTGGGTGATGGCAACTCAGGTTGTTTAAAACTGCTCGATTCAGTGCTGTCTGTATGTTGCTATTTGTTCTGAAATATCTTCCATAAAAGTGGGTGTAAAATAGGGGGCGCCTGGGTGGCTCAGTTGGTTAAGCGACCGACTCTTGATTTTGGCTTAGGTAATGATCTTACAGTTTGTGAGATCGAGCTCTCTGTGGGGTTCTGCACTGACAGCATGGAGCCTGCTTGGGATTCTGTCTCCCCCACTCTCTGCTCCTCCTTTCTCTCTCTCAAAATAAATAAATGTGGGGCGCCTGGGTGGCTCAGTCGGTTGAGCGTCCGACTTCGGCTCAGGTCATGATCTCGCGGTCCATGAGTTCGAGCCCTGCGCCGGGCTCTGTGCTGGCCGCTCAGAGCCTGGAGCCTGTTTCAGATTCTGTGTCTCCCTCTCTCTCTGACCCTCCCCCGTTCATGCTCTGTCTCTCTCTGTCTCAAAAATAAATAAATGTTAAAAATAAATAAACAAATGTAAAAAAGACAAAATGATTGTAAAAGGAGAATGAAAATGAATCCACCCTCAGGCAGTGAAAGCTAGTCCTGTAGCCCATCGTAGCAGGGGACAAGGAGTGTGAGCTTCAGCTTCACACTGTCTGTGCCACAGGGCACCTGGATGGCTCAGCTGGTTATGCGTCCGAACCTTGGTTTTGGCTCAGGTCATCATCCCAGGGGGGATTGAGCCCCTTGTCGGGCTCCTCACTGGACGTGGAGCCTCCTTAAGATTCTCTCCCTCTCTCTCTCTGCCCCTCTCCCTTGCTCACTTCTTTCTCTCAAAATACCAAAACCAAAACAAACAAACACAAAGAAACAAAGTGTGCGCGCCACACTTCTCAGAGCTGATTACATTTTGCCACATGTGTTACTTACTCTGTTGTGGCCTCCTTTTTCACAGTTTAGTTTGGGTTCTAAAGAATTGTTTTGATCTGTAATAGTTGACAGATTTTTGGTTTTTTGAATGGTATGAAGCAAGCAAAAAAAATAGTTCTAGACCTACAGTCTGGAAATAAGGGGAAGGTGTTACATTAGAAGCTAAAATGTAGTAAGGAGTAAGAACCAAAACTAGGGAAGAATACAGGTTTTCGTCAGTGGTGGGATGGAGAAATAAATTGTGATGTTCATAGGACAGAATAACTAGATAACAACAAAAATGAATGAACTACATCTACATGCATCAGCGTGAATTAATCTCACAATCATAATATTGAGCAAAAGAACCCAGACACAATGCAAAACCTGCTCTGTGCTCCATCTATATAAAATTCAAAAACAAGCAACAGTAATCTGCGATGTTAGAAGTCAAGATAGTGGTTATTTTTGGAGAGGAGAGGAAGAAGTGGTTAGGAGGAGGTGACAGGAGGGCTTCTGGGGCTGCTGGTAAGAGTTTTCTTGACATAGGAGTGGCACACAGGTATGTTCACTGTGGTAATTCATCAAGTTGTGCATTTATGACTTGTGGAATTTTATGTGTTCCTATTATACTTCAATAAATTGTGTTTAAAAAGGATTGAGGAAACAGTACAAAAATCAGCAAGTAATTAAGAGTTGGTAAAAGTCCTTTGATCTATGAATGGCATTATAAACCTTTTTGCAGCCAATGAGGATTAACCAACAGTTCTATTAACGTCAGCTGAAGATATGTCATGACTTCAGGGGATTTGCAGAGGCTGGAAAAGTGACTGCTAAATATAAGATGTATGTATGTATGTATGTGAGGCGACATTCACACGTGTACATATGCATTTGTATATCATACGTTGGTGTCCCATAGAGACCACAGTATAGCTACTTAGTATAGCACGTGGATTCAGCCAGCACACTACCCAGCAAAGTATTCCTACTCCCTACCCCCAATTCCTGTGTTCTGTAGCTGTAGCTGTTGTTATAACCTTTATTCGTGCCTCTTCAGCCTTTACCCTATGTTTATTACTTCTCTTCAGATTACTCTCTCTTTTCATTTTGAGTCTCAGATGCCTTGAAAAATTGCACATTATGGGGTGTTTTTAATCCCAGGTTCTGCTTAACTAGCTTAGTAGGTTTCTGCACAAGAAGTGCAAACTAATTCTAGGGGCCCCTGGGTGGCTCAGTCAGCTGAGTGTCCGACTTCGGCTCAGGTCATGATCTCACGGTTCGTGGGTTCGAGCCCCGCGTCAGGCTCTGTGCTGACAGCTTGCTCAGAGCCTGGAGCCTGCTTCACATTCTGTGTCTCCTTCTCTCTCTGCCCCTTCCCCACTCACGCTCTGTCTCTCTCTGTCTCTCAAAAATAAATAAATGTAAAACAAAATTATAAAAAAAAAAAGAAGTGCAAACTAATTCTAATATTAGTTTGTTAAATGAAATTAAATCTGTTACCACTATATATACTTCACATAGCATATCTTAAAGTGAAGCAAGAATTACTTTTTATTATTTGTAGTTTGCAGTTGGTTTCGCCAATGAGTTCCGCTTCAGGCCAGGAAAAACTGCTGTTGATTTCCTTAGATGTATGTGCAAGCTTCTTCACATTCAGGTTTATTTCAGGTGGAATTTTGTTTTTTAGAAGAGGGTGACTCACTTATGAGGAATTTTAAATAGCTAAGCAAGGGAGATCTCTGTTTTTCATAAATTTTCAATTGTGTCCACTCTGCCAGCATCCATTTTTATTTCTTTATAACCCTTTATGAGTTAGGTCTTCATGATAACTCTGATTAATAAACTAAACTTCTCAGAGATTACCTATTGCATGGGTTTGGAAGGAACGGAAAAGAAACTCTCCATGAAGTGAAAAGGAGATTTTAGTGTTCTCTAGTTTTGACTGATTTCAGCATAATTCCAGTTGTTGACATTGCTAGTAAAAAGAGTATCTGACTCCTCCCCCCCGCCCCATTTTTAGGAAATTAAGCAAATTTGTGCCTATGTTTGAAAGGAGTATCTATATTAAAGGTGACTTTGAAAAGTGGGCCTCGGGGCGCCTGGGTGGCTCAGTCTGTTGAGCGTCGACTTTGGCTCAGGTCACGATCTCGCGGTCCGTGAGTTCGAGCCCCGCATCGGGCCCCTGTGCTGACAGCTCAGAGCCCGGAGCCTGTTTCAGATTCTGTGTCTCCCTCTCTCTGACCCTCCGCCATTCATGCTCTGTCTCTCTCTGTCTCAAAAATAAATAAACGTTAAAAAAAAAAAAAAGTGGGCCTTACGTTTGAAAAAAAAAAAAAGCTAGTGAAAAGTTCTTAGGGATTGACTTAAAGAAAGACTTGCATACTTTAAAAATCACTGCAAGATAGCTATGTAAACTTAAGGCAGATCCCACAATGTCATAATGTGGAACTTATTACTTGTTTCAGTAATTTGCTTGTTAAAAGTTACTCTCTTACATATATTGATTCTTAGAGCATTGGTTCAGTTGTGTAGAAAAAAATTCTTAGGGGCGCCTGGGTGGCTCAGTCGGTTAAGCATCCGACTTCAGCTCAGGTCACGATCTCGTGGTCCGTGAGTTCGAGCCCCGCGTCAGGCTCTGGGCTGATGGCTCAGAGCCTGGAGCCTGTTTCAGATTCTGTGTCTCCCTCTCTCTGCCCCTCCCCCGTTCATGCTCTGTCTCTCTCTGTCTCAAAAATAAATAAACGTTAAAAAAAAAAAAAAGAAAAAAATTCTTAAGTTAATTCATCTTGTATTTTGTTTTGTTTGTGATCCAAATCATCCATTCACTTAAGCATTTATTGCATCTAGTTTTTCGCCAATTGTATGCTAGGTTTTAGAGAGACAAAGATGAGTAGAATCGTACCCATGACCACGTTGAACCCAAATCTAGAGAGAAAGGCAGATACAAATCATCACAGCAGTGTGATGCAGGCTGCAGTAGAGACACAGATGGTGGGCTGCAGGACCTCAGAAGACCCATCTAACTGTTTCTGGGCCAGGGAGGGGTGAGGGGAAAGAAAGCTTTCTAGAAGACACATTTGCACTAAAGGATGAGTAGGGCGTTCTCAGGCGGGCATGGAGAGAGTGAGTTCAGGAAGTCCCATGCTTGCATCCTTTCTAGATTTCATTATGTGGTATTAGGGAACCCTTGAAGGTTTTTGAGTGAGGGAGACGGCTTGATCAGGTTTACATTCTAGAATAATAGCAGTTGGTACTGTGAAGGAGATATATCATCTCATGACCGAAGCTGGAGGTAGGAAGGCCAGTTAGGAAATTACTGAAAGGTGAGAGCACGGAGGAAGAGGGAGGAGAGGAGGAGGCATGGTTTCCGGATGTCCTGAGGAGGTGGGTGTGAGTAGCCTTGGTATTTAATTGGGTATCAGTGGAGCCAGAGGGTAGTCTGACTCACCAAGGTAGGAATTTGGGGATGGTGGTGCTAGAGGAAAGATTTGGAGTGTGGGATGGAGGGTAAGATGGAAGGTTGAGGCTGTTGAGGTTCTTTTTTTTTCTTTCTTTCTTTTTCTCTCTTTTAGAGAGTCTGTGAAGAGGGATAGAGGGTGACAGAGAAATTCTTAAGCAGGCTCCGTGCTCAGGGTGGAGCCTGACATAGGGTTCAGTCCCACAACCCTGGGATCATGACCTGAGCTGAAATCAAGAGTCAGATGCTCAACCAACTGAGCCACCCAGGCGCCCTGAGGCTGTGATTCTTGTGAGTCATTACACTGGATTGTCTAGAAGCCACAAAACTTAGAGGAGTGACATGTACTAGGGACATAGGTGTCAGCATCTTCTGGATATGATGACACCTGGTGCTTCTGGAGTACATGAGATTACTGCTGGAAAATGCGTAAAGTGCGAAGAAAAGACAAACACCTCCTTTCAGAAAAAGAGTTTGGGGGCGCCTGGGTGGCTCGGTCGGTTAAGCATCTGACTTGGGCTCAGGTCATAATCTCACGGTTTGTGGGTTCGAGCCCCACGTTGGGTTCTGTGGTGACAGCTCAGAGCCTGGGGCCTGTTTCGGATTCTGTGTCTCCCTCTCTATCTGACCCTCCCCTGTTCATGCTCTGTCTCTCTGTCTCAAAAATAAATAAATGTTTAAAAAAAAAAAAAGAAAGAAAGAAAAAGAGTTTGGGTCCTCTTATTGAATTTGTTTCTCATACATGGGTGTTTACCCCCCTTCTCAATATACAAATGACCCTTATGGAGAACTTGGAAAGTGCATAAGTATTAAAAGACCATGAGATTCACCAATAATTCAATTCTTGTTTTCCAAGAAAATTACTATTAACATTTGGATTATTTTCTTCCAGACTTTTTTTTTGTGCATATACTTTCTGTACAGTTTAGATACCACTGTATATTTTTTCCAATGAGCATTAATTCAAGCACAGTACTATCTTATTAAAATTATAAATAACATTGCATTTAATGTTTCTGTGTGAGGATTATTTCTTTTCATTATTTATGATTACAGTGTTTTCTTGCTTTTGATTACAGCATTTTCTTAGCGTGGGCTCCTAGAGGTAGAATAACTTGGTTGAAAGGTATAAACAAAGGCAAAGCTTTACATTTTATTATTTTTTTATTGTAAGTAGGCTCTGCACCCAGCCTGGGGCTCGAACTCACAACTCTGAGATCTAGAGTCGCATGCTCTACTGACTAAGTCAGCCAGGTACCCCTAAAGTTTTACATTTTGTTAAGTGTTTTTCAAAATGGTTGTATTAATTTATACTCCCACTGACAACAGCTCTAACATTTAAGGAGTTCATTAGACAAAAAGTCAGTAGAAGAGGTAGATGGACCAGAAAGTAATGGTATGAGAGAGGCCCTCAGAGGAGAGGATTTCTAGAAAGAAGCATCGGCAGTAGTGAATGCTGACGCCACAGACGCCAAGGATGGACAGACCCATCAGGTTTGGTATACAGGTGGTAGCATAATGGTAGGGGGTTAGCCAGCTTACAGTGAGCTGAGAAATGGATGAAGCAGACGTGTTCATTCTGGAACATAGCTGTGAAGGACAGGAAAGACAGGGTTGTTATGTAGAGGGGCTCAGAACTGATGGAAGGGATGCTGTTTGTTTTAAAACATTTTTAAATTTTTTTGTTTCAGAGAGAGAGTGCGAACGGAGTGTGAACAGAGAGAGAGAGAGCGAGAGAGAGAGATTGATTGATTGAGAATCTTAAGCAGACACCACATTCAGCATGGGCACGACCCTGGAATCATGACCTGAGTCAAAATCAAGACTTGGACTCCCAACCGACTGAGCCACCCAGGTGCCCCAAGGATGTCATTTGTTTTAAAAGGTGCCTGAGATGTTAGCATATTTGGGGGGAATAGGAGATGCTGAGGAAGTGAGAGAGGATGGGGTCCCAAGCTCCAGGGCCACCTCTTTTTCAGGGACAGGAGGAAGGGTCGTCACGCCGTGAGTATAGGCTGCTATGCAGCAGCTGGAGGAGCTTCCATCTAACAGATTCATTTTTTTCTGGGAGCAGAAGGCAAGACTCACTTGAGAGTGGAGGGCACACAGAAACTTCAAGCTTGAGGTGAGGGTGAGAGGGTTCACGTTCTGACGTGGGTGCTGGTCGAGGGAGCCGGTCGAGGATAACCATGGGGATCACCAAGTAGTGTTGAAGGTTCTCCTGAGGTTGAAAACCACGAATCTGTAGCTCCCCATCGTGGGTCTGGGCAGTTTCTCTGGCATTCTCAGCAGCCCAGGTGCAGGGGAGAAGCAAAGCAGTCAGTTGGCCATCTGAAAAAATTTCCTGCACAAGTACATTAAATAACTTTAAGTACAAGGAGGTTTATTCTTTCACAAATGAGAAAAAAATAGATTGACTTCCATGGAAACCTGATGACCAGGCTCCATCCAGGCCTTGGTACTACTCTGTTCCTTGGGAATTCACTGATTCTTGTCATTGAGTTTTACAAAAAGTTGGTTAAAGTAAGAAAGGTTAGGAAAAGAAAAGTTGGCATATTCTTGTATGATACATCATAAACAAAAACGAGGTACATAGGTTGAGTTAGGGGAAAGCAAAAAATAATAATTTTTTAAATGTTTATTTTTGAGAGAGACACAGCATGAGCAGGGGAGGGGCAGAGAGAGAGGGAGACACAGAATCGGAAGCAGGCTCCAGGCTCCAAGCTGTCAGCACAGAGCCCGACACGGGGCTCAAACTCACCAACTGTGAGATCGTGACTGAGCCGAAGTTGGACACTTAACTGACTGAGCCATCCAGGCACCCCGGATGATTGTTATTTTTATGAGAAAAGTTAATATAGTTAGTTTGATTCTCTCTTAAAATATTATAAAGAAATATTTTCTTTATTCATCCTACTATTATTTTTTCTTTTACATGGTTTTGAGTGACATCAGTTTTCAATGGATATAAACAACCATTCTTGGGAACAGTAGCTATTAAGTTGGTTTGAAAGCTGCTTGACAAGGATGAAAAAAAATATTATTTCCCAAAGGACTGCAGTAAGGCTGATGACTTTTATGCCAATGGAAGGCCAGTTTTTAACCACAAAAATTTCCCTGTAACCTTTCATGATTGGAAACATATTACTTGCTGTTCAAAAACACAAGCAAATTAGTGAGGAGAGTTTCTAAAATAAGCTGAAGGGTTAGACATATAATTTGCGGATGCCATGTCATGATAGTGAAGTGTATTTCCTTCTGTGTTTTGTTTTAGACTGTAGAGAGTACATGAAACTCCACAGTCCAGGCTTCAAACATGTTTTTACAACTCAACTGTAAGAGGAGGACGCTTGATTTTTAAAGCACAGCTTCTTCCAAGTGTATATGTTTTACTGTATAATGCTTATTTCTAGCAGTGTATTTCTTCTTTTATAATATATAGTTTATCTAACTTTGTTGATGCACAGGAATTTAGGGAACTTGGCATTGTCTTTGAAATGGCTGTGTAGGAGCATTTTTATTATAGGGCGATTCTCTTAAAGCATATATTTTAAGGAACAAATATGAGCTACATATCCTGATAGTAAGGGTGCAGGAGGCCGGGTTAGAGAGTAACTGCACCCATAGTTCAAGCTGGAAGTAACCACTGGTCGACAACATACCAAGAGTGTGCTGTGCTGTAAGGAGGGAATCAATTTTAGATGCAGTGTGACCATCAGAAAGCTAATGACAGAATGTGGTGATTCTTCAGACTAAAGGTGTCTGCAGCATCCAGAACATTCTGTTTCCTTGCTCACTCAGAGACTCAGCTACCACAGAACTACTTGTTTTCCTAAGGAAATGTAAAGAGAGAGATGAATTAACTTCTTTGGCAACTTTTTACTTTGGGATAATTTAAACTTTCCAAAAAGTTACAGGAGTTCCCACATACTTTTCACCCAGATTCACCAATTGTTTGATATCCACCAATATTTGAGAGTGAATTACAGACATCGTGCCCCTTTACTCCTAATGCTTTAGTGTGTACTTCCTAAGGACAAGGAGAGTGTCTTATGTGACCACAGTGCAGGTATCAGAAGCAGGAAATTTTACACTGAATTAGATAATAGTCTTGTTTCAAAGTCCATATTTGATTTTGCCAATTGCCTCCGATAATGCCTTTCATAGCAATTTTTTTTTTCTGGTCCAAGATTCATATCATATCTCTTTCATCTCATTTAATCTTGATTAACTGAAGTGAAAGGGAGGGGAACACAGGTTTCATTGCATGCTTTTGTTGCATACATATCTATTTCAGCATCTTCTCTGAGAACGGAATGATGGAAGGTTTTATGTAGCAGTTATCATATAGGAAATACCTGTCCTTCATGGTTCATCAGTTAGTAACTTTTCAGCAGATGATTTACTTTTGGACAAGCAACCACTGGTTCTTTTTTTTTTTTTTTTTTTTTTTAATTTATTTTTGGGACAGAGAGAGACAGAGCATGAACGGGGGAGGGGCAGAGAGAGAGGGAGACACAGAATCGGAAACAGGCTCCAGGCTCCGAGCCATCAGCCCAGAGCCCGACGCGAGGCTCGAACTCACGGACCGCGAGATCGTGACCTGGCTGAAGTCGGACACTCAACCGACTGCACCACCCAGGGGCCCCATAACCACTGGTTCTTAAGAAGTCTTGCTATATGGGTACCGTTGTGTGCTGCAGTATTAAGCTTTCTTTTGTTCAAAGCGGTCTTTTTTTTTTAATTTTTATTTTTTAATCTCTACACCCAACATGGGGCTCAAACTCACGGCCGAGATCAAGAGTCACACACTACTAACTGAGCCAGCTAGGAGCCCCACAGGACTTATTTTTAACATGTGTTAGCTACTATTTCATCACACATTTTGTGTAAGTTCCTGGTAATATGGTTCTAAAGTATGTCCTGTGTCTGATCTTCAGCTGAGGAAAGATGAGAAATGGCCGTCATCTTTCTGCCTAAGGCCGGTCATTCACTTTTCTTTTCACTGGGCTATGGGCTAGAATTATTCTCTGGAACAGGTGAACAAAGCAGCATATGCTTGTGATTCCAAAAGCATTTGTCACCTTCACCATGTTTGTTCCATTGAAAATTGCATGACAGTTTCCTGTACTGATGTTTCATTCTATAGAAGTTTTGCAGAGTTGACATTGTGCTTCTAATTCATTCCCACAAGAGATGACGAATTCCTAGATTGAGATTTTTATTAAAAGTCTCATGGCCTAAATAGAATCACAAAGCTAAGAAATACAGTACAATTTTTAAGCAGTTATTTTATTTGATTTTATGATTCTATGGAAGTGAGAATTATGTTCTCATCTATTCTGTTGTGTTTTGTCTTGATTATTTTCATTTTTATGAATGTTTGGCTGCAAAAGGATATATTGTTCCTCCCAAAATTTACCTTGGAATATGTTTTCTTTGTATTTATATTGTCAGTCTGTTTCCATTTTTATTTAGTGATTTGAATTTTTTTTGTAAAGTTTATTTACTTATTTAAGTAATGTCTACACCCAGTGTGGGGCTTGAACTCACGACTCCAAGATCAAGAACAGCATGCTCTTCCAACTGAGCCAGCCAGGTGCCCCAATGATTTGAAAATTTTGATGGTTTCTGTACATAAAACGAACAGTTTTCTAAATATCACTAATTACTGTCATTTATTTTTTCAAGACATATTTCTATTTCAGATGATAGAATTTCAGCCCATAAAGCACAAAACTAGATTTCCACCTGAAGATACATGTAGATGCTTACCTACAGATGACTTAGAAGTTTACTAAGTCTCAGTGACTTTGTCCACATTGCAGACTCTGTTATGCTGATCAGATATAAATATAACAGTAACATGCATGATCGCATGACATATATGCACTTTTTGGTAATGCCTGAGATAATGCTGAAGTAGGTATTCTGCTATTTGACCTTTCAGAAGTCAAGATCAATACCACGTACTGGTGTCACACGATGAGCTGACTTGTCATTTCATTAAGCCCAAGTTGCATTGCAGTCCAGTTCTTGAACTCTGAGGTACCAAGTCTGTGTGAGGCAGGATAAGATACCAAAACGCAGTCTTAGTTCTGTTACAGAGGAGGAAGAGGGCAAGTGGCTGCTAGGTAGCAGCCCCCGAATCACTGTACCACGCCTCAGGCTCGTCTTGTACCCCTTTCCCACTGCTCGCTTTTCTGGAGCAGTACCAGCTGTTTTTCAGTTACCCTAATTTGGCACAGGTTTTTTTCCTATAATTTTTCAGCGATTCATATTTTTTAGAGGAAGATCATCAAGTAATATTTTCCTTTCTTTTAAGAGGGCAAAGCAAGGGTGTAGAAGGCCACCACATGAGTGGAAAATGTTCTTGGAGTGGGAATCGCATCATTTCTGTGGTGCTGGAAATATTCCCTGCCACTGTCCAGTTCAGCAGCCACTAACCACATGTGGTGGTTGAGCTCTTGAAATGTGACTGGTGCCACTGAGGAACTGAATGTTACATTTTATATCATTTTATTTGACTTAAATTTAAATAGTCGCACGTGGTCAGTGGCTACCATATTGGATTGTTCAAGTTAACACTGTCATTCACCAGTCTGAGACCATCTCTGAACTCAGGCTACTTATCTTAAAAGTAAGGATTATCTTTTGCATAGATTTGAGAACCAAATACCATCGTGGATATAAAAGCTCTTTGAAACTCATAAATTGAAAATATAAAAGGACCTTATCCATATTATGGCACCGCGGTCTTTTTTCATAGCAAAATTGGAAGCACTACTTTTTGTTGCTTATCTCAGTCCTATTCTTTCCCCTGTTCCATTGATTGCTGCTTTTAATGGGGAAAAACCTATAGTCTGTCATGTAAATAGGGAGAGGAAAGCAAAATTAAGATAAAAGACTAAATGGGGAGACAAAATAATTCATTATTGTTGAATTGTGGTTGAAACTTACTGGCTCTTAAAAAGGTTTGAAAGTGAGGGGCGCCTGGCTGGCTCAGTTGAGTAAGTGTCTGATTCTTGATCTTAGCTCAGGTCTTGATCTCAGGGTCTTGAGTTCAAGCCCCTCATTGGGCTCCCAGCTGAGTGTGCAGCCAACTTAAAAAAGCAAAAAAAAAGAAAAGGTTTGAAAGTGAAAATTGAAGACAGATCTTTTGATAAATGAAAATTATATGTATAAAAATTCACGCATACATATATGTCCATTTTTTTAAATGTTTATTTATTTTTGACAGAGAGAGAGAAAGAGTATGTGTGTGTGTGTGTGTGAGAGCTAGGGAAGGGCAGAGAGAGAGGGAGACACAATGTAAAGCAGGCTCCAGGCTCTGAGCTGTCAGCATAGAGCCTGATATGGGGCTTGAACTCACAAACCATGAGATCATGACCTGAGCCAAAGTCAGATGCTTAACTGACGCCCCACACACGTCCATATTTTAAAATATGGTCAAGATAGAAAGTTACAAAGACAAAAATAAAAATCACTCAAAATCTCACCATCCAGAATAGCTATTGTCAGTGTTTTTGTTTGTTTTAATTTTTTTCATGTTTACTTATTTTTGAGGGCAGGGGGAGGAGAGTGTAAGCAGGGGAGGAGCAGAGAGAGAGGGAGACACAGAATCTGAAGCAGACTCCAGGCTCTGAGCTGTCAGCACAGAACCTGATGCAGGGCTTGAGTTTTTGAACTGTGAGATCATGACCTGAGCTGAAGTCGAACACTTATGACTGAGTCCCCCAGGCACCCCAGTGTTTGTTTGTTTGTTTTATTATTTATTTATTTTATTATTATTTTATTTTTTATTTTATTTTTTTAATGTTTATTTATTTTTGAAGGAGAGGAAGGCAGAGCATGAGTAGGGGAAGAGCAGAGAGAGAGGGAGACACAGAATCTGAAGCAGGTTCCAGGCTCTGAGCTGTCAGCACGGAGCCTGATGTGGAGCTCGAACCCACAAAATAGGAGATCATGAGCTGAGTCAAAGTCAGATGCTTAACCACTGAGCCACCCAGGTGCCCCTGTTTGTTTTTTTTTTAAGTTTATTTATTTATTTTGAGAGAGTGTGTGAGCATGAGTGGGGCAGGGGCAGAGAGAGGGAGAGAGAGAATCCCAAGCTGGGTCCATGCTGTCAGCACAGAGGAGCCCAACACAGGGCTGCAACCCACAAACCTTGAGATCATGACCTGAGCCAAAATCAAGAGTCAGATGCTTAACTGAGTCACCCAGGAACCCCATCTATGTTTTGATGTGTCTTTTCAGGTATCTTTTTCTTATACATGGGTAACTTTGTAAAAAACACAAATATGGTGGCGAGGGGTGCCTGGGTGGCTCAGCTGGTTAAGCGTCTGACTTGGGCTCAGGTCATGATCTCATGGCTCCTGAGTTCAAGCCCGGCATCGGGCTCTGTGCTGATAGCTCAGAGCCTGGAGTCTGCTTCGGATTCTGTGCGTCCCTGTCTCTCTCTGCCTCTCCCTCGCTTATGCGCTCTCTCTCTCTCTCTCTCTCTCTCTCTCTAAGAATAAATAAAACATTAAAAAAATAATAAAATCCCCACAAATATGGGAATATGCTGTGTTAGCCTGCATTTTTAAAAATGTATTATTGATATTTTTACATGTGAATAGACATACATCTACTTAAAAGATCTATAGGTTTTTAATTACAAACATAATAGTTACACAAAGTTAAAAATTCAAGCATTGTATAAATATAGAATGTACAAAAAAATTTCATAATTCATATCCCCCATGGCATTATTAATTGGTGTACTGTTCTGTCTTTAAATACACATACATATACAGGTATACATACATATTAGTGTGACTTTAGATTTTGGTTTTATAAAAACTAAACTACACTGTATATACTCTTCTTAAGCTTGTTTTTTCACTCAGCAGCATATGTTTTGTATGCTTACTTAACACGTTATTGTATTTCATACAATGGCATATTTAATCAGTTTAGTGGTGAGCTGGTTTCATTTTTTTGCTAATAAATAGATATCATTGTACTAACAAATATCTGTGTGTGTGTGTGTGTGTGTGTGTGTGTGTGTTTCTTGGTATAGATTCCTAGAAGTAAAATAAGGAGTCGACGTGTGTAACTTTTCTTTTTTTTTTTTTAAATTTTAGAAAGAGAGCGTGAGCAGGGAGAGGGACAGAGGGAGAGAGAGAATCTTAAGCAGTCTCCATGCTTAATGCAGAGCCCAGTGTGGGGCTTGATCCCACAACCCTGGGATCATGACCTGAGCCAATATCAAGAGTTGGAGGCTCAACCAACTGAGCCACCCAGGAGCCCCAGAGTGTGTGTGCTTTTAATATTTTTATATTTATTGTGAGATTGCTGTATAGGGAAGTAACATTAATTCAGCAGAGCATGAAAATGTCTTCAGAATGAGTATTGCCATATTCATTTGGGGAAAAAAAGCTTTATCCTTGCTAGTGGATTTTCTTCATGTTAATCTTAGCTTGAAATTCAGCTAGATAAGTTTATGTGGACATATTGTTAGGGAACTGTAGAGCCCACATTTTGCCTGTATTACCTTGAAGAAACCCACTGCCATTCCTTGAGTTCTGATTCCTGGATCTGTAAACTGCTTCTTCCTCCCTTACTTCCATCTCTTACATTCCCCTAAAAGGTAGGGAAATAGAAAATTCAGTGACTCTGGATTTCCTTGGCATACCACATAGAAAACATGATTTAGTGACTAAGAAACATAAGGCTAGTAGTCAGTACTAAGCATTCCATTTGATTCATTCAACATTCCGTTACTGATTTGGCAGGTTATTTGGCTTTGAATACATTTTATATAAACACACTTCTCCATTTTCTCCTCAGTCACCAGAGTTTGTTCTTTGTAAATACTCAGTGTGGTGTATGAGCTTTAGAATAAGATGGAGTTTACTTCTTTGGCTGGTTGAGTACTTTATATATATATATTTTAACATTTATTCATTTTTGAGAGACAGAGTGCAAGCAGGGGTGGGACAGAGAGAAGGGAGACACAGAATCTGAAGCAGACTCCAGGCTCTGAGCTGTTAGCATAGAGCCCGACGTGGGGCCTGAACCCACAAACTGCGAGATCATGACCTGAACTGAAGTTGGGCACCTGACAGAGCCACCCAGGTGCCCTGGCTGGTTGAGTACTTTAAATCAAAGGTATTTCATAGACTCCAGTTAAACACACACACACACACACACACACACACACACACACACACAGTTTGGCTTAAAAATTGAATTTAAGAGTAATTACTGCCCTTAAAGAGAATTAGGAATAAAACAACAATATTAACTGTGTGGAGTAAAAAAAAAAAAAAAAAAACATGTATTGAAAGAAATAGTGATTTGGGTTAGGTAGAGTCTTGGAGAGCTTTCTAGAAGAAATTAGATACTCAACCTGGTTTTTAAAGTTGGTGGGATTTTGCGGTCTAGATACATAGCGTGGGAGGTGTACTCTGAATGAGAGTGAGGAGAAGGCATGGAAAACACCATGGGTGCAAGGTTGAGTGCCAGCAATATCTTGGAAATAGCATACAGCTTCCTCTGACTGGAGTAGATCATCTGACCTGAGAAAAAGCAGGAGAGGGGGAGGGGATATGGGTAAGAGAGAGAAGGAGAGAGAGTGACCCCTAAAGTGTGTAAAGTGTGTAAAGACTTGGAGGAATAACTGAGTATTTTTATTTTATTTTATTTTTTACATTTAATTTTGAGAGACAGAGCACAAACAGGGTAGGGGCAGAGAGAGAGGAGACACAGAATACGAAGCAGGCTGCAGGCTCCAGGCTCTGAGCTGTCAGCACAGAACCCGATGTGGGGCTCAAACCCATGAACTGTGAGATCATGACCTGAGCCGAAGTTGGATGTTTATCCGACGGAGCCACCCAGGCACCCCTAACTGAGTATTTCTGACCAACAAAAGTACTAGAGAAACCATCAGTCCAGTGTGAATATGACTTCTAAAGGGCTCACGTGAGTCCTGTCCACTGGGACACTGCTGGACTTAACTGTCTCAGAAAACTTACAGCCACCTAAACTTCTCATGCTTCACATTCCCTGTACTCTTCGTCATCTCCCCAAATGTCATCCCTGGTATTCCCACACTGCGTCCCACTTCTCCTCCTGACTCAGGATTATCAGCTCGTACTCCATCATGTCTGTCTTCTCAACCTTGAACTGCATCATCACACTATGTTTCAGGGACCCTCGCCTGGTAAAAGCCAAGCCCTGGACCTATCAAACTGGTCTTTTTTATTTGCTCTTATGATAGACCCAGTACAAGGGCTGCTGAGCCTTGCTGGAGAAAATTAGGCTACTTAGTCAATAAATTTACACTTGCTAACCTCACTTGTCTTAAATCTGTTGGGCTGTCCTCCTCGGCTGTATCCTAGGCTTCTTTCTCCCATTTCGTGCAGTACCTTTTTCATATTCTTTCCATTAGCCGCATATTTCCATCTTGCTACTCAAAGAAGTACTTCTTCAGACCTGAATGCCCATTCCTGCTGGCACGTCTGCACCCATTCTCTCCTCCTTCCCTCCTGTCTCAGTAGAAGATGTGCTCATCCTCCTCTGTTAGGCCAGTCCCATCCTCCCTGTCCACAGGTCTTGTCTCTTCTCATCCTCACAGGGACATGAACTTCTCAATTATGACTTTTCTCTTTTGAATATTAGTCCTTGCCCTCTCTCCTGCATCTTTTCCTTCAGTATTCAAATCTTGCAGTGGTCACCTGGTGTTTTACCAGACTAGGACCAGCCCCCCTCCAATCTAGTCAAGTATAACTCTGGGAACCACAACATAAATAAATACAAGGCAGTCCTCCTTTTGGCCACTGTTGATTGGTCCAAGAGTGGACATCTGACTTGAATTGGACCAATCACCGTTCTTCACCAGGATTTCGTATTTGAAATGAAATCCTGTTTCTCTCTCTTTTGGTGGCTGAAATTCAGAATGTATACATGTTTGGAACTGTTGGGAGTCAAGTTCTATGTGAAGATTGGAGAGTAGAAAACAATGATAGCAATGAGAAAACAATGAGAGAAGAATGTGAATGAATTTGAATCGATTATAGCAGAAAGGTAAAAACAGCATTCCCTGAGCTTATTTTACAGGCAGTGATTCCCAGCCCTTTTCGTGTCATGACCCACATAGAAAATGGTAATATCAGTACTGCCTGTTGAGGGAAATGGATAAGGCTGCGCTTATGGCTGGTAGGCACACCTGTAATCTGAGCACAGGTTAGGAAGCTGTGTTCTACAGTGTTCTGGGAGAGCACACCTGTAACCCACACCCAGGTGGGGTCACCCTGTTCCAGTATCTGGTTCCAGTTCTTTGCTTGAGTCCCAGTCTGTAGGTCCTGTGAGATATTGACATAACCTTCCCGTAGATGTCATTTCCTCCAAGCTGCCTTCCTGAACTCCCAGCTGCTCCTCCCGTGTGCTCTGGTAACACCCTGGGCCCTGTACTCTTAATTATCTAATTATTTGTATACCCTGTTGAACTGTGAGTCCCAAGAGGGTAGGAAGCACATCTGCCGTTTTATCATTTTAGCCCCAGTGCCTTGGAGTGTCGTAAACATCTCCTGAATGAAGGAATTATGTTCTGCGCAGATAAAAAGATTAAGAAGCAGATTGTAACTAGAACAAAGTCTTAAGTAAATATTCTTTCTTTCTAAAGGAGACAACTTTTGAATGGGCGCCCTGGAAAGGAAAGTGCATGAGAACTATGTCTTTCTGGCATTTTCACTCAAGGAGCTTTTTCAGAGCATGAAAGCTTCCAGTTTCTCATATTTCGACTTGAATTACATATCTCTGTATTCATATTGGAAAATAAGACTCAGGCCATCTTCAGAATAACAAATCTCTTGTGAAAAAAAAATGCTTCAAAAATCCTGAGAATAAATATGCAGGCATAACAACATGGGCAGTTTCTCTGTGTTGTCCGCTGGCAGAGTTATGTATTCATTCTTATTTATCAATACTGAAAAGTATAAGGAGGGTCAGTTTCTCACAGGGTCAGTCTCCTTCCTCTGAGGTTCTCCTTCATTCTCTTTCCTTCTCTGAAGGTAGCCCTTTACCCCAATTGGTTGTCTGTCACAGAATTTCCAGGTTTGGTGCTTCACTCTGCTTTGGTGTGAGAGACCAGACTACAAGCGGTTAGCAACTGTGTGTGACTCCATGTAGCTTGACCCAGATTTTTAAAGCATTAGTCTCTCCTAGGGTCTTCCTCGTGCCTTTGGTTCTTAGACCCCACTACTACAGCTTCTAGCTATTTTGGTAAGCCTCCATATGCTTTGAATTCTGGCTGAAGTTTTTTTCTTTATTCATTGCATGGCTTTTGTAAAAATAAGGTTCTTTCTTCATTGGGATGTAGGCATATCTCTGTTTAACACTGAATTTAAAAACTGGCGTCTGGGTGGCTCAGTCATTTGAGGGATCCAACTTCAGCTTGGGTCATGATCTCGCAGTTCATGGGTTTGAGCCCCACATCAGGCTCTGTGCTGATGGTGCAGAGTCTGCTTGGGAATATCTCTCCCTCCCTCTCTTTCTCTGCTCCTCCCCCATTCACTCTCTCTCTTTATCTCTGAAAATAAACTTTAAAAAAAAAACAACTGTCCATCTGGCTCTCCCCAACAGCTGGGCCTGCCTTCTTGGCTTAGAGCTTAGTCCTCCCTGCTTTTGCTTCTCTTTGGTTTTTGACATTTCCTGTATTTATGGTCAAAATTAAGACTCTGCTGTCCTGCTTTTTTTCCCTTCCATTTTTGTTTTGCTAACCATACATTATTTTGGCATAATTATATCACAAAAGGAGATATGGCTCAGCAGCAATTACTTCAAAAACCTTAGGGGAAACAGTATATGAAGTTGTAACCCTTCATAGGTTAATTTAAACATTTAATGTAAGTTAAAATAAAGTCCCAATTTGATTGGAGTGGAGTCAGGTGTACAGGAGGGAACTTGGCTAAGTAATTTCAAAATTAATATGGAAAAAATAAATATGTGATAGTGGCATAGAAAAGTTTGAAAGAGAAGAGTATGGAACCAGGATATAATCTAATCTACCACTGGTACTCCAAGTAGCTTCTTGGCTGTCCTCTTGACTTCTTCTGGTAAAGTATTTTTCATCTTCTTATAGCCAAGTAGTCTTTCTAAAATGCTTATCTTCATGATTGAACTCTTCAGTGGCTTGCCTCACCCTCAGGATAAAGGATGAACCCACTGAAGGTCTTGCATGACCTCACTGGACCCTTGTCCAGCCTCAGACACCTTCGTGCTCCATTCGCAGTGAAATGCTCTCAGCCTCTGCTAGCGCAGAGCTTTCTAGCACACCTCTCCCTCAGCCACAAGACATCACCCCTCCAAGAACAATTTTCTCATTCCCCAGCTCCAGGTTAGGGGTCCGTTAGCTCCCTCTGCATATCCTATCATCCATATCACACACTATTGTCACTGCCCATTGACTTGTCTCCATCTTCCTACCAGCCCGTAGGTGCCATAAGGACAGAGACCAGGTGTGTCAGGTTGACCATTTTAATCCTAGAATTTAACACAGTGCAGGTGCTCAGTGAATATTGGCCAAATGAAATAATTATAAGGCTGTATGCGATGTCTGTATAAGGCTATAGATGTTCCCCAATACAGCAAGAATAAAAGGACAAATTGAAAGAACTGAAAAGACAGCCCAGCAGACTGCTGCATGTATAAAAATTTAATAAATGATTAAGTATGCATCATACATCCGAAGAAGAAAGGAATATTTACTTGATAAATGGTACTGCCACAGCTGGCTATCAGTTTAGGAAAAGATAAGATTTAGAGATGAGTCCAGTACAATACCCTCAAAAAAGGTTGCTAAGGAATTAAAGAGTTAAATATTTTTAAAAACTGGAAGAAAATGGATGTGAATATTTACGGAGAAATACTCATAGAGTATATATATACAGAATATTGTAGAGAAAAGACTTTTTAAGTTTATTTATTTATTTTAAGAGAGAGAGCTTGCACGTGTGCACATGCGAGCCAGGAAGGGGCAGAGAGAGAGAAAGAGAGAGAGAGAGAGAGAGAGAGAGAGAGAGAGAGAGAGAGAATCCCAATCTAGCTCTGCACTGTTAGTGCGGGGCTCGAACTCACGAACTGAACTCATGACCTGAGTCAAAATCAAGAGTCAAACACTTAACCAACTAGACCACCCAGGTACCCCAAGAAAAGACATTTCTAAGGTAGGGTATGATTACAGATTTGACCACATAAAAGTTTTAAAAGCCCAAAGCAAATTACATCCCAGGAAATGATTCTAGTAAATAAAATAAATAAAAATATCTTAAAAATATCACATATATTGTATATTAAATATATATAAAAGGAAAAGAAAAAGGTTAATATGTTAAATGAATGAGAACAATTCTAAAGACCCCAATAGGTAAATGCATATGCAGAAAATGAACAGACCATTTGTAAAAGTAAAGTATAAACAGCAAAATTAAAATATTTTTAATTTTACTAGTAGTCACAGAACTAAATATTAAAACAACAAAATACTGATAATTTTTTTTCTATCAAACTGATAAAATTTTTTTTTTTTTTAAGCCAGAGTTGGTGAGGACATGGTGAATGGATATTCTCACGCATTGTTGAGTACCAACATCAATTGATAGAGTTCATTCTGAAGCTTTTTGGCTCTGTGTATATCAATACCAAGTGGTCATATACATTAAGTAACTCTACTTCTTGTAAATCTAGGTTAAGGAAACATTTTAGGTACAGATAGAGCTTTAAAAGATGGTCATCAAAGCATTAAATTACAGTAAGAATTAGAAGTGGTCTAAACCTCCAGCAGTAGAAAAATAAATGATGACTTATCTACTTGAGAGAATAATATATAACTATTAAAAATGAATATGAGCCACATCTGGGAGAAAAGATTTTCACAATATATATATCTGATGAAAGACTTAAACCAGAACATAAAAGGGACTCCTACAAAAAAAAAAAAAAAAAAAAAAAA
>NC_064814.1:38836012-38884290 GCF_023721935.1 Panthera uncia
CCAAAAAAAAAAAAAAAAAAAAAAAAAGGCACTTTAAAAAGAAGAAAACCAGATGATACATTCCCCAGAGTAACTAAAAGTAAAAATCCAAATATTGGTGAAGATAAGAAGCAGATAAACTCATTACCTATTGCTGGGGAGTCACTTTGGAAAACCTTTCTCAGTATTTCCCAGGCCAACTATACACCTGTCCTATGATTCAGCACTTCTTTTTTTTTTTTTATTTTTTTTTTAAGTTTATTTATTTTTGAGACAGAGAGAGACAGAGCATGAACAGGGGAGGGTCAGAGAGAGAGGGAGACACAGAATCGGAAGCAGGCTCCAGGCTCTGAGCCATCAGCCCAGAGTCTGACGCAGGGCGCAAACTCGCAGGGCGCAAACTCACAGACCGCAAGATCGTGACCTGAGCCGAAGTCGGACGTTCAACCGACTGAGCCACCCAGGCGCCCCATCGGCACTTCTAACTCCTAGGTATATACTCAGGAGTAATGAGTTCAGGTGTCCACCAGAAGACATAAACAAGGTTGTTCCTTGCAGCTTTAATCAAAGTAGCCCCAGGGCGCCTGGGTCTGACTCTTGATTTTGCTCTGTCTTGGTCCAAGAGTCCTGGGATCAAGTCCCATTGAGCTGCACCCTTGGTGGCGTGGAGCTTGCTTGAGAGTTCTCTCTCTCTCTCTCTCTCTCTCTCTCTCACTCTCTCTCCCTCTGTCCCTGTCTCCTGCTGCATGTGCACATGTGCTCTTTCTCTCAAATAATAATAATAATAATAAAGTAGCCCCAAACTGGAAACAACCCAAATGTACATCAACAGGAGAATGCATTAAACAAGTTGTGGTATACTCCTATATGGAATGCTGTGTGGCAATAACAAGAGAACAAACGAATGACATACACAACAAACAACATGAACAAATCTCACTGACATCATGGTGAACAAGAGAAGAGAGATCAAAGGAGCACCTCCTAAATGATTCCATTTATGTGATGCAAGAACAGGCAAATTAGTTGATCATGACAGGTATCAGAATAGTTACCCCTGGGCGGGAGAATTGACAGAGAACAGGCACAGGGGAACCTTCTGCTGTGATGAAAATTTCCTGTTTGTTAATCTGTATGCAGTTACAGAGGTCTATACATATGTCCAAATTCAACAGACTCTATGGTTCATATGAATGACCCCTTTACATTTCTCATTAATTAAAAAAAAAAAAAAATGGAGGAGATGCCTGGCTGGCTCAGTCGGTGGAGATTGCAACTCTTGATCTTGGGGTTGTATGTTCGAGCCCCATGTTGGGTGTAGAGATTACTTTAAAAATAGAATAAAAAGTTTTTTAAAAAAATTAAATAAATAAATAAATTAAATAAATAAGTAAATAAATAAATAAAAATTTGGGAAAAAATTGTATATGTGGCCTTGGATAAGTCAGTTCATTTTCCTAAGCTTTAATATTCTCATTTGTAAATCATAATAATACTTAACTTGCTGGTTTACTTTTAGAATAGCACATGGTCAGTGTGTAATAAATCGCAGTTTATTTTCAACTAGAAATATTTTTAAATGATTATGATATGTGAAATATGTATAATTTGAATAATATGGTTAGAGAAATACAAAAGAAACAAAACTCCCTTATGCATTAAAAAATTCACAAAATTTATTCAGTAGATGTCTTTAGTTGGCGGGATTAGTTTTTTCTTCCTATTTTTAGTTTACAAAAATGTTTAATGAGCATTGCTTTTAGAATGAAACCTATTAATCTTCAAACATTAGAAAAATTCAGTCAAGGGGCACCTGGCCAGGTCAACTCGTAGAGCATGTGACTCTTGATCTCAGGGTCATGAGTTTGAGTCCTGCATTAGGGGTAGAGTTTACTTAATAAAAAAAATTGGGGGGGGGTGGTGCACTTCAGTGGCTCAGTCAGTTAAGCATCTAACTGTTGATTTCGGCTCAGGTTATGATCTCAATCTCACGGTTCATGAGTTCAAGCCCTGTGTCGGACTCTGTGCTGACAGTGCACGGAGCCTGCTTGGGATTGTGTCTCCCTCTTTGTCTCTGCACGTCCCCTGCTCGCTCTCTTTTTGTCTCTCAAAACATAAAAATAAATAATAACAATTAAAATTGTAAATTTCAGTCAATAGTAAGTTCAGTATGAACCTACAATTAGTGTGAATCTCCAAATATTCTCTTTTAGGTTAGATTAATTGAAGAGGATTAACTACAACTAAGGAGTGATATTTATCCGGTTTTAGGTGCTACCATTCTATTTTTTTAATGTTGCTCTTAATTTATTTTTGAGAGAAAAAGAGAGACACAGAGCATGAGCGGGGGAGGGGCAGAGAGAGGGAGACAGAATCCAAAGCAGGTTCCAGGCTCTGAGCTATCAGCACAGAGTCTCATGAGGGGCTTGAACTCATGAACTGCAAAATCATAAAGAGTTGAAGTCGGATGATTAACCTACTGAGCCACCCAGGCACCCCTAGATGCCACCATTCTAAAGGGATATAAACCTAGAAGATGTTCAGAAAAAGCACAACCAGGAGAGCAAAGAGACTCTGGGCTGTGAAATGTGAAAGAAGGCAGAAAGAACTCTCGGAGAAAAAAATACCGAAAAGGATTTGATGGCTGTTTTCCAATTAGAAAGGCATTTGTGTGACAAAGCATTTGTTGTGTTCCCTGTGGTCTCAAGCAGGACTGGAATCAGCAGGTAGAAGCCATTCCAGGGAAGAGGTTTCTGGGCTGGATAAGAGAACCCTTTGTGGCGATGCTGTTCATGTATTCAAGACATTGATGGAGTGCTTTTCTGTTGTAGGTGCTCTGCTAAGTGTAGAGTTCGAAGAGTAGGTAAGGCATGGTCTTCAGTGAGCACGTACAGTGACGAAGGAGCCTGTGTGTAATGTTTTCAGTGCTACAGCACAAGTATGAACAGAATGTTCTGAGGGCACAGAGGAGGCAGCTTTCTCTTCTGCAGGGAATTGGAGGAGGTAACATTTCAGTCAAGTATTAAACAATGGATTAATCAATGTTTGCCAAGGAGCCACGCAGGGAATGGTATCTGGAGCAGAAAACCAGAGCTGTGTCTGATGAGCCTATCAAGGTATGTTTGGACAGATTGTTTAGGATCTTGTATGCCCCTTTATAGGCAATGGGAAGTTATTAAAGACGTTTAGGAAAGGGAGTAGTGTGTGTTTAGGGGGCGATATAACTCCAGCCATGGTGTGTAAGACCAGCTGGATGGGGAGAGACTGATGGCAAGATGGAAGTTGGGGGAACATCCTAATTCTCAGGGGGCAGATGATGCTGGCTGGGCGGGGTGTTGAGTGTTACTGGAATGAGGGGATTTGATCGCATAGCATGCATACCTGCGGGAGACCCAAGAGGTCTCGATGACAGATTGCTTCATGGGTTCAGAACTGGGTAAGGTGGAAGAAGGAATTGAGGGTCATGCTTGCAAAACTGGGGGCCTGCTGACCCTGACCTTACCCACAGGCACCTTTTGATCATGGTTGTAGGAACAGGGGAATGGACACCATCATGTGTCTGCTCCACGAGGGCAGGTACCATATCTGTTTGTTCACTGCTGTTTTCCCAGTGACTGGGACAATGAATGAATGAGGAATGAACGAACAAACGAACGATTTGCCATCTCTCCCAAAGTGGCCTACTAATTTGGTGGCAATTCTTGGACTTCTGTCTTTTGTACTTAATTAATATTGATCAGGTTAAACATGATGTCAGATGTTAAGTTTTGGATAAGTGGACTCATTTGTTCATTCAGCAAACAGTTATTGAGTGTCTACTCTATGCCAGGCACCATTTTTGACTCTAGAGGAAACAAAAAAGACAAAAGTCCATGCCCTCTTTGAGTTTTTATTCTAGTGAGTGGAGACAATGAAACTAACAATGAAGAAGGAAGATACACAGTGCATTAGATGGTGGCAGATACTGTGGAGGAAAAGTACAGAGAGGGGCGAGGTAGGGGGGGAGTGTGGTGTATAAACTTCATGTAAAGTGGTCAGCGAAAGCTTCATGGAGCAGGTGACATTTGAAAGAAGTGGGGATGTGAGGAGGACAGGGGGGTCAGAGCTCAGGGTGAATTGGAGTCGGGGGTGCTGATGGAAAGCTGTGACACGTGTCTGAGATCGGAAGCCTTGGAGGGTTTGAGCAGAAGACTGATGTGATAGAACCTAACACGGTAACAGAACCACAGAGAGAACAAACCGAAGGGGAGACAGGGGCAGAGGCAGGGATTCCAAGTGGGAGGCTGTGCGATGATCCAGGTTAGTCGATGGCGGCTTGCACCAGAATGGCAGCAGCAGAGGCGGTGGGCAGTCAGGTTCTGGATGTTGTCTGAGGGCAGGTACTGCTGGCAGATCAGCTGCCGGGTGGGGAAAGCGGGCTTGGGGACAGTATCGGGAGCTCAGCTCGAACACGTTACATGTGTAATGCCCCACAGACATCTAACTGCAGATGCTAAGCAGGCAGCTGGATATACTATTCTGAGGTTCAGGGGAGAAGTCCAAGCTGAAGATGTAAATTCCATTCTGAGAAAACTTGTTAAGGGAGTGTAATTTATGAACACCCAGGAAGGGGAATGCCATACACAATAGTGTGTGCTTTAGAATCATGTAGAAGTGCCTTGGGAAGATTTCAGATCATGTTTTGTAGACACGAAAACGTTTTATAGATCAGATAAATAAGTTGCTCACCTGTACCCAAGTGAAAAGTTGTTTGCATTTTAAAGGACAGTGGATTCTTAAATCATGTATAACCCCTATTACTTGCATTTGCTTTTTAGTTTTACTTTGAAAATAAAACATGCCTTTTTCCCAAGTCAGTAAAATTAGTGTAATAACATTTTTATTTATTTAGTTTTTAAAAATGTTTTTATTTATTTTTGAGACAGCGAGAGACAGAGCATGAGCAGGGGAGGGTCAGAGAGAGAGGGAGACACAGAATTCAAAGCAGGCTCCAGGCTCTGAGCTGTCAGCACAGAGTTGGACACGGGGCTTGAACCCACAAACTGTGAGATCATGACCTGAGCTGAAGTTGGACACTTAATCGACTGAGCCACCCAGGCGTCCCAACATTTTTATTTTTATTATTTTTTTAAATGTTTATTTATTTTTTCGGGGGTGGGGGGCAGAGATAGGGAGACAGAGGATCCCAAGCAGGCTGTGTGCTGACAACAGCAAGCCCAATGTCAGGCTCAAACTCACCAAGCATGAGATCATGACCTGAGCCAAAGTCAGATGCTAAAACTGACAGAGCCACGAGGCACCCCCGAAATCGATGTTTTTAAATGCAGCTGCCTTGACTCCAAATTTACTTTCTTAGCTTCTTTTGCCCTTCTCATTAGTGTTTGTTCTCAGATTTCAAGTGAATTTTAACAAGCATACGATATAATTAGGAAACATTGCAGAGTTTACCAGACTTAATCCCTAATTTAGGAATATCGGCTGTCAGAAGATTGGGAGCCAGAAATCATATTTAAGCATTTTTATAGCTAAACACTTCATAATATATGACCACGGATACTGTATTTACTCTAGTGTTACTTAGGATTTCCTGAATAGTATTTACTTTAGTAAGAAATTGTGGAAAATAGCCATCTTGATACAGTGGTATGAAATGGGGGATTTATTTATTGGTTAGTGAAATCTTTCCCCTTTCTTTTAATGTTTAGCCTTACATACCCAATTAAGTAGCATTTACTATTAACTGTATGTGTTGCGGAAAGCATTTGACCATGTCTGGGATTAGGGCAGTTGCCTCAGGCACCACCTGAAGAAGACAGAGCCTGAGTTGGTAAAAAGGTGGAACTATATTCATTCTTTTTTTTTTTTTTTTTTTTTTTGAGAACCATTTATGGAGAGTCTACTCTGTTTCAGGCATTTCCTTCAATCTGTAGATGTTAGATGCAGAGAAACTGAAAACAGGCTGGAAGATGGTGGACTACAACACAGTGCTCTGGTAGGGGAAAATAGATTCAAGAAGCATTGGGAGGCAGCCCCCACAAGTCCCACTCAGCTCCACATCATTCATATACTGACAGGAGCTGACACTCATGTAACACTATGTGTCAGTGACAGTTCTAGCAGTTTACACGTATTAATTCTGAACAACAGCCCTAAATTAGCTTAATTTTGCACCTGGGGAAGCAGACGGAGAGGTGTAACTTGCCCAAGTTCACACAGCTAAGTGGTAGAGCCAGGATTTGACCTACTGTATGAATACCTTACGTGCATTCATCTGATGAATCCTTTTACCACACATGGAACATCGTCCCCCTATCCCCAAGGCTGTAGAAGCCTAGAGAGCCAGGTAGCTGAAGTCACACAGCTGGTAAGTGGCTGAGCCAAGACAGGGGCTCAGGTATGACTCGGTCTGTGCCACTGCATTGCTTCACTTAGGAAAAATCAGGAGACAGTGACAGACGCTTTGCACTCCTGCGTAATGACTACGGCAAGCCTGGTTACCTGATTAGGCAATTCACATTCCAAGAAAAGGAAGCAACAGGTCAACATGAGCTTATCTAAATATTTGTTTAAGAGTAACATGGAGGGGCGCCTGGGTGGCTCAGGTGGTTGAGCGTCTGACTCTCCATCTCAGCTCAGGTCTTGATCTCAGGGTTGTGAGTTCAAGCCCTGTGTTGGGCTCCACACTGGTGTGATGCCTACTTAAAAAAAAAAAAAAAAAGTAATTTTCACCACACATGAGTCTAGTTACTTGCATTATACCAGTAATTAATTATGTGGGGTTTTTTTTTACTGTGTTTATTTAGATTTGAGCATATGTTACTTTGTAATTGATCCTAAGCCTTCATATTAAAAACAAATTAGTGGAAGCCTGATGATCACATTTCTCTTTAACAGATATTTTAATGGGATTACTAAGTATTTCATTATCTGAAAGCATGTAATGCTCTATCAGCATGGGTTTTCCTAAGCAGTGTTCACAAATTAGAATAAAAATGAAATTCCATCTGTGAGAATTTACTTTGCTGCCTTTATATTCAAGGATATTTTTCATAGGTTTTCTGCATTAAAACTCAGCATGATCTAACATAGCAAAAAAAAAAAATTAAAGCCTATTTATTTTTCCTCAAGATCAACATGATGTGCTTTGAAAAAAATATTCTCTTAGCAGAATTTTGAAAGAATTTCTGATTAGATTAGCACTCTGTCAAAATTGCTGCTTAAAAATGTGTTGCATTCCATTTTTTAAAATTTGTGACATTATTTCTTCTATCTGTTGATCACAGGCCAGTGATAAATTAAAAAAAATCTCATCCTTCCCTGTCTTTTGTACTCATGTCAGTATCTTTTAAGATCTTTTCCTTTTGGGGGCGCCTAGGTGGCTCAGTTGGTTAAGCGTCCGACTCTTGGTTTCTGCTCAGGTCGTGATCTCACGGTTTGTGAGTTCGAGCCCCTTTTCCTTTGGTTGTAGAAAATTTAGAAAATGAGTTTTAAGTAAAAGGAAAAAAAAACCTAAATCTTCTATTTTGTGATAACTGTTTTTAATATTTTGTATATATCTGCCCAGACTTTTTTTACCCTACATATAATAATAACTGTGCAGAAGTGAAATAAATGCCTATGTGATTTTATTTTAAAAATAAAAATGGATTCATGCCATAAATAGGTACAAAACACTTTCATGTGTTGTTTAAAAACATTTTTATGTCAGTAGATCATATCTCTGCAGCATTATTTTTATCCACTTTGCACCCTACTGTATTTCAGAGCATCAGCTCTGCCTACCCCACTTTAATCCAGTGTTAGTGGCTCCTGGGGTGCTGTGCTGTTACCCACTTTGTGTATGATAGTCAGTGATAATTATGTTGTGATAAATGGCATTTTCACTGGATGGAGGAGTTTGCGTTAATGATGAATATCTTGATCTAAATGTTATGACTCTGTTCAACCCAGTTATTCAGAACACGGTTGAGGTGGAAAAAGTAAATTTAATTTCATGAAAGCTGAAATAGATCTTGTAATCAGTGCACCTTATTCATAGAGACCATCTCAGGCCTTTACCTGGGGCTCTTTTTCTCTATTACTTTAATTAGGACTCTAGGACAAGGCTTCAGTTACCTGGGAAAATTGATGATACCTCAATTAAAATGACTAAACCTATTAGGTCAACTCTTTTATTCTCAGAAGAAATGTTTATTTCATTAACAGTAAGGGGGAGGGAGAGACCTTTTATAAGGGTCTTTTTATACCTCATAGATACTTTTTGTTCCCACTTCAGAAAACCCCACAAGGCAGGTGTTCTGTCATGTCTGTGTCTCTTGTCTCTCTACTCATTTCCTCATTTTCTTGAAAAAGAGGAGACTCAAGGAGCAGCTCCTAGCAAGTGATAAAACTGAGGTACTGCCTCAGGAATGACTGGAAGCCCACGTTTCCAGGATTCATGCGGAGGTGTGGATAGGAGTCAAAGTGGAAAAAATAACTTTTGATTTGGGTACATGACTTTATCCACGTATTTGAAAATAGGCATGTCTGATATTCCGGTCATTATCTGCTAAAAAAAAAGAAAGGGGGGGGGGGGATGAAAGCACCCTGAGAAGCCCTTGCTCAGAAATACCCTTCATGTATCTAGTTTCCTACTCGGGGCCTGCTCAGCTCCTCCCTGTTAGCTGACTCTTTCTTGCTACTATTTCAAGATCTCATCTTAAAAGTAAATGTTTTGTAGTTTATTTTGGCACCCACCCTAGCATATTTTCTTTCTATCATTTCCATTTTTGTCCCTAACTTATTTTCTCCTGCCTGGGTGGGAGTGGGGTGGTGTAGCTCAGGGTGTCCCGAGCCTTGGAGTCAGACCTGAGGTTTACACCCGCACTCCATCAATCCACTAATAGCGTGGCTTCAGGCAAGTTTATTCAGCTTGTGTGTGCCTCAGTTTCCATAGCGGTAAAATGCAGAATCAACAGAACCAGTAATGCAGAATATAGTCCCATATGTTTATCGTTGAAGTTCAAAGGAGAATAATGTATAGGAAGTGGCAAAACTTACTCCTATGGCCCTTTCACTCCTTTGAATAATATGAAGTGAGTGATTTTGCTCAGTGGCTTCCACTGCACATTCCCTACTCCCCTCCCTCCCCTGGTCCCCACCCACCTCCTGCACTGGAATACAAGATTTAAGACAACATTGGAACAGGGCATACCACTGCCAAGAGGCTTCTTCTCTGGGTGACTCCCACGTACACACCTGTTTCCTGTCTTCTCCTTCTAATAACACGGAAGAATAAAAACACAGTCTGATCTACTTACACGAAACAATGACCTCTTACCCAGAGCCTTTTTGGAAAATAATTCCTGCCATTTGTATCCCTGGCTTCCACGTCAGCTCATCCGCTGAGGTCTTACTTGAAGTGTTTTCAATGTGCTTATAACGTCTTCCATGCTCAGTGTGTTTATTCTTTGCCCGGTATTTAGCGGTTAGTGATCATGTGCTTTCACCAGTGGTGTGGTTCTGACTTGCTGTTTTTTGATGCTTTTCAATGTTGTCCATTTTCTTTAGTGAAAATGCAGTTAATAAGTAAGGATAGGCACCAGATTTTACCTGCAAGTCAGATTTCTGAAAATAATTTTGAAAATGTTTGTCTGCTTAAATGAGAAGGGTTTTTTTTTTTTTTTTTTAAGCTTGCATTTTCCTCATTGCTTTGGCGTAAAAGATAATTCCTCCTGTACGTAGTCACTGAGCATCTGTTTTGTGGACTTTAGATTCTGGAGAATTTGTCTTTGAACCTAATAATGGCTTTTTTTTCCTACTTTTTGGGTACATGTTAGTTGAATGGATTGAAGGTTGGGAATACAGAGAGCTAAGTAAACACCGTGCTTTTTAAAAAATAATGTGAGGCTTTCTACTAAATTTTTATTGTGGTAAAACAAATACATAAAATTTACCATTTTAACCCTTTCTGAGCGTACATTTCAGTAGCATTCAGTGTAGCCATCACTGCTGTCCATCTCTGGAATCTTTTCATCATCCCAAACTTAAACTCCATGACTATTAAGCACTAACTCCCTATCTTACCACACCCCACCCCCAGCCCTGGTATCCACTGTTCTCCTTTCTGTCTCTATGGATTTGACTATTCTAGATATCCCGTGTAAGTGGAATGCTACAGTATGCGTCCTTTTGTGATTGGCTCAGTTCACTTAGCATGTTTTCAGGGTTCATCCACGTTGTAGCAGGTGATAGAATTTCACTCTTTTTGAAGGTTGAATAATATTCCATTCTGTGTACAGCACCCGCGTGGTTTGAACTGCACGGGTCCACTTACATGATTTTTTTGGTAAATACCCTATAGCAGTGTAAAAGGATCTTCTCTCCCAGGTGATTTTCTTTTTTCTTTTTCTAAAATTTTTTTTAACGTTTATTCATTTTTGAGAAACAGAGACAGAATGTGAGTTGGGGAGGGGCAGAGAGAGAGGGAGACACAGAAACTGAAGCAGGCTCCAGGCTCTGAGCTGTCAGCACAGAGCCTGACGCGGGGCTCAAATCCACAAACTGCAAGATCATGACCTCAGCCAAAGTCGGACACTCAACCCACAGAGCCACCCAGGTACCCCTCCCAGATGATTTTCTTAATAACATTTTCTTCATTCTAGCTTACTTTATTTTAACAGTACAGTATATAACACATATAAAGTACCAAATATGTGTCAGGGGACTGTTATGTTATTGGTAAAGCTCCCTGTCAACAGTAGGGAGTTTATTAGTGTTAAGTTTTGGGGGAGTCAAAGTCATACACAAATTATTGACTGTGCACATCGAGGGGTGGGGTTGGTACCTTAACCCCCTGTTGTCCAAGGGTCAACAGTATATAACACATTTTATTTCTTCATCCCATCCATTGATGGACATTTGAGTTGGTTCTCTGTTCAGTTCCTCTGCCCATTTTAAAATCAGATTAACTGGGTTTTTTGCCATTGAGTTGGAAGGATTTTTAAATATATTTTGGGTATTAACTCCTTATGAGACATATGATTTGAAAATACTTTTTCCCATAGGTTGTCTTTTCATTTTGTTGATAGTTTCCTTTGATGTAGTCTGACTTAGCTTTATTTTCATTTTCTTTGCTTTTGATGTTAAATCCAAAAAGTTATTGCCAGGATGGACATCAAGGAGCTTACCACCTGTGTTTTCCTCTAGGAGCTTCATGGTTTCACATCTTATGATTAAGTCCTTTATTCATTTTGAGTTGATCTTTTTGTAGGGTGTAAGATGGGGGTCCAGTTTCATCCTTTTGCACGTGGCTGTCAGTTTTTCGAACACCACTTATTGAAGAGACTATCCTTTCTAACCCTTCTATGTTCTTGGCTCCTTTGTTATAAATTAACTGGCCATACATGCATAGGTTCATTTCTGGACTCTGTATTTTCTTTTACTGATCTATTTTTATGCCAATACCATACTGTTTTAATTACTGTAACTTTGTAATATAATAATATTCTACTAACTATTACCTATTAAGTTAACTTTCAGCATGCTCAGGCAATTAAAAATACCAAAAGCATTTCAAAACTCTGTGAATGTGCACACGTTACCTTACTTAAAGTTCATCCTGAAATGAGAAACAACCTGTGGTATAAAGGAATATAGTGTGGACATTATTATTTTAATAGGACTTAATTTGGGTTTGAAAACATTCCACACAAAGCTGAATAACCTCAGCAAGTATTTCTAATATCACAATTTTCAAATAAGCCACAGCTGAAAAAACAAAGGTATGCTATTGGATAAAACCTTCTATTCTAATTAATTTTTTCACCTGTTTTAATTTGATGTACTTTTCTATCCTTCTTGTTTTTAATTACTAAAGAAAACACGCTAGTAACATTCAATCTGAATCAAGTAAAATGTGAAATTTTCTCTCTCCCCTTTCTTCCACCAATCCTACTCCCTAAAAGTGAGCACTGAAAGTCTGGTGTATCTCTTTCCAGAGCATGCAAGCATCCGGACAGCCAACTAGTTGCATGTAGGAGGAGGGAGAGAGGAAGAGAGGAAGGAGAGAGAGGGAGAGGGAGACAGATCCTATGAGTGTGTTTGTGTGTGCGTGTGTGTGTATACACACACGTAGTTCCAAATTAAAAGATAAAAGGCACCGTGCCATAGTAATGTTCTACAATATGGTTTCTTTTCCACTTAATGCAATATGCCCTTAATCTTTTCCTGTGCCACTATATTGAGTTCTGCCTTATTCTTTCCAGAGGCTACATCCTGTGTCTCTGTTTGAGTAGAATCATCCTCCTGTGCACAGATCTAACTGTGATGTGTTGGCATTGTAAGCACACTGCAGTCAATACTCTTGTATATGTATTTTGACACATTTGAGCTAGTATTTCTGTAGGATAGAGGCCTAGAAATAGTATTGCTGAGCCATTTGCATGTGCACATACCCATCATTTTAAGGCCCTTTGATACATTTTACTAAATCCCTCTCTCAGATGCTTGTACCTATTAACGAAAAACTTTATCCCTTTGTCACTAGATTTTGCGATTGTAAACAGCGTTTGCTGATCTGATGGGTGAAAAATGGTATTATTATTTTACTGTACATTCCTGGATTGTTGGTGAGGTTGAATGGCTTTTCCTAGACATACTAGCTATTTCTATGTTCCAAAGTGCCGGTTTTTATTAGACTGTTTGTCATATTCTTATTGCTTTTAATAATTTTATATGTATTACTCCTGTCTACTGTATAGGTTGGAAATATTTTTCATTTTTTCTTTTAACTTTGTGTGTAGTAACTTTTGCCAAAAAAAAAAAATGTTTAAAATTTTTATGTAGTCAAATCCGTTGGCTTTTTATAGCCTCTGGGTTTGGTATTGTGATTGTGAAGACCCTTCCAGATCCAAGATTATGAAAATATGCATCTACCTTTTTGTTTATTATGTTAAGTTGTGAATACATTTGTAATTTACCTTTGCATAAGATATGAGAGTAGAGATCTATTTGTTTCAGCATAGAGGCTCACTGGTCTCAGAGCCATTTATTGAATAATCTGTCCTTTACTCATTATTTAGAAATATCACCTTTATCACATGCTTTTCATATGAATGGAGTCTGTTTCACTGTGTTACCCGTCCAGCTGAGAGGCAGTTGTGTGTAGTGAGTTAGGCCAGAGAGAGCATCAGCTCTGGAGGAAGAGTTCCTGGGTCAGACTTAGCCAGCACTTACTTACTGGCTGTGTGACCTCAGGCGGAGATCCCATCTTCCTAAACCCCAGTCTGTTAACTAGGGGTGGTGTACTGGCTACTTTGCAGGGATGTGAGGTTTAAATGAGATAATACCCATAAAGCGTGTTAGGGCAGCACCTGCTTGCCTGACAGGCAAGGATTGGAAGAGCAGTAAACTGTTAGTATTAATGTGATTACCATAACCATGAGAGCTGACCCTTCATACTGCATTTTGCTGTGTGAGAGGACAAAAATCTCTTCTTTGTTCTTTACTTTTCCAGAGTTGAACTTCAAAACCAGCTTTTCAAGTTTCAAAGTGAAAATTCCTTAAGATTTCGAATGTTAATTGCATTAAGTTTATTAGGCCAGTTTTGGGAGAATTGCTTTGTTCCAAGTGAATGTTCAGTGTTCAACATAGAGTTTGATTGTGATCTTGAGTCAGCATGAGTTTACTGATATGACAGATATATTTGGTTTTAGTTCTGTCTGAATTTGAATATATTGTTTGCTTTTTACTTTCTTAAATGGGTTTTACCCTGTGTTTGGTGGCTGCATTGGTTTATGTGTATTTTCCTTCTGATTAATTTGAGCATTTACAGTTAGTTTTAGGGTTTTTTCCCCTAGGAGTTACCTACGTAACTGCAACTTGACGTTCCGCTCTCCCTTCCATCACCCGATTTTGGATTCGCTACGTTCCTATTATTAGTTTTTTCAAGTGATTTTCAGTTAGGGTTATGTTTGGTTTTTATGGACTAGAACTCCATCACCAGTGGCTTAACCGAATAGGGGACATTTTCCTCATAAAATGAACAGTATGGAGGTGAGCGGTTGGGTGGGTGCCATGGCTGCGCAGTGTCACTGGTAAGCCTGGCACTTGGTGCTGTCCCACTTGGCTGTCCTCGGCTTCTGACGTCACTGTTCCTGCTTATTTCATGGTTATACCACAGTCGGTCCGCCATCTACGGTCCAGACAAGAAGAAAACAAGGAGGCCAAGGAAAAGGGGTGCCTCCATTAAGGATGCAAAACTTCCTAGAAACCCTACAAATAGGTCTTACTGACCAGAACTATGTCACAACTTCACCCTGGCTGTCACCCTTAGCTGGGAAGGTGACTATTTCTAAGTGGGCACATTGCGTCCCTGACCCAAATTGGGGTCCTATTAGTAAGGAAGAAAGGTAGAAGGATATCAGGTAAGCAATTAGCTCTATTGGGTACAAGTTTACTGTTACACTTTGTTTTAAAGGATTTTCGTTTTGTTTTTTAAGTTTATCTATCTTGAGAGGGAGCGTGCATGTGCAAGCACAGAAGGGGTGGAGAGGGAGAGAATCCCAAGCAAGCTCTGTGCCATCAGCATGGAGCCCAGCTTGAGGTTCAAACTCACAAACCATGAGATGATGACCTGAGCCAAAACCAAGAGTTGGACACTTAAACCTGAGCCAAAACCAAGAGTTGGACACTTAAACCTGAGCCAAAACCAAGAGTTGGGCACCCAGGCACCCCTACTTTTATACCTTTAAATGATAACATGTATTCATCATGGCTAAGACCGCGAGTTCTAAGAAGTATCTACTGACCCCCATTATGGAAGATGAGGAAGTCAAAATATTTAAATGATCTTCTGCTTTTCTTCCTCCTCTGTCTTCTGAATTTTGCTAATTACATTATTATTTCTAACATATGTCATTCTTTTATAACATTTTTATTCTCTCATTTATGAATCCAGCATCTGCTTCCAGTCCTTTTGCTACAGTTTCTTCCTTCGTCCCTGGGTTGATACTATTCATCTGTTGGTTTCTTCAGAATCGACTCATGTGAACTATTTCATTTCCATCCTTGCACATTTTTAAGTAACCGCCTGATGCCTTTGTACTGAAGTGACTGTTGGGTACAAAATTCTGCAGTCATACTTCTCTTTGTATAATCCTTGCTGTTTTCTGCAGTTGAGTATTCCTGAAAGTCTGAAGCCAGCCTGATTTTTCCTTCATAGGTGGCTGCGGCCTGATTTTTTTTTTTTTCTTTTTCTTAATGGTCATGGAATTCATTTTGGGGGGTTTGTTTTTGTATCTTCAAGGCACACTAACCTCACTGTGTCTTGATGTTCATTCATCTCTATTAGTTTATTGTAGAACGTATGTAACCCTTCACTAAGGTCATTTAAGGTAACTTTTTTAATTTATTGAACTATATCCCAGAACACCTTTTCAGCTCTCTATGTTCTTTTCTTCAGAAATCCCAGTCAGGGAGCACCTGGGTGGCTCAGTCTGTTAAGTGTCCATCCAGCTTTTAATTTTAGCTCAGGTCATGATCTCACAGTTCGTGAGTTTGAGCCTCGAGTGGGCTCTACACTGACAGTGCAGAGCCTGCTTGGGATTCTCTCTCCCTCTCTCTCTGCCCCTCTCCAACTTGTGCTCTTTCTCTCTCTCTCAAAATAAATAAACATTAAAAAAAAAAAATCCCAGTCGGGATTTGTTAGTTTGCCATTGTCATTTCCTGTATCTGTTACTTTCTCTCTGATCCTTTTGTTTTCCATTTTATCTTCTCAGTTTTTCAAGTTCATCTTCCATAGCCCGAGCTGTGTTTTTAACAGGTTCTTTGCTCCTTTTCGTTGCTACCATTACTATCTTTTTTTAACATATTGACTTGATTTTACTCTTCCTCTCCTTTCTGAACTCTGCTAGTTCCTTTTTTTTTAACTTTTACTTGTATCATTTCTTTTTTATTTTTCTAATTAAAAAAAAATTTTAATGTTTATTTTTGAGAGAGAGAGAAAGAGAATGAGGGCAGAGGCAGAGAGAGAGAGACACAGAATCCTAAGCAGGCTCCAGGCTCTGAGCTGTCAGCTCAAGCCCATTGATGCAGGGCTCGAACTCACGAACCTCAAGATCATGACCTGAGCAGAAGTTGGACGCTTAACTGACTGAGCCACCCAGGCGCCTGTATCATTTCTTTTCTTTTCGGAACTGTTTTATCTTTGTTTACAGCTCTTATTTCATAAAGGCTCAACAAATTACTGGTAACAAATTATCACATATTTAGCGACTTCAAAGAACACACATTCATCATCTTATATTTCTGGAGGTCAGAAATCTGACGTGGGTCCACGGGGTGAAATCACACTGTCAGCACACCTGGGTCCCTTCCTGGAGGATCTCAGGGAGAATCCCCCTTGATGCACACCCTTCCCAGCTGCTAGAGGCTGCCTGCATTCTGTGCTTGGGGTCATTTTCCTCCACCTTCGAAGCTAGCAGTGGTAGGGTCAAGTCCTTCTCACATCACAGAGCCCTGAGCTCCCACAGCCCCATCTCCTTCCAGCTCTGACTTCTCTTGTGTCCCCCTCTTCATTTTTAAGAATGCTTGTGATTGATTACATTGGTCCCACCTGGGTAATCTGGGCTACTCTACCTCCGTTAGTTGATTAAGAGCTGTAATTCTATCCAGAACCTTATTTCCTCTTTGCCATATAAGGTGACAGATTCACAGAGGTCAGGACATGGACAGGTTTGGGGGTAGGAGTGGGGCATAATCTGCCTACCACAGAGATCATTTTAAAATTAATGGTTTGGGCCATGATTTTTACCTAGTCTGGGAAAAATTATCTTGGAATATATTCTTTTTTTTTTTAATTTCCTGCATTCTTTCTCTCTCTCTCTCTCTCCCTCGCTCCCTCCCTCCCTCCCTCCCTCCTCCCCTCTCTTTCTCGGTAGTAATTTTTAGAGATAAATTTATGTTTGTTCATAAGTAAGAGGAGTTTTTCCAAAACAGGCTGTTAGGGATTGGGGGAATAAAGGTAGGTGGTAGTTTGCATTTAGGTCTCTTCATGGATATTCAGTCCTAAGGCAGGACTTGCTCTCCCTACATCCATAGGGAAGCCTCATGCCAATCAGGGGTGTGTTCATTTGTGTGTATGTGTGCATGTGCGTGATTGAGTTTTATATCTCTTCAGCTGACAGGCTCCTGGCCACCCCTTATTTCTCTTACCACAGTATTGTACCTTTCTTATGTAATTCTTAAGGAGAAGTTTTAATTAATCACCTTGTTGATTTTGAAATATTCCTAGAAGACAAACAATGAAAGTAATGGTAATAGTAGACATATTAGTTATTAAGTGCACCACCTTCACTCTTTTAAAGAGAAACTATTCTGCTGTGGCCTTGCCTGGCAGTGGCTGGGTTTCAAGTCATCTGACCCCCCCTGTGTCCATCCACCTTCACCCTGCCACAGCTGCGACTGGACTTGATCCAAGGATGCCCGCCTGTGGTCTTACCAGCAACCTGTGGCTTGATTCAGAAAGTTTAAATATATATATATATAAATGTTTATTTATTTTGAGAGAGTATACGAACAGGGGAGGGGCAGAGAGAGGGAGAGAGAGAATCCCAAGCAGACTCCGCTCTGTCAGCACAGAGCCCAATGTGGGGCTTGAACTCACGAACCGTGAGATCATGACCTGAGCCGAAATCAAAAGTTGGATGCTTAACCCACTGAGCCACCCACGCACCCCTTGATTCAGAAAATTTTAAGCACCATGTCTTTGGAATCTTCAGTCTCAGCCAGTTACTAGTAGTGTAACCTTACGAGTAGTTCATGTTACTCAAGGTTCACCATGCCCCAGTTTCCTTTCTGTAAGATGTTAGATCCTTTATAATGCCGTTTTGAGAATTAAAAATAGTTGATCCACATAAAATCCTTATAACTGTCTGGCTCATCCTCAAAGCTCCATATATGGTAGCCATTACTATTACTCTATTAGAAATTTGGAATTAGGAAACCAAATGAGTAAGAGAGGTACCAGGAGAGGTACTATAGCTAGAGTGTCATGAGATAGGACAGTGGTTTTTACTCCTTTGTGGAGTTATTGCCCCCTCCAGGACTCTGATGAAAGTATAGAGAATTGCCTGCAGAGGAGTGTATATGCATATGTCACATATGCAAGATCAAGGTCGAAAGCACCTCATGCAGAGAATGAGGGGAGGGGGCTGAGGCAAAGCAAAACCGTATGGGAGTCAGATTTATGAAAGCACAGAGAGACTCATCAAATCAGAGGGAGCTGTTTCATAAACATGGCAGAGTGGACTGACCGAGGAGAGAAACAGCAGCCGTGAGACAGCCCTCGGTTCTAGGCCCAGCAATTCCTGCCCCAGGAATCCTCGGGGATCCCTGCTGGTCTCCTCACTTCCCTGGATGGAACCAAGGTGGCCTGGGTCTCATCTCTCGCAACCAAATTAGCCAGACAGAATCAGTGACACGGCTGACTTTTACGTGATGAATTATTGCTGCGTCATTTCGGATGGCCTTTAGCCAACTGTATGAAGTTTTCCTGTGGGTGTGATTGTATCAACAGGCCCAATGCTTTCAGAATAAAGTGAATAACCAGCTGTAGTGGCTTTCCAACTGCTGACTTCCTTTTCTGTAGGTTGAACCCTTTCCAGGCATATCCTACTTTTTCACATTCCAGTTTAAGGAAAAAACAAGGAAGAGGTGGCATCAACCTCTGTAGTAGAAATCTTCTTAATTTTGGTTAATCTTTTAAAGTTTTTGAGCTGAAGATGAGGCAGAACTTTACAAGATTTTAAAGATGGAAAGGATTTTAGAGATTTTTGGGTTCCCCTACTTCTTTCAGAAATAAAGGAGTGGCGCCTGGGTGGCTCAGTCGGTCCAGCGTCCGACTTCAGCTCAGGTCATGATCTCGCGGTTCATGAGTTCCAGCCCCATGTCGGGCTCTGTGCCGACAGATCCGAGCCTAGAGCCTGCTTCGGATTCTGTGTCTCCCTCTCTCTGCCCCTCCCCCCGCTCGTGTTCTCTCTCCCTCTCTCTCTGTCATAGAATTAAGAAACATTAAAAAGTTTTTTTGTTAAGACATAAAGGAAAGCGGACCCAGCATCATGTTGCATTCTCTATCTCATTTAGTGCTTGAGACAACAACCTTTGTGTTATGATAGGTGAGGTAACAGGCTTAGAGAGATTAGCTCCTTGCCCCAGATCAGAGATACAGCAAGTGGTAGAGCTAGGATTTGGAACCTACATCTTTCTGACTACAAAGCACAGTTATAACGCCTCCCTGGTCTCTAAACCTCAGGCTACAGAGGAGGCTTTTACGTTTCTTTCTCTCAACATGGTCTTTCACCATCTCTTCTAGAACAAAAGGCTGGAAATGTACATGCCCCACTTTTTTACCTGTGGGCCAGAAGGCTCTTGCGAGCACTCATGTAGTCTCCAAAGCAGTGCAGTATTGACCCACTTCTAAGGTGGAACTTCTGTTGGATATTCAGCCAACCTTTCCCTACAGAGGCTTTCCCATGACACCACAGTGTGGTGGTGCTGGGGACCATGGGCAGAGACTGCTGGGGCAGCAGTGATCCAGTTTGAGCATTAGCATAAATAATGTATGTTTACAGAGTATTTGCAGGAGGAAGGAGTGGTTAAGAGCACTGACTCTAGAAGTAGACAGCTTGGGGGGAATCCCAGCTCTTCTGTGTAATACTTGAGTGACCCTGGGCAAGAGTCTACAACCTCTTCAGTTTCCTTATCTGTAACATAAGAAGTGTGTAATCCATCAGATTATTGTGATCACATGTGTAATCCACCTAGCACAGTGCCTGGCTTGATAACGCTCAGTAAGTGTTGGTTGTTACACTGCTTGTGAACGGTTAGGAGAAACAGCAGGAAGAGGTAACATCAGTTTCTTACTGAAATTCTCTCGTAGTTTGGTTAATCTTTTTTAAGTTTTTGAGTTGATTTTTTTAAAAATCATTTTTTATTTATTTTGAGAGAGCGAGAGTGAGAGTGAGAGAGGGGCAGAGAGAGAGGGAGAGAATCCCAGAGCCTGACATGGAGCTCGAACCCATGAACTGTGAGATCATGACCTGAGCTGAAGTCAGGCACTCAACTGACTGAGCCACCCAGGCACCTCACTTTTTTAAGTTTTTGAACTAAAGACAAGTTGTAACTTTATAGGTTTTTATAGCTGGGAAGGATAACTATCCTTGAAAATGGTTCCTTGAAAATGGCAACTCCTGTGTTGAGCTGACAAGACCAGTTTTTAAAACTGCAATCATTTTGAGTGTCTGAGTATAAAATATTTGTTTTCAAAATGCAGAAAATGTATATACATTTTATGACTATAATGAAGAGAGGTAGAAATACATTCTTTTTCCAAGTTGTTTTGTTGCTGAACCATTAAATAATATGGCTGTTTTCCTGTTCGTCAGCAGGGTAGAGAAGCTTCAGTCCTATATCTTCTAGGACTGTAAAAAGCTTAGTTTTCCTATGCCTTCTTACAGCGTTGCAGTGAGGTAACTAGTAGATGAATACTATTTTTATTTTACTTATAGCAATATACCAATATTTAACTTGAAACAGTAACTCAGACTTCTCTTCTGGTTCACTACCCAGATGAATAATTTTCAAATATATTTGTTCTCATAGACTATATGATTTGTTCTAGGGCCATATTTATTTCTCTACTTTCCTAGACATTTCCATGCACAATGGAAGTGTTAGTAGTTTGCACAGCTTACTACCAATTAGTGTATGAATTGTGCCAGTGTACAACTTATTGTGGTACAATGTACATGTTATACAAACTTACAAAATACAATAATGTGTAGTTTATTGTAAGGTGATTATTCAGGGCAGAGTTTTATGCATAAATTTGACAGGCTGGCATTTGTAAGTACAAAAAAATTCCATATGCATTTAGGATTATAATAGGTTGGCCTGGAAAGGAGTTTAGAGACTATTCTAGACTAGTGTCTCATTAAATAGAACATTGCGGCACAAATAGCTACTGGTGTAGGTTACATCGATGAATGATGGTAATTTCCCCTTCCCAAAAAGTTTAGACGACATGGCTTCACTTGCCATTTGTCCTCCCTCTTTTGGGTTAAAAAACATGACTATCTTGTATTTGAAGAAGACAGATTAGATTCTGTTTTTATGGTAAAGATGGATTAGGGTTTCAGGGTACCTGGGTGGCTCAGTTGGTTGGGTGTCCGACTTTGGCTCAGGTAGTGATTTCACGTTTCGTGAGTTCAAGCCCCCTATCAGGCTCTCTGCTATCAGCGCAGAGCCCACTTCAGATCCTCTGTCCCCCGCCCCTCCTCCACTCGTGCTCTCTCTCAAAAATAAACATTAAAAAATTAAAAAATAAAATATGGATTAGGGTTTCGATACTGAATACTAAACTCATACTTAATGTTATGTCCAGGAATTTTCTGCAGTATCAGCAGTTGGGTTGTTCATCTATTACTGTAGACCACTTTTTAAATATAAAGCAGTTGTCTCAAACAATGAACTAATATTCACTAGTTACAAATAAATAGGGTAAGCATGTTCAAAAAAAATTGTATTCAAATGTTTTTTTCCTTCCCCTAGTATTTGAAGATACAGTTAAAGAATTTTAGTCTATTGCAAACTTGATTGGTTAAGATCACACTATATTTAAAATTCAGTTTTAATAGCATTACAGCCATTAAATGGGGAGAAACCAAAAGAATTATTAAAACTATTTCAAAGCTCAAAACTAGAGATAATAATTAATATTGGAGTAAATTTTCATTCCTTCCTACTACAGCCTGCCCTGTTCCCTTGGTCTGGAACATTCTTAACCCTTCCCCATCACCTGTCTAACCCTTACTTATCCTACAGGGCCCTGCTTTTGTCTCAGTAAAGCCTGCCCTAAACCAGGTCTCATGTGAAATACTGTTAGCATTTTGCATTCCTCTTTCCTACCTCTAGTTTATCTAGATTATAATAATACAGTTATTGGTAATTTTTAAGAAACTGTGCCCCCCAGTTAACTGTATGTTCCATCAGGGTAGGAACCAAATGTGTCTTTTTTTGCTGCCGTCTCCTTCACGTTAAACATCATACTAGTACATAGACATCCTCAATAAGTAGTTACTGACTGGTGGATGAATGGATTCCTTGTTTAGGATGCTAAGCCCTACTTCACATAGGGCTTCAGATCATGTTAACTGCTACTAGGTCACCATGCGTAAAGGATTTGTTTGGGTTTGCAAGCCCGGAAATTTAGTTTTACCATTTTGATTATCAGATTTATTGGTACTAGCTAATAAACTTACAAGAAGCTAATTTATATGTCAGAATACAATTTTTAAATTTACAATGGGAAATGTACCTAGGAGCTGGAACTTATGGCCTGTACAGATGTGGCCGAGACAGTAATCACTGAATAACCTTGTATTTCTCTACATTTCCTTGCCTAGCCTGCTATTAGGTTGGGATCGCATGACCAGTACTGGCCACTGAACTCTGAGCAAAAGTGGTATGTGTCATTTGGGGCCAAGGTAGTTAAGAGCCAATGTGCTTTCTTCATTTCTCTCTCCTTTGCCATGGTAGCATTGTACCGTTGTTGCCACGTGTTCCAGCTGGCAGATCTGCAAGATGGCGGACTGCCTGCCTGCACGACTGCACGACTAAGTTTACGTGAGCAAGAAGTAAACTTTTATTGTGGTATCCACTGGGATTTCAGGGGTTTATTTCTTCCTATAACATAAGCTAGTATTATTCTGATTAATAAATCAGGAACTTTCTCTTGGTTTATAAATTTCCATTCAGAGAGACTAATTATGAATCTGGAGGTTGTCTCTTGGGAAAAACCTCCATATGTGGGTCTTAACTTGTTTCCTTGAGCTTGAACTACCTAAAATAATAACTATGATTTACATAAAATTATGAAAATAAGAGTTAACAAATGAAAAACTTAAGACACTTAAGTAATTAATATCCACTAACTAGGATCTTGTACTTTAGAAATAGTATTTATGATTCTTAGTGAACCACGAGTTTGGAATGATTTCTTCCACCGTAATATTTTTAGTATCTTGTTGGTGAATCTGGAAAATCTAGGTTGAAATGAGCAACTTCCATAAATCAAGATCTTAGAAATCTTCTGTTGTTTTCTATATTCCTTCAGTTTTTGTATTCTCCAATTCTCTTAGCAGTAGTTTATGCAATGAAATGGATCTCTCACAGGGTAATTTTTTTCATAAGGTATTTTTCTTTTTTTGTTTTTTAAGTTTATTTATTTTGTGTGTGTGAGAGAGAGAGAGGGAGAGAGAATCCCATGCAGGCTCTGCACTTTCAGTGTGGAGCCTGACACAGGGCTCAATCTCATGAACTGTGAGATCATGACTAGAGCCGAGATCAAAAGTCAGACACTTAACCGACGGAGCCACCCAGGCACCCGCATAAGGTATTTTTCAACAGAATTATATTTGAGTACTTGAATTCTTACTTCCTTTGAGATAGGCTCTGTACATATGAATAAGTCTTGTGTTTTGTCTTCAGAATTTTCCCATCTGCAACAGAGACTGCCAACTATTCACCAAAACTTATTTCCTTTCTTTTTTGGTCACATCTTTTCTTGTAGTTATATGTGTCTTGTGACTGAGTACTCACCAGTGGAATTTCTGAGGTCTGGCCACTTCCAGGGCTAACTCATAAAAGCCCTCCCCCGTGTGAGTCTCCATTTCTGCCTCTTTTTGCTGTCCGGTGATCGGTGCCTAAAGCGATTAGGAAGTCCTATGTTGAAGATGGAAGAGTTTCTGTCAAATGGGTCACTGAATGACTTCCTGGAGCAAAGGCCTACTCCCCCACCCAGAAACATTTGTATTGGACTAATGTGTGAATAACAAATAAACTTCTCATGGTAAGCCACCGAACGTTGGAAGTTTATTTGTTATTGCAATGAACATTACCATAAGGCAACATTTAATAGCTAATACAGCAATTCCAGAGTAAATATTTAAGTTGTCAAGAATGATTAACCTATGTCTTAATTTGTAATGTGTTCCACGCAGAAGAAACAAAAGTTTCATTTAGAATAGGCTGCTGAGTCTTAGTCTCATTTTCATTATTCCAAATTGCTTGGCTCTTCCTGAAGGAGCTAACCAATGGCCCCTCTGATTAAGTAGGCCCTCTGTTTATCCTTCTTCCTCCCACCCCATTTTATAAGGTCATATTCTGTGTTTACAAATCCAAAGTGCATTTACTCTTATTTGTAAGTGCAGTAGGAAAAAGAGAAGGGATACATTTAAAATGTCAACACAAATGTAGTTTTTATGTGACTGACCGGGGCTCTGGCAGGTCACTTTTCTAAAACATATTTGCTGCCTTGAGAAATTTACCAACATGTAAAAGCTACTCTGGTTTCAACCCTCTACCTAATGCCAGGGCCAGAAATCTAGCTGTTCTTGACTTGTCTCTCTCCTCACCATTCCCACCCAGACGAGGTCAAATCAGTCTCCTGAATATATTTTGAACCTGATTCCCACCACGTTCTAATTTCATTCCTTCTTAAGGGGGCTTTGGACACAACTATCTCCTGACTGGTCTCCCTAGCTCTGGTCTTAACACCTTCATGACATAGAATTCCCTTTCTACAATGCAGAACTCAACAGCTCATGCCTGTCCTTTGCTGATGGGTGTGAATGACTCCATGCTTATAAATTATATTGGCGTGTTGGAATTGTTCACGGGCAGCTCGTGTCACCATGTGGTCAAAGTTATTGTGAGGGCTAAATGGCATGGGCATGAAGTTCCTATCTAGCCTGGTGCTTGGCATTTTTTCAGGACTCAATAAATATTCTTTTCCTATCTGTGAGTGACTTAGTATCTTGTTCAGACGAGACAGCGAGGGTGTTGTGACACTCTGCTCCTCGGCAGGTGGAGGTGTCTCCATGGTGCTCTCCGTGGTCCTGCACAGGAGTCCTGGGCCCTGCCCCGGTCCTCCGCTGTCTCTCCAGCTCCCTCATGTTCAGCCTTTTTTACTGTTAAGCCTCGTTCTTCCCCTCAAAGTGAACCCATTCCTTTATTTTTTGCCTTCAGAAATTTTGTGTTTTGTCTCCACTTCTGTGAATACTGCTAATTATGACTAGGCTGTTTTCCCTTCCTGTGATTCAGATGTAGGTAAGATGGTGCACAGAGTTAAGAGCATTTATTTACTCAATGGTCAGACTGCTGGGTTTGAATCATGGCACTAGCACTCAGATCAAGGCCCCAACCTTTGGAACCTTTGGCAAGTTACTAAACTGCTCCAGTCCTCTTTTCTGCCGTATGTAGAAGAGGAGTTGTAAGGATAAAAGGAGTACTTCTTCTAGTACTTTTGGAATGGGGCCTGCCATCTAAGAAGCACTGAATAACTGTTAGCCATTATTAGTCATAGTGGGACCTGGAGACCTCAGATACTCTTACGTAGCTCTCAGTATCACTTATGTGCTGAAGCACCCTCTCCTCTCACATCTTGCTTTCCCTCTGGTATCCCACAGGAACTCAAACTCAGCATTCAGAGCTAAGCTCATCACCTTTTCCCTGTAGCAGAGTGCTTTGGCTACAAGTAGCAAAAAAACCCAAATAAAAGTGACCTAAACAGCAAGGGAGTTGTTTCGTTCGTGTAGCAAAAAGTCCAGACGTAGGATGGATCCAAGGTTGCATAATCTCATTGCTCAGTCACGTCCTCAAGGACCCAGGTCCTTCCCATTCTCTCAGCATTTTGACTTGTCCTCTTAGGCTGGCTCCCCTCACCTCAAGATGAAGATTCAGGCCTGTGTGCATGTGACAGTGTTCTAAGAGGGTTTCCACCTAATTTTCACTCAGATCAAGGAAACTTTCCTAATCTCATCACTGACAAGGGGACACGAATTCCCAGTTTTAGTTTAGACTAAGATCCATCCTCCTGGAGCTGGGGATAAGATTCTGTTCCCTGAGCAGGTGACTGGGAGTGAGTTGGGAAGGGAGTGAACTGAGCAGAATCAGAGCTCTGCTGTCCAAGAAGGGCCTTGGGGGATGAATTTGAGTAGAGAGTCAACAGTGTCTGCTGCAGAGTTTGAAATATTTTGTAATTAGAAGGAAAAGATCTAGGGTCGCCTGGGTGGCTCAGTTGGGCATCTGACTCTTGATTTTGATTCATGATCTCACAGTTAGTGGGATCAAGCCTCACATCAGGCTCTGCACTGTCAGTGCAGAGTCTACTTGGGATTCTCTCTTTCCTTCTCTTTCTGCCCCTCCCCTGCTCATACTCTCTCTCTCTCTCTCTCAAAATAAATAAATAAACATTAAAAGAAAAAGAAGGAAAAAGACCTAAAAATGAATTGGGAGTCACAATGAAGTCAGGAAAACTAGGTGGTGAGTATTGGTAGAAAATCAGTTTAGGAGTGGGGCTGGAGCATGGAGGACAGATGTGAGGGGTGTAGCTGTGGCATCCTCACTGGCGTGACATAGGGATGGGGGGAAGAGCTTCATTTGGTTTCTATTTTTTTCTTGGCTAATTGGGTACCCTTCATGGAGATGATGAAGACAAGAGGATGAGTAGGTTTGATGGACAGGGGTTTAACTGAGTTGTTTTAAACAGACAGAGTCTGGGGTGCCTGTGAGACATCGTCATGGAAGTAGTCCATAGGCAGTTGGAAGAACTATTTGAACTGGAAATAGAGATTTCAAAATGCTGCTCTTCAGCCCCCAAAGGTTCTGCCCCTTCTCTCCTTCATTCTTCTTTTTTTTAATTTTTAAAATGTTTATTTGAGAGACAAAGACAGAGCATGAGCAGGGGAGGGGCAGAGAGAGAGGGAGACTCAGAATCTGAAGCAGGCTTCCATCCAGACTCCAAGCTGTCAGCACAGAGCCTGACACATGGCTCAAACCCACGAACCGTGGTGAGATCATGACCTGAGCCGAAGTTGGACGCTCAACCGACTGAGCCACCCAGGCGCCCCTCTTCTCCTTCACTCTCATGTGATTTCCTAGTCTCCTTTGAGCCCTCTTCATCCTTTATTGCCCATCTCAGTTCAGTAGCCCTCTTTCTTTCTTCTTAAGGAACCCCTGTCTTGGTGAAACCATCCTTTCAATCATTATCTGTGTGCTAGGGCTTCAGCGTAATGGTGAGAGTCAAGTAACCATCACTTAGAATTAAATTCAGGGGTATCTGGCTGGCTCAGTTGGAAAAGCATGCGGCTCTTGATCTCAGGGTCATGAGCTCAAGCCCCACGTTGGGTGCAGAGATTACTTAAATCAATAAATACAACTTTTTTTCCCTTTATTTTAGAGAGAGAGTGCGCATATGCATGTATACACATTAGCAGGAGAGGGGCAGAGGGAGAGAGAGAGAATCCCAAGCAGGCTCCACACTCAGTGCGGAGCCTGACACAGAGTTCAATCCCACGACCCTGGGATCATGACCTGAGCCGAAATCAAGAGTCAGACGTTCAACTGCCATCCAGGCGCCCCATAAACCAATCAATCATTCTTTACAAATTTAATTTTGAATTTATAAAATGAAATAATTTAGTAAATCTGCTTTTTGAAAGGCCATAAAAATTATTACAACAAACAAAAACATCTCCCCAACCAAAATACTTCCATCCCCAAACCCCGGAAGTTGTGATGAGTGGACAGAGTTATTTAAAGTTATATTAAAAGTACAGATTTAATCTTATAGTTCCCCAGAATTATAAACATGAAAACTAGTGATCAGAAGTACTTGTTTTCAGTGTGCTCTTTAGACCTCACTTACCCGTGGACATCCCTTCTCACAGTCTGATGCCGGCTGCCCAGCTGCCAACATACATCCACCAAACCCAAGAACCCTGAACTTCAGGGTTGCTCTTGGCAATTCTTCCCTGCTTTTCTTGCCAGCAGCTCCCCAACCCTTCCTCCTCAGCCTCATGTCTGCCATCTGGGCCCTCTTCTGTTCAGCTCCCTTGCCTTTCAGATGCAACCTATGTCACATTAGTCCCTGTCGGTCACTACGATCACTGTGCTGCCACTTTTCCGAAGGGTTTGCAAACACCTTTCAGCCACATCAGTCTCCTTGCTATTTCCTGGTCATACCTCTCCACTCACCCACACACAACTGGTCTTACTTTGTCCTTGCCTGTCGCGTACCACCCTTAGCCCCTCTTTAATCCACTTCCGCTGTTAGGTCAAGAGGAAGCATCAGCTAGTATTGGCCTGCCTCTGGGGCGGCTTGAACACTGTGAATTTGTTTTGCAAATACTACATAGATTATTAGCTCACCTGACAATTATAGTTGGACCTCTTCTATTAAGATAATATGAAAGGTTTGGGCATCTGACTGACTCAGTGTGAATACAGATTACTAAAAAAAAAAAAAAAAAAAAAAAATAGGAAAGATAATGTGAAGCTTTTACCCAAATATTAGCAGTTGTTATTACTGCTGAGCACAGAAACACAGCATGAATGCCTCTTCTTTTAAAAACAGCCCTAGAAGAGTATGGGGAAGCAGGCACTCTCATTGAGAAGCAATTTAGAACTATCTTTCAGAATCCACCCTAAATATACATATGTGCATGTGTATATACATATGCATATATATGCACGTATTTGCATATGTACATAAGGGCTATAAAATTTATATATGTATAATTTCTCAGGGCACATAGGAAATTGTTAGCATTGGTTATAGTTAGAGGAAGGTACTGGAGATTGTGGGATAGGATGTGAAGGAAACTTCCATTGCATTCCTTCGTGTGCCTTTTGAATTGTGATGGTTGATGGATTACTTATTTAAAAAAATTTTTTTTCAACTTACCATTCTATGCTCAGGAATTTTATTTCAAGGAATTTACTTACCCTACAGAAATATTTGTATAAAGGCACCTGGGTGGCTCAGTTGGTTGAGCGGTTGAGCGTCTGACTTCAGCTCAGGTCATGATCTCATGGTCCATGAGTTCGAGCCCTGCATTGGGCTCTGTGCTGACAGCTCAAGCCTGGAGCCTGCTTCGGATTCTGTGTCTGCCTCTCTCTCTCTGCCCCTCCCCTGCTCACACTCTGTTTCTCTCTCTTTCTCTCTGCCTCTCTGTCTCTCTGCTTCTCTCTCTCTCTCTCTCTTTAAAAAATGAGTAAATGTTAAAAAATTTTTTTAAAAATATTTGTATATGTATTAGCAGACTTGTGTGTAAAATGATGTTAACGATAGCATGTTCATAGTAACGAGTAACAAGAAAGCTAGGAGCAACCTGAGAGTCTAGTAGGAGTGCCCCAGCAGTTATGACATAGCTGTACTGTTGTTTAGAAAAACAAGGTATGCACATACGCTAACATGGAAAGATTGCCGAATTAGGATAGGATGGATTATGCTTCAGTCACAAACACCCCCCAGGTCTCAGCTGCTTAACATAACAGGGGTTTGTTTCTCACTCACATAAAACCTATGGGTCCAGGAGACTCTCAGGACCTAGTGAGCCCTCTGGCTGCTTTGATCTTGTGGCTCCGCCTCTGACGCACACAGAGCTTCCTCAGTCACCGCGGCAGTGCCATGCCAGCTTTTCTGTGCTTCGGCCCAGAAGTATGGACGTCTCACAGCTGTTGGCCAGAACTAACACCGTGGCCCTGCCTAACCACAAGAAGGGGTTGAAATGCAGAAGAAGAGATGGAATGTCTGGGGTTACGGCTCTGTCTTTGCCATATGCAAACATGGAGCCACAGGCCCATAAAGTTTTCTGGAAGGATCCAGAAGAAGTGACTAACAACAGAAACCTCTGGAGAGTGGGACTAAGTCTTACCCTGCTTGAATATTTTTACCACTATTTTTTATATTTTCAGCCTAACAATAAAATGTTTAAACCACCTTTAACACTATAGTTTATAGTAGGATTCATGCATACTAACTTCTGTGGGATTTTGTCAATCTGGTTTAGGTTGACCCTGGAGTCTTTTCATGAAAAGAGAAATTCAAGGTTGAGAAATCTGAATTATACAATTGTTAATTTACCTTAAGTGAAATTATTCTATAGCTCTATTATGTAAGTGGGTATGTAATATGTATAGAGCAGAGAGAATTGCAAAATCCACCTGTATTTGTCCTTCCTTATGTTATCGCGTTAGGCCATGCATGTGGCCAGTGTTATAAAATGGGAAAAGCCATTCACCATGTATTCTGCATCATTCCTTTCCTCAGTATGCTGGAACTAAAGGGCAGGCAAATAAATAAGTAATTCATTCACTCTGAGCAAGCAAGGAACTGACTAGCATTGCCTTGGAAAGCTAAACACCCAATGAGCTATAAAAATGCAGTAACAGATGACCTAATTCTTACCCTGAAGAGAAATATTTTAAAAGTGTATTAATCTCTTTAGGCATTCCAAATAGGAAGGTTCACTTTTACAGGTTTAATGCATTCGTTCTACAAAGCCAGACATTCTCATTTACAAACGAGGTATAAAATAGACATTTAAACTCTAATTGAAAAAATAAAGAGCGTGTAACACCTTAGGTGTGGTGGCATAAGGTTACTTTTATAATCATGTTCTCCCATCTCTCATCAAACCCCAGGACAACTTAATCCCTGAAGTTACACATGGCCCAAAAAGAGTGATGTCGTTTGAACTCAGGGAGAGTCTCTAAAACCCCAGCAGAGAGTGCACAGCTTCCAAAATAACTCTTCCAGGATCAGGTCCAAGGCCAATGCTTCTTTGGAAGAGCTCAACTCCAACCTTGGTGTCTTTTTTTTTTTTTAATTAAAAAATTTTATTAGAGATTGTGAGCTGAGGCTGGGGGAGGGGGTTGGGGCAGACAGAGAAATAGAGTCTTTAAGCAGATTCTGATGGGGCTCCATTCCATGACCCTGGGATCATGACCTGAACCAAAATCAAGAGTCCAATGCTCAACTGACTTAGCCACCCAGGTGCCCCCCAACCTTGGTGTCCCGATGGGGCTGCTTTGACCAGGGTTAGACTGCTGAATATATCAATCTTTTAAGCTCGTACTTTTTCTTTCAAAGAATTCTTTTGCTTTTGAGATTATTTATGTTTTACGTGTAAATGCCACCTCATTTTTATGGTTTTATTGCTCTGTCAGTCATCCCTTCCAGTAACACACTTGACGATCAGTTTTGGCTCCAGACTCAGTATGTGAGAGATTCACACCTCAGGGCCCACCCTACTTCAGGCTCTTTTGGTCTTCCTTTCTCTGCGCTTGCTTTCACCATTATAGTCCATTCACTCCAACTGCTACATTGGGAAAAGATGTGTCTTTTCCAGACAAAAAAGGCTGTGAATGAAGATCATTTTGCCAAGGATTGGGGATTAAGTTAAACTGGATTAAAAAGAATACAAATTTTATTTTCCTAGTGAAACTAATAGTGCTAAACTATAAATTTAAAACAGGCCCTGTTAAAAATTTAAATGATTGTAAACATAATAAGTAATGAAAATAACTGCTTACACTTTCTGAGGTTTTTATGTACTTTTCCATGAGAGCTGTTAAACTATCCCGAAGGATTAGTGCTCCTACTGTGGAGGATAATACCCAGCTTGGGTCACACACGGCCTCACCGTGAGAATTTCACAGCATCCAGGATGGTCTAAACTTTGTGAACAAAATGAGTTCACTGATCTCACTCTTGGCTGTCACTGTAACGTCAAATTGCCATCAAAGTTTCTAAATGTCCTCCATTTCTGTCCTTCCACAGGCTAAGCAAGAAACAGTTTGCAGACTGGGGCCCTGGGAGCAAGTGTTCTGGGAACTAAGGAGAATGTAAAGAAATACAGGGACACTTGAAATATTAAATAGCAATAAGAAATGAAATAGTTTAAGTAGGGTAATAGTGGAGATGCCCCAGCGCAGCATCCGCTTAATAAATTGTAAAGACGGCAATTGTCTTCAACCTCCAGTGCAGGGAGAAAGCTTATTCAGGCTAGAGATGCCACACAGAGAGCCTTATGGAGATGGTAGGACTTGAAATAATTCTTAAGGGATGGAAGGCTGTTTAAAAATATAAATTGGATCAATTTTAAATTATGAGTAGTTGTAGTATCTTGATTAACTGATGAATTGTTCTATAAGCCAGAAGTAAACTTAAACTTAGTCATACTGATTAGTAATGTATAAATCCTGATTTTACCAGATAAATCTTTTTTTTTCTTTGTTTATTTTGAGAGAGAGAAAAAGAGAAGGAGAAGGAGAATGTAAGTGGGGGAGGGGACAGAGAGAGCTTGGGGGAGAGAGAGAGAGAGAGAGGGAGAGAGAGAGAGAGAGGGAGAGAATTTGTCAGTGCAGAGCCCAATGTAGAGCTTGAACTCCCAAACTGCAAGATCATGACCTGAGCCAAAGTCGGACACTTAACTGACTGAGCCACCCAGATAAATCTTAAGGTCAGCCTTTAAATGCCAAGGGAACTCCCTTGCTTGTGTTCTTTTTGAAAACCTTAAATTAAAAAAATTAAAAACAAAAGTCTTAGTTCTTTTGAATCATCTTCGCAACTACTGTGTTTGAATCAGCTTCTTTGTAAGTAGTGATACTCAGAAGGTTCCTTTAAAGAGCTCTGTTTTGCAGATGTTGTTGTGTAATACAGGTTCAGTCCTTGCCAGCTCAGTCTTCCTTTTTTGTTTATGCTGCATGTAGTTTATACTGCATCACTTCCTTTGCAAGAGAATTGACTGCGGGGTCCTAGGGCAGGGTCATTTTTTTCATTGCTTTGCACAATGCCTGTTACCTATTTCTGGTATTAGAACTTTCTATTAGTCATCACCAGAAACTATTATTACACCTGTCAACTGGTAGTGTGGTGAGCTGTTTACAAGTTACAGATGAATGTGTGTGTGTGTTTTTCCCCCCAAACCAATTTTATTACCTATAAACATTAGCCCCATTTTTAAAATAGGATAATATCCCTTAAAAATCCATTGCCCTAGCCCTGAGTTTTGGCACAACTTGGTGCGCATTGCAAAACAGGAACCATCTACTAGAGTAATAGCTGCTCCCTTTATACAGGGCACACACTTGTCTCGTCCCCTCTGTGTCTTATGGACTGCTTTTCTGCTTCACCTACCTATCTTGCCTGCCTGGATTCTGTAGACAAATCTTCATTTGATTAGGGGCTAGTGCGTAAGAGCCAAAACCACACCAAAACAAAACCTTCAGCTTTACCAGCGCCATCAGCTACCTTTCCTAATTTGAATTATGTGCCATTTGAAGAACAAAATGATATTTAGCTGACCCCTGAACTACATGGGGGTTGGGGCACTGACCCTCCATGCAATTAAAAATCCAAGTGTAACTTTGACTTCCCAAACACTTGACCAATAGCCTACTGTTGACCAGAAGCCCTACTGATGCTATTAACAGTCGACTAACACATATTTTACATGTTATATGTTTTTTATACTGTATTTTTATAGTAAAGTAAGCTAGGGAAGAGAAAAAGTTATTAAGAAAATCCTAAGGAAGAGAAAATACATTTACAGAATGTACTGTAAAAAATCTGTGAAAGTGGACCTGTGCAGTTCAAACCTACGTTTTCAAGGGTCAACTGTATAATCCTGTGGCTGTAATCGGTTGGGCCATCTTTGAAAAGTAGGTTATTATAATTTGTATAAATAAATAAAATATCGTGTGTATGTATATTTCTGTGCATATACATACACACATATTGGAGAATAAGACAATATGAAAACATACTAACAATTGAGGAATCATCTGAGAGAAGGGTATTTGGAAGTTTTTTAATGCTCTTCTGAGAACTTTTAAGTTTGCAATTATTTCAATATGAAAATTATTTTTAAAAGTCAGAGCTAACTCTCAACCACAGATTGTCAACAGTAACAAAGATGTTTCTTCCCTGAGTGATTAATCTTTTAGTCAGAATTTGAGGAAAGGAAACATTTAAGGCCAACATAATTGATACCATGTCTTACAAAGTTATTTTCCAGCAAAAAAAAAAAAAAAAAAAAAAAAAAATTCTTTCCTGTAGTTGATATTAAGACCAAAACTCAGAGAAAATATTTTTTGTATGAATTAATAACCAAAAAATTTGTCTTTGCATCCAGTTTTAGTACCCTGACATAAGAAAACATTCAAAGCAGAAATAAATGCATTGCCTCTCTGAATCTAAAGGACCTTATTAGCAAAGTGTATACGTCTTTGCTAATGTATAGGCATCCACGTATTAGATATTTTAAACAAGCAACAGATCTGAACTGTTTGTTCATTTGTGGTGATGAATTTGTGCCAGTTCAGCCCCACACTTTGGTCTAACCAATGATATGTGTCTCCTAGAAGGCCAGTCAGGATAAAAGCTGTAGTCCACATAGCCACAACAGAGGACAAAGATAGTCAACCATAGAATTCATTCTCCTTATTTTCCCAAACAAAGTGAAACTATTGGGCCTAGATTTGGAAGCCTTTTCAGCCTGCTGCAGTGTCCTTTTGATATGTCCCTGTCATTCTTTGAGAACTTCCTTATTTTCTGGCTCAGTAAGATTCCAGGCTCATCTTGTTGCTTTTTCCTGTCCCAGTGAGGAAATCAGCCGTTTCTCCAAAAAGCATTGGTATTGTCTCTGTGTGGCATTTGGAAATCAAGATTGGGTAGTAGGCATAGTTGTTGGGTAGTGACATAGTAGGTATGTCATTGCTTGTAGACTTTGTCAGAAGAGCTTAGCAGGTGGTGGGGGGGGGGAAGGCAGGAAGGGATGGAGCGGGGACACACAGATGTGCTATTTCTTTGTGTTAAATACCATCAGTTCATACCGATATCTCCCATCGCAGTCCGACTCCACGGGGTTTATTTTAGCCATCTTCTTCGAAATTTGTAATTTCCTTCCGCAGTAGTGAGAAAACGGCTCCCTCCATCCTCAATATTTTACTTATTTTCTCAGTCTTCCTGAAGGTAAGTAATTTCCCTCCCATGTGGGCCGCCTCCCGACACCTACCCTGCAGGACACCCCTACCCTGCAGGTCACCCCGGCTGCACCAGCGGAACCCTTACCCTGGCCTCCTCGTGTGCACTCACCGGGCCAGCTGATCTGTTGGCCAGACCCTTGACTTTTTAAGCTTAGACGAATTATAAGCACAAACTTGAGACAAAGTATTTCCTGAAATTATAAAGTCAGAATATTAATTTTTTACATTCAGTCACATAGTTTTGTTTTGATTCTTATTCACAGAGGAAGATGGGACTTATTTAAGGAAAGCTTTGGGAATAATGCTATTGATAAGTAGGCGTCGCTTTCCTTTTACTTTTTGAGATGTAATATTAACAGACGTTTCGGGAAACTTTACGGAGCACGGTTGAACTGGAGGACAGCTGCTTTCTGGGGCAGCTAAATCTTCTCTCACTGGCCTGGGAAGCTCTGAATTCAGTCCTGGTTGGGATGACACTTAAAAAATAAATATGATAGTATTTGCCTTAAATTTGCGACCAAGCTATTTACATAAATTCCTTTCTCGGTTTGATCTAGCAATAAAAATGATTTAATTCTGCTTTAGGAACTAAGAAAAAATAAGGAAAATTATTTGTTTTTTCCATTTCCTGATGTATTTGATCTGTTTTTAGTTTTTGACTCTTTTCTTTGCCACCACATTCTTATTCTCTTAGTTCACTTCCTCATGTCTGGTATTCCTGAGTATAGAGAGTGCTGGGCTATTTTCCTGAGTGCAGAAGGACTGACAGCATAAAGCAGGGTAGTAGAGTATCTGTATCGTGTTTGTCTTTGGAATGTGTTGATTTTTATAATTGAATATGAGTTCATTTCATATTTTGAAGTTTTTATAATTCACCTCTTCATGATTCCAGGTCCCTCCTCCCTTAGTAAAAATTCCCCTGGATGCCACAGCAGTATACTAGGAATAAGCAGGAATAAATTTGAAAGAAATCTGGCTCATGGTCTCTTAGGAGACATGATTACAATATGGGAAAAAAGTTGCAAAATGCAACATCTCAAATAGCATGTGACGATGGAAACCCTTTGCAGAGTGGTAATAGTTGATGTCTTTTGCCTTTTATATCTTCTTTAAATTCCTCCATATCCAGCTCCCTTGTCCTTACCATAACAACTCTATTGCAGAACCAGCAGGCATTATTGAGGGGCCCCAGTGAGCAGCACTTGGTACTTCACTTGAGGATGCCATCGGACCCTCTTAAGCTTCCTTTAGGGTCTGTTGGCATCAGAGCAGTGACAGTATCATCAGATCAGCGTCATGAAAATTCCATGTGCCTCCAGACGCTCCCAGCATCAGAATAGCCAGTGTGCCAATTTAACCTCCTCCTGCCCTTGAGGCTGCTGTCCATTGTCCTAAAGCAAGGCCACCTAAGTGACACCAGTTCTACAGGCTGATAGGGGAAAGGAAGTTAACCCCTCCTCTACATTAGACACAAAGAAGGTTGTTTAGAAAAAATAAAACCAAAACCCCAAAATACCCTCCAACCACAAACCAAGAGAAAGTGCCAGATAGAAGAAGTATAAGGTTAATGCCAATTTTAAAGCTTTACTTGAGGAAATGTGGCCTTATTGGGTGTTATAGACTTGTGACAAAGCCAAGGAGAGCCAGCTGACAGAGTTTCTGACCATTCATTCATTCAATAAAAATTTTTGCTGGTTTTAAAATCCTCTGCTCCATTCTGTGGTTCACCCAACAGAAACAATAGCCAAACACATAACTTAGGAGCATCTGGGAAGCTTTCCAGTTTTCCTGTTTTTACACAATCCATTCTGTAACAGAAATAGATCTCCTTTCGAGGCCGGTGAAAGCTGTGCTTGTAACTGAGATTCCTCCAGGCAGAGATGATGATTAGGTGATTGCTTTAATCGTATGGTAATTTCTTTCTCACCTGTAACTGGGCATATGATGTCAACAAAAGAAGGTTTGGAAATTTTTCTATTAATACTTAATAAAATATAATTAGCAACAGACATGAAAAACATCTGATTGCAGTTCTTGGCACAATAAATGTTCGTTTAGTGTGACTTTGTTTTCTGAACTCAAAACAGGTGTTGTCACAGTCGCTGAGATGGAAATAATCCATTCACTTGGCTGCTTAACCATTTATTTCTTTTCAGTGTTTCCTGCCACAGGTCCTACCCAGCTTGTACCTGAAAGGCCCCTACCTGGTTGCCTCAAGTGTCAGTAGCTCTTAGGAAAACCTTGCTTTAGCTATATCAGAGCCTTCCTATGTGATGAAAATCGGCATAAGGAATTCCGGTTTTTAAAAAGTGATGTAGTAGACTGATTAGGTTTTCCGTCATTCACTAAATTAGGCAGAGTGACAGAGTGTACAGGTTAGGTTTCCTGTCGCCCAGAGAGCCAAATATCTAAGGCTAGTGTAAGGTGAAAAGGATTCCTCTCTGAGGGTCAGGGTAAGAGTGTTCAGTACTGTGGTGCAAGTGGCTTATAGTATTTTAAATGCATAATTGTTATCATGTCATGTAATTGTGCATTTCTACCAAAGGGGTTTCCAACTCCAGCCCAGGTCTCTCTCATTTTCCTGAGCAGTGTTGACTTAGAAATAGGCTAATCCCTTGGTTAAGGCAGAATGCAATTAACCACTTCCCTAGGCATGCCAGAGAGCCAAATGGTTAATACAGTAGGAAATCATTTTTAAATGAAATGGACAAAAAGGATATATATAGTTTTGTATATATAGAAGTTGAACCTTGTGTTGGAGAAATTGTATTTGTCACTTGTTGGTTGGAGGACAAAATATAGTGTCATGTTATTAATAGGAAAAGTTTCATTCTTATTTTTTGGTCTAGATCTTTATGTCTGTCATTATTAGACAATCAGCATTTATTTCATAGCTAAATAATACTTATTGGGATGTATTCATATGCTAACCTTGTAAAATATGTAACATCTTCATTGTATGTGTGCGTTTGTGTGTGCTTTACTGATTTTATTTTTTTTAATTTTTTAATGTTTACTTTTGAGACAGAGAGCATGAGTGGGGGAGGGGCAGAGAGAGAGGGAAACACAGGCTCCAGGCTCTGAGCTGTCAGCACAGAGCCTGACACGAGGCTCAAACCCACGAACCACGAGGTCATGACCTGAGCTGAAGTCGGACGCTCAACTGTCTCAGCCACCCGGGTGCCCCATGCTTTACTAATTTTAAATGCATGGGAGTATTTAAATATGTTAGTCTGAGGACCTATAGTTTATAAAGACTCTTAACGTCACTGAGAGTGATTTTACTGTGGTCCAGTTCACCAATCTCTGTATTTCCTCTACTAGGATTTTGGCAAAACCAACCAGTCAATTAAATAATTACTGTCTAAAAGCTATGTAGTGACAAATGATGACCAAAACAGACAATTTGCATTCTGTGGTGTGGATTTGGTCAGCTTATAAAATTTATAATCTCATGAAAAGAGCAGTTTTCCTTGGAAGATCAAAATGAAGCCATTTTGGGATTCATTTTCAGCAGTGTGAAGTTACACGTGCTCTAACCTAACAGTGATTCTCCGCCCAGCGTGGACATGTCCTGACTTTAGCTGTTGTAGAGACTCTTCTGTCAAAGTGGTTAACTGAGTGCCCTGTGAATGACCAGTACCCTTCTCACTGCAGTGACAGGCTTGAAAGTTGAACCCTTTTCAGGTATCCCCAGCAAACAAAAAAACAAAAACTGAAAAGCAGTACATTTACAGATGTCAGCCCAGGTGCTGTATTTGCGGGCCTGATTTGCTATGCCGTATCTGACAAGGTGGGTTGTTTTTGTTTTTTTTTTTTTTTTTTTATGTCCTCAAGACTTAATCTTGTTTTCATTGAAATATACTATAAAATGTTCTGTTTCCTTTTGCTCGGTAACTAAATAGTAGTATTTGGTAAAAGTGTCTTTTATGGTCAAGAATTTAGACAGTGAGCTGAGAAGGAACTATTGTATTATTAGGAGTATTATTTTGACCGCATTGCCTGGGACCCTGGTCAATAGCCTTCAGGTGGGGAAGGTGTTGTGTTTTTTTCTGCCACTTCCTTATACTGGGAAGGGAGAATGGCTGAGTAACTTGACATAATCAAATTCAGGTAATAAAAAAATTAAAATAAAACCCAATCTCTTGTCTCTTACTGGGCAGCAGGGCATGTGGCCTCCTCACAGAACTTGCCCTCGGCAACAGGTAGGGATTTCTGGTCGCCCTCCCTATGTTCTTGGTACTCTGCATCTGCCATCCTGTGTGTTGTTGCCTTTGTGTCCAAAGGATCAGGTTTAATTAGCTCCTGAGAGAAAGAAGAGTGAGACGCATCCTCACTTGGCTCTTCTCAGGAATCTCAGACCCAACACAGCCTGTGTGGCTCACGGTCACCTTCCAAAATCAGGCTCTTCCTCTGCTGCCCCAGCGCTGTATAACAAGTGCTGTTGTGGTCAGCTCCACCGGTCGTGTGAGCAACCTTGACCCCCTCCCTCTGTTCCACCTCTCACGTCCAGTAAGTCACTCTATCTAGTCAGTCCTGCTTCTGCTCTGAAAGCCTGTCCTCTGCTCCCTCTCCCCACAGCTCCACCCCAACAAGGGCCCCAGTCATCCCTGCCCAGGACCCAGGCAGCAGGGTGGGACCCACCGCCAGCAGTGGCCTTCTCACTGCTCCACTGCCAGGCACTCAGTCCTCTCCGGCCCGCAGTCACAGGGGCTTGCAAAAAGCAAATGTGATCAGTGCCTGAAATCTGCCCTGGAGATAACCTCCAAAAGCCCACGACACTGCAAGGTCTCACCCACCCGCCTCTCCCCTCGCAGCCCTCACGTCTGTCCTCATCACCCTGAATTAGTGGAGAGACGGGTCTGCCTGTTCGTTCCTCCACCATGGCTCCCAGAACAGTGCTTGGGACGTGGGCGCTAATAACTACTGCGTGAATGAACAAGTGAATACAATAAAATTACAGACAGCAATAAGAACGTTTAAAGTTAGTATTTCTCTGCAAGGCATGTCTTACTGTATCATAGAAGTGTGTTTTGAAAAAGCAAGCGTTGGGCCTCCTGGGTGGCTCAGTCGCTTAAGCATCTGACTTTGTCTCAGATCCCATGGGTTGGTGAGTTTGAGCCCCACATTGGACTCTGTGCTGACAGCTCAGAGTCTGGAGCCTGCTTTGGATTCTGTGTCTCCCTCTCTCTCTCTGCCCCTCCCCTGCTGGTGTGCGCTCTTTCTCTCAAAAATAAGCATTAAAAACATATTTTTTTAAAGAAAAGAAAAAGCAAGTATTATCTAAAAATGAATATATCAAAAACAAGGGTTTTTTTCATTACAGAAAGGAAGGAAGGGGGTACCTGAGTAGCTCAGTCAGCTCAGGTCATGATCTCATTGTTGGTGAGTTCGAGCCCTGCGTCGGGCTCTGTGCTGACAGCTCAGAGCCTGGAGCCTGTTTCTAATCCTGTGTGTGTGTGTGTGTGTCTCTCTCTCTCAAAAATAACATTAAAAAATGTTGGAAGGAAGGGAGGAAAAGGTAAAACAATTCAGCCAGGCGTCTCCTGACCATACTTTCTGGTTAGCTACCTTTTGCGCGGCTCAAGGGAAGAGAGGTTGCTCTGGAAAAGCAAACCAAGAGATGAACTCGGGAAGTCAGTCAAACCCCTGTCAGTGGCCCTCTCACAAGTTTCCTGTGTCCTGTGGAAAGCCTAAACATTTTGATGGAAGGTTTTCTGACTTCAGAGGGTCCCTGCGAACTACTGGGAGAACGTTTTCTGGACACGATGCCGAGCTGGATCAGGATTCATTATGCTAGCACAGTGAGGGTTAGTGGCACAGATGCAGCGCCCCGGAGAAGGGGGCCTGTCCTGCCGTCCAGACGGCCTTGTCACAGGACTTCATGCATCTCGCTGTACCCTAACCCTGTGCCAGCAGTGCTCCGAGTGTTGCAGTGAGCAGAGGGTCTCATTTCTTGTAACTGTCCCGGGAAATGGGTGCCGATGTGATCCCACCATCTCGCTGATGGGCTAATGGTCTCCTCAGACGTTCTCTTTAAGGCCTCGGTATGTCAATAAAAAGGCAAAATAAAGCATCCTATTTCAGGTGCTCTGAAGGCAGTATATAAATCAGCAAGTGCCTAGAGCTACCTATATGGAGACTGTATAATCACATTAATAATTCAGATGTCAAGAAATTCAAATTTGGGATGCCTTCTTTGGACCCTCCCACTCCTAAAACTGGATTAGGTATCCCTTGTTTAAGCTTCCATAGTATCCTTTCTGTCTTTGTTATTGCCTTAAATCTTTTCTGAAACAGTATGGTGGGGGTGTGCACACCCATGTACACGCACGCACACACACATGCGAACAAGAAAGAGAATAGGAGCAACAGGGAAATGATAAATTTTTTAAATGTGTACTTAGCTTTACTTATTCTGAGAGAGAGAGAGAACACAGGAGGGGCAGAGAGGGAGAGAGAGAATCCCAAGCAGGCTCTACACTGTCAGCACAGGAGTCCTATGTAGGGCTCGAACTCACGAACCGTGAGATCATGACCTGAGCCGAAATCAAGAGTCGGATGCTTAACCGACTGAGCCACCCAGGCGCCCCTTAAAAATATGTAATTTTTAAACCTCTGTCACTGTGCTTACTACATGGCATTGTCTGCATCTGGAAGTCTTTGGTACAATAATACCATATGCCTTATTCTTTGTAACTCAGACTCTTGGCACAGTGCCTGGCACATGGCGCTTCTTAGTAACTCAGATGTTCATAAACGCACACAATCAGTAACTAGCAGAATCAGGATTCAAACCTAGGGCTCCAGGGCTGTGTGACTCTGATGCTCATAATCTTTCTAACAAACAGTCCCTGCCCACTTCAAGAACGTGCAGTCTAACAAAGGGGATTAAATGAATTGATTCCATCACACAGAGGCCATGATTTTGCCAGAAGCAGCAGCAGCAACAAAATGCCTTCACCCTTGGGAGAGATTCTCATCTAACTGGGGAGAGTGAACTGAACATATCGGAAGTTGGCAGTAAGCTGATGATCATTGCATAAGTTTCCTCCATCAGGGAAGAAAAGGGTCAAAGTTTTATGTACTTTGAAAATAAAACTGCCTTATAATCTGTCCTTTTGAAATGGGCCAGCATCGTTGGTTTAAAAAGCCACACCCAGAACACAAACTGTAGCTGGAAGTATAAGTTGCTGCAGCCTCTTTGGAGAATGATTTGGCAAAAATTCACAAATTTAAATCGTGCGTATCCTTTGACTCGGCAACTTTAGTTCTAAAAGCGTGTTCTACAGGTGTATATACACATATGCACAAAGACATAGATGCCGTTGTATTTATAGTTGCATTGTCCATGATAAAAAAGGTGAGTTACCACCTAAAAGTCCAATAGGGACTAATTAAATATACTATTGTGTATTCACTCGTGAAATGAAATACTATGTAGGCATAAAAAATGAGGCTTTTCCCTATTTATATGAAACTATTGCCAAGATTCATTATTTCAATTGGAGAAAAAAATGTCACTCATGTATAAGACTATCTGTATGGATATGTATGTATTTGAATAACCTATTTCTATTTTAAATTTTTTTTAATGTTTATTTATTTTTGAGAGACAGAGACAGCATGAGCGGGGGAGGGGCAGAGAGAGAGAGAGAGAGGGAGACCCAGAATATAAAGCAGGCTCCAGGCTCTGAGCTGTCAGCACAGAGCCTGACGCGGGGCTCGAACTCCCGAACCGTGAGATCATGACCTGAGCTGAAGTCGGTCTCTCAACTGACTGAGCCACCCAGGTGCCCTGAATAACCTATTTCTAGAAGAATTTACAGAAAACCAGCAGCAGTAGCTGCCTCTAGCCAGGGAGGTTGTGACAAAGATGAGAAATGCTTTTCACTGTCTAATCATTTATATTTGTTGGATCTTTTACTAAGAGTCTATATTGCTTGTGCAAAAGCAATAAATAAAAATCTAAACCTCTATGAAGAAGCTTGGATTGTTTACTAGCAATTTTAAATTTGTATATAATTTCACATTTATAGAAAAATGCAAGAATTATAAGAACCTTCCTATGAGAATGCCTGGTATTTAGTTGTTGGGTCTCTTTAATTTCTTATAAATAGTATTTAGCCTTTCTGGGTTTTTTTTTTTGATATCCAAAAGTTGTATTTAATATTTTTAAAATGTCAACAAATTATAGATTCATAAAAGATAAAGCTATACAGATTTTAAAAGTATAGATGATTTTCTTTAATTCTATTCAGTATTAAGTGAACAGAGTATATTAATGTTGGTTATCTCATATTGATTAGAATCTCTAATGTATAGCCTTATATACCTTTGATTAATTAAAAATAAAGTAGCTAACAAAAGAAGTAAATATACTTTCTTTAAAAAAGATTTTCAAACAACTTCCTGTCCTGGAGTATCTTTTTTTTTTTTAATTTATTTATTGTTTAATTTACACTCAAGTTAGCATATAGTGCAACACTGATTTCCTTAATGCCCCTTAGCCATTTAGCCCATCCCCCCTCCCAAAACCCCCTTTAGCAACCCTCTGTTCTCTATATTTAAGAGTCTCTTATGTTTTGTCCCTCTCCCTCTTTTTATATTATTTTTGCTTCCCTCCCCTTTTTTTATCTGTTCTGTATCTTAAATTCCTCATATGAGTGAAGTCATATGACATTTGTCTTTCTCTAATTTCGCTTAGTGTAACACCCTCCCGTTCTATCCTCGTAGTTGCAAATGGAAATATTTGGTTCTTTTGGATTGCCGAGTAATAATACTCCATTGTATATGTATACCACATCTTCTTTATCCATTCATCCATCGATGGACAGTTGGGCTCTTTCCATACTTTGGCTCTTGTTGATAGTTTTGCTATAAGCATTGGGGTACATGTGCCCCTTTGAAACAGTACACCTGTATCCTTTGGGTAAATACCCAGTAGTGCAGTTGCTGGGTCACAGGGTAGTTCTATTTTTAATTTTTTGAGGAACCTCCATAATGTTTTCCAGAGTGTCAGCCTTTCTGTTGTTGTTGTTGTTGTTTTTACTGTGAACTTTCCCAGTTATTTTGTAGAATGTCCTTCAATTTAGGTTTATCTTCTGTTTCCTCCTGGTTAGATTCAGGTTAAATATTTTTGGCAGACACCACAAAAGTGATTGTTGTGTCCTCACCACATCATATCAGGAGGCACAGTATTTGTGTTCTAAGCCCTGTGGCTACAGGAAAAGAAGCTTTAGGTCCTTTTGTAGCACTTGAGCTGGGAATTTGAATCCCTGAGCCATTCTTTTCATTCATCACTTTGTCCAGTGACATTAAGAGTTAACCAGCCAACCTCATATTTGTTAGTTTTCCAGAAATCTTTGCAAATATACTCACAATCACCCAGCTTCTTGTTTCTTATAAGAGGTTGATTAAGAGTATTCATTGGAGATATGTTTTTTATTGCCAGATCACACCATGGACTATCACTGTTCTTTTTGCTACTGGAAATAGAGTCATTAGTGGCCTTAAATCTGATCAGAGAGCCATTTCCTGAAACTCCAGAAACAACTCAGAGAACGCTTTCTTAAAATTCCGTCCCTCTAGAACCACTCTCAATACAAAATCCACATAAGTCTGACTGCTCCAGAGAAACAGTACCAATAGGGTGTGTGTGTGTGTGTGTGTGTGTGTGTGTGTGTGTGTGTGTTTATAAACACACATATAGAGGGATTTTTGGCTCACACAGTTACGGAGGCTGAGAAGTCCAAACTCCTCAGTCAGTAAGCTAGAATTTTAGGAGAGCTGATGGTGTTAGTTCTAGTCTGAGTCCAAGTGTGAGGGCAGGAGAAGACCTGTGCCCTAGCTCAGAGACCATCAGGCTGAGAGACAAAGCATTGTTTCTCACTCACCCTTCTGTTCCTATCAGGTCTTGGCTGGAGTGGATGAGGCCCACCCAGTTGGGTAGGGCACTCTGCTTTGCTCAGTCCTACTGACTCTAATGTTTCTCTCATCCAGAAGCACCCTCACAGCACACCCAGAATAATGTTTGACCAAATTCTGGGCACCTCCTGGCCCAGGCAAGTTGACACATAAAATTAACTATCATGGGCACATATGTCAATTTGTGTCAATAGTGGTGATATTAACTTTGAGCACCTGGTCAAAGCTAATGAAGTCAAAGTTAATGGCCACTTAATGCTTACAGGGTTTCTCTCCTGTAAAAGTTATCGTCTTTCCCTTTGTAATTATTAAGTAATTTGCAGAAGATACTTTGCGGCTGTGTAACTATCCTGTTCCTCATCACACTGTCAGCTACTGGTTTTAGCATGCACTGATAATTCTCTAACTCATCGCCATTCCTTTTGTATTTCTTGTAATTCCACCGTAAGGAAGAGCTTTTACTTCTCCAATTCACTTCTATTTTATATCAGTACGGACTCCTAGATTCTTATTTTATTCGGGGGATTATAATGTCACTGACATTACTTGTTTTAGTGCTCATGTGGTTCCAGCTTGGGCCAGTGGGAGCCTTTTACGCGGATTCCTGTTTCTTTTGCTATGTCCCTGTCATTCTTTGAGTACTTCCCTACATTCTAGCTCAACAAGACATTCCAGACTCATCTTGTACTTCCCCTGCCCCAGCTCCAGAATTAGCTTTTCTCTAAGGATCCCTGGGTCCTTTTAGTTAAGAAGAATAGTGTACAAGCCAACATCTGAGTGTCCTTGCTTCTGAGCTCCCTCAGAGGGCAGAGCTAGGAAATGTGTGCTCACGTCCACATCTCTCTCTCTCCCTCTCCCCTCCCTTCAAGCCACTGCACCCCACCAGTTTGAACTGATACCTCCAGTTCCAAGTCAGTCCTGCATACGTTGCAGCTTCCTTCCCTAACAGTGAAAAACATGTCCCAGAGGGTGAGTCAGAGTAGATACTATTTTAATTATATTTTCCTGGAATATAAATTACTGTTTGTATCCAGAGTACATGAAATTGCCCATGTGAAAGGAAAGGTTATTTTCAGTTGAGCATAAGGATGTGGCCCATTAAAAACTAGGTGATATCCTGCTGTATTTAATCTCCCCTCCTCCCACTTTTGAAAGTCATAAGGAAATAAGAGAAGTGAAACTAAGTACATAAATTTAAAAAAAAAGTAATGATGGTAGGCGATTTAAAGTCTTCCATACTTGACGGCCTAAATTTTCTCTATAAATAGGGTGCAAACCATTTGCTGAGAAAATGGAGGGGGGCTAAGGGGACTCATTTATTCCTTCCTTTATTTTTTGATTCATCGAATATTTAACCATCCCCTGTAAGTTCCAGCACTGTATTGCATGCTGAAGATAAAGCCATGAACAAGGTAAATATGGACTGTATTCCTCTGGAGACAGAAAGTAAACCAACAAGAAGCTACTTATGGTAACTACCATAGAGGAAACAAGTGTGGGATGATGGTGGATAGGGGCAGTTTAGATGGGGAAGGATCTTGTTTTATTCTTGGCCAGAGCAGTCATCAGGAGTGGTTGACGTGAGGTAAGCCAATATCGGGATGTCAGATTGGCTTGACTTTAAGACTTCCCATTGAAAAGATTTAAGGATAGGAATGAGCAATTAGATTTATATTTTGTGGAGAATGGTTTAAGAGGGAGTCCCGCCAATGAAGGTGATACCTGCGATGGGGAAGACACCTGTGACTCCATACTCTTGCTAACATTGTTCACTGTCAAAATTCCTCATGTGTAGGTGGAGAATTGTACCCTGTTGTTGGTTTGATTTGCATTTCTTTAAACATGAAGTGAAACTGAGACACTTTCATAGAATTTATTTTGGTATAACTAGTCGTATTAGTTTCCTAGAGTTGCTATAACAAAATACCACAAACAAAATTGCACAAATGGGGTGGCCTAAAAATAAGGTCAGACATTTCTTGTCTCACAGTTCTGAAGACTAGAAGTCCAACATCAAGGTGTCAGCAGGGCCAGGGTCGGTCTGGAACTGGTGGGGGAGAAATCCTTCCTTGCTTCTGCCTAGCTTCCCACGGTGACGTTGGCTCGCAGCTGCGCCTGTCACCTCTGTCATCGCGTGGTGTCCTCCCCGTCTGTCTCAGTCTTCCCATGGCATTTTCCTCTTCTCATAACCCAGTCGTGTTGGATTAGGGCCCACTCTAATGACCTCATCTTGATCACATCTGCAAAAACCCTGTTTCTAAATAAGGTCACTTTCATGGGTACCAGGGATTAGTACTTCAGCATATCTTTTGTGGGGGAGAGCACAATTCAAGGCATCACGCTGATGATCTATGGATTTTGTTTTTCTAGGTGGCTGACCTGTTTTCTGACACTCTCTATCGACATACGTTCTTGGTGTAATTGTTTGCTGTTTTGAAATGTCACCATTATCACACCAAAGTCTTCAGAGACCCAGTCACGTGATCTCCATTATCTCCCTCTTCTATACTGCTTTCTACTTGAACTTTGTTTTTCCACTTCATTTTGCTTGCTTTTCTTCTTGCCTGTATGTTCAGCAGTATCTGTTCCCATTCTAATATCTCCATATATATATATATATATATATATATATATGTATATTTTATTTTGAGAGAGAGCACATGAGCAGGGGAGGGGCACATGGAGAGGGAGACAGAGAATCCCAAGCACAGTCCCTGCTGTCAACACGGATCCCACGGACCAGGAGATCGTGACCTGAGCTGACCAACTTAACCAGCTGAGCCACCCAGGCGCCCCTCATTCTGATGTCTTTTAATGTGGACTTCATTTCTGTGGGGTTTTCTCCTCTTTCTGTTGTTTCCCTGAGCTCTTTGGTTTCTCATCTCCTGTTTCAAAAAAATAGTTTTAAACATTTTTTCTCTATTTTTTTAAAAAAGTTTATTTTGCCAGAGAGAGAGGGAGATCATGCGAGTTGGGGAGCGAGAGAGAGAGAGAGAGAGAGAGAGAGAGAGAGAATCCCAAGCAGGCTCCTCGCCGCCAGCACTGTGCCCCATGTGGGTCTCCATCTCACAAACTGTGAGATCACCACCTGAGCCGAAATCAAGAGTTGGAGGCTCAACCAACAGAGCCACCCAGCTGCCCCTGGTCTCTCTATTTTTAAGTGGTGTTTTCTTGGTTTTTAGAGGGCTATATTTTCTTTATGTGTTTTGCTTCCATGCAGAAATATTTTTCCAAAGTTTTTCTCCTTTATGACATACCTATTTTTCATGGGTATTCTTTTTTTTTTTTTTTTTTTTTAATTTTTTTTTTCAACGTTTTTTATTTATTGTTGGGACAGAGAGAGACAGAGCATGAACGGGGGAGGGGCAGAGAGAGAGGGAGACACAGAATCGGAAACAGGCTCCAGGCTCCGAGCCATCAGCCCAGAGCCTGACGCGGGGCTCGAACTCACGGACCGCGAGATCGTGACCTGGCTGAAGTCGGACGCTTAACCGACTGCG
>NC_064814.1:38884300-38886237 GCF_023721935.1 Panthera uncia
TGGCTGAAGTCGGACGCTTAACCGACTGCGCCACCCAGGCGCCCCTTAAATTTATTTTTGAGAGAGACAGAGAGAGTGTGCATTAGCAGGGGAGAGGCAGAGAGAGAGGCAGGGAGAGAATCCCAAGCAGGCTCCTCACTGTCAATGCAGAGCCCTCTGCGGGGCTCCCACCCACAAACTGAGATCATGACCTGAGCCAAATCAAGGCTCGGACGCTTAACCGACTGAGCCACCCATGCTGAGTTATTTCTCACTTTGACTGAAATGGCAAGAAGTTTGCCTGACTCGCAGGAAAGCCCTGTGAGCATGCCATGAGACATCTGGGAGGTAAGGTGGCATCTGTTTTCACTGCTCAATATCACCTGCTGCAGAGAATCGTACCTGCTTTTTCTCTTTTGCCTCACCACACGGACAGTGTAATGCATTACAATTGCATTGTAATTGATTGCAGTGTAATTGCAACAACGTAATGTCTACTCATTTCTTCATTCAGTCCCATCTTGCAACTAACTATTCAGAAGTGCCAAATGGGACTCCTTTTGTCCCACAGCCACCAGCACCCTGAGACTGCCATTCTCAGAGAAGATGGTTGGTTTGTCCCCTGGAGAACCGCAGCCTCCTGTGGGGGGCGCTCTGCTCCGGAGCCTGCACGTGCAAAGGTGCCTGCTCCCTCTCGGCAGCCTCCCTCCCCCGCGTCTACTTTTCACGGCACCTTGCAACTGTTCTTCCTAGGTCATGTTTCAGAGTTGAGGCTAGGTGTTTGTCCCCTAGTAGGTAGTTTTCTGGTTTCATTTCATTTTGTTTTGCTTTTGAAGGAGTGGGAACCTGTTGAGGAGATGGGGGGAGGAAGAGACTGGGTGAGGACAAGGTATTGTAGGCAGAATGAACCTGTGGGCAAACCATGAGGTCGTGGTGTCCTTGGGGACCGTAAGTATCTCGTTAATGTAACAGCAGACTGAGATGGAAAGAGGGGATTGGGAGGTGTTGACGGTGGATGTGTGGTGGGCAGTTAGGAGAGTCAAGTGAAGAGGAATTTGGAGGCCGCGGCACAAAAGGCCTCACGTGCCTCGCATGCCTCGCTCTGAGCTTAGTATATTTCTCTTTCGGTTGCTCATTGAAAGGGGTGTTGTGATCATCTTTGCCAACATGGTACCTGCCTTCATTACCTTACCTATCATTTGTTATTATTTATTTGCAACACTTCCCTGCACTTTGTTCATCTTTTAATTCCCAGAGTCAGGCCCAGTGTCTGGCACAGAGTAGATATTGAATAAATATTTGAAGAGTGCATTATAAAAGTTTGTCACACAAGCTTCGCACACAGAAGGCATAGAGATGCCTTCCTTGGTCTCTTATAAGAGGTGGCTTCACCCTGTTTGTCGCTGAGGATCGTGACACTAGTTCCTTATGGAGGCACACCAACCAGGTGACTACACTACCTTAGTGCTAACTTCATACTCGAGGCTTTCCCAAGCAAATTGGAATCTTGGGTTGGTGTTACTGTGTACACTGGCACCATCTAGTGGTGATTTTAAGCCTTAACCAAACTGAAAGTTTCATGTGTGGTAACCAACCTTAGAGTTTCAAATAAGTTTTGAACATTTTATAAATTACCGAGGCATTGTATTTAATACCATAATTCGATGACCTTTTGCTGCTCTCTTCACGATAATATTTGTGCATTTGATGCTATTATGCACGTAGTTTATTGTGTTTTACAAACATGATGTCTAGAAGCTTTGATAAGCAAAATATTCTATTTGGAATAAAATGGAATTTACTGATTAGGCAGACCTGGAATCTTAGAACAGCATTCTAATCTCGTATGTTATTTGCTGTGTCTTAGTTCACAGAGTTCCACACCTGTGAGGTAATCTCTTTTTCCCAACATCTTCCTCCTCCTCCCCCTCCTCCTCCCCCCCCCCCCCCCCCCCCCC